>NC_069682.1:14694803-14997833 GCF_023699985.2 Odocoileus virginianus | reverse complement strand
CACTGTAAGCAAAGTAAAAAAAAAATATAGGATAAGATAGAAACACAAATTTTGAGTAAAGCTGGAATGGTATATTCATATCATGGAATATTATACAGTTATTGAAAAGAATGAGTTAGTTATATGAATTTATCTAGAGGAATGTAATACACCTAATTTATCTATACAGATATCACTGCAACCTATAAGACAGAGTTAACATCCCTCTGGTTTCAAGGGTTTCCCAATAAGACAACTCCAGGGGGTGCAACTTACAGAATTCATGCTCAGCAGAGATACTCTGGTCCTGCAAATTGATGTGAACCAGGATACAAATATGAAGTTCACAGAGTGGCCAATGAACATATCAACTGATGCTAAAACCTTCCTAGTGGTCCAGACAAAAAGCTAAATAAAACTTCAACCAATCAGCTTCCTTCTCTAAGGTTGAAAAAAGGTCAATTTACGTGGGAAACCTGCTATCTACAAACTGTTAACAACATTTTTGGAAATGAACTGGCTATCCCTGTTCAATTTCCTTTTAGGAAATCCATCCTTTAGAAATAAAAGCATTCTAAAAGGAAACAGATATAAATATGCTGATTATAGCACTATAAGAGATGGAAAATAATGAAAACAGCATGAATTTCCAGTAATACTCGAATAGTACATTCATAGCACGGAATGTAACATGGGCATGAAAAAGAATGAGTTAAGAGTTATAAGTATTTATTAAGAGTTATATGTATTTATCTAGCAGGCTGTAATATTAAGTGTATCTGTAAGAATATAGATACCTCAAATAACAAACAAAGATACTCAGCAGAATACTCTGTAGCAATTAAATAATGAGATCTACTTGAATTAACAGGGATAAATCTCAAAAACATAATAATGTCAGAGAAAAATCAGGTTACTAAAAGATACCTTAGTACTGATGTCATTTATATCACTCTATTAAACACACACATACACATCAACAATACAAAGCCTACACTGTAGGATGTACAGTGTATATATATGGAGTAAAAGTATAAAGACACACAATAAGAACACATACCAATATGTGCTCCCATAAAGTTGTTTGTGGGGATGGCAAGAGAACGGGACGTGCATCATAACTGTCCTGTATCAACAGCATTTTTTGAGACATCTAAAGCAAATATGGTTAAATATTAATAAACATTTGCTCAGCCTGGATGATGGGTCCATAGTAGTCTGTTCATTTAATTGTCAGTGCTTTTTGGTCAATTTGAAATATTTCATGATATTTTAAAATTTAGCCAAAGGCAGAATAGACAGTGGTGCCTTAAGGAATGGTAGTGCGTGCGTGCATGCTCGGTCACTCTGGTCTTATCTGATTCTTTGTAGCTCCATGGACTGCAGCCCACCAGGCTCCTCTGTCCCTGGGATTCTCCAGACAAGAATAAAGGCATGGGCTGCTGTTCCCTCCTCCAGGAGATCCTCCTGACCCAGAGATCGAACCTTCGTCTCCTGCGTCTCCTGCACTGCAAGCAGGCTGTTAACCTCTGAGCCACCAGGGAAGCCCAGGAACCGGAGAGTCAGGGGCCTATGAGGAAGGAAGCCCTGGATCCCGGTTTCCTAGGACAGACCCCACTGCACCCACCACCCTCACAGAGCAATAAGAGACTACTCTTCCACTCTCAGTAGCCCGAGACCACACGACGTAGCCTCTCATTTCCCCCTCAGTACCACGGGGATGGTGACACTCCATACCTCATGAAGCTGTTTGAGGATGGATCAAAAAGACAGGAATTATACTCTTACTCCCTGGTGTGATCTGTCCCAGAATGTCAACTATTCTAACGCAGCAATAGGCCCTAAAACAGAACAAAACAAAAAATGCACAGAACATTACAAGAACTCAGAGGAAAAAGAAAACAAACTTGGTCTGGCCAAAATGACGCCTCAAACTTTCACAAAGCAGAGGCGTTTGAGCAACCTCTTAGGAATGAGAATTTTCTAGAGTAAACTCCAAACTAGAGAAGGGAGGGTCTTGTCCAGGTTGGAAGGGTGAAACTGACAGAGTTAGAACGTGACTAAAGATGTCTGGAGGCCTTTGGAATGGGCCTCTGGATGTCAGCCAGAATGTTTTAACTTTAACCCCTAGCCTCGTGATCTTTGACTGATTTCACAGAGGACTTCATGGTCATTCTTATAAGAAGGACATGTCACCTACCCACCAATTATGGTCAAAGAAGGTTAAAGTGCCTGCTTTCACGTCTTTGGGGAACAAAAATCAAGATTCAGGAAACATTGAACAAATAAAAGCAAGTCACTGTGGAATTAAGAGCTAAAATTGGTGGGATGGACAGGAAGTCGTTGAAGTTCCAATACTACTGCCACCTGATGCAGAGAGCTGACTCATTGGAAAAGGTCCTGGTGTTGGGAAAGATTAAAGGTGAGAGAAGAAGAGGGCAGCAGAGGATGAGATAATAGGATGGCCTCACCAACTCAGTGGACATGAATCCGAGCAAACTCCAGGAGACAGAGGAGGACAGAGGAGCCTGGTGTGCTGCAGTCCACGGGGTCACGAAGAGTTGGACATGATTTAGTGACTGAACCACGAAGAAGTTGGAAAATGGAAAAACGTCAAGGGCTGCTGTCATCAGACCCAGAAGGGACAAGGCCTGACCTGATAACCTGGAACAGGAAGAGTCCCCATGGGAAACAGGATCAGGAGCTTGTGTCAAGCTGTGACTGAGACTGTTACCATTCGTTTCATGGCTCTCAATGTCTTAACATCTTTCCCAGCAACAGAATCCTGACATCATGGGGGCAGCAATGTGCCCAGGGGCTGGCCGTATCCATTTTGTCCCAGACACACAGCTAGACTCTAGTTTCCAGCTTTTCAGGGACACATGGCCATGTGACAGAGCTCTGGCCAATGGGGCATAAGTGGATGTTATAGGCGCCTTTCAGGCTGACCCAGAAACATCCCACATAGGACTCTCTATCATTATTTGCCACCTGCCCATTCAATGCAGAGGATGGCAGGTCCTCAAGAATGGTAGTACCAAAAAGACAAAATTTGGAGGTTGGTTTGTTCCAACAGCAAACGTGAGTCTAATACATCAAGCTGCAAAGATAAAATTCCCAACTTCCCTTTCAGCTAAAGGTGGTCCATGAGATTTAAGCCAGGGTCATCGTGTGAGGCTTACGGAAGACTCTTCAAAGGGGGCTGACTTGCTGTGATGCCTATTTCTTTGTCCGTGCTCCTCCACCGCTTCTACAGTAAGGGTGTGATGGCTGAATCTCCAGCGTCAGCTTGTGACCCAGAGGATAGAAGTCCTTGCTAATGGTGACAGAACAGAAAAAAAACTTGGTCTCTGTCTTCACAGAGCCACCATGCTAGTCCTGGATTCTCTAATTTTTTAATTTTTTCTAAATGAAATAATAAGCCCACAATCTATTCACAGCATGTTAGTAGAAACTATCTACTTTATTAATAAAATGGTCATAACTACCCAATTATACTCATTTCACATGCCAACAGGGTAATGCTCAAAATCCTTCAAGCCAGGATTCAGCAGTATGTGAACCGAGAACTTCCAGACATACAAGCTGAATTGAGAAAAGGCAAAGGAACCAGAGATCAAATTGCCAACATCCACTGGCTCATATAAAGCAAGGGAGTTCCAAAAAAAAAAAAAAAAATCAACATATGCAAAATGCCTTTGACTGTGTGGATCATGACAAACTATAAAGAGATAGGAATACCAGAGCACATTATCTGCCTCCCGAGAAATCTGTATGCAGGACAAGAAGCAACAGTTAGAAACAGACATGAGACAACAGACTGGTTCCAAATTGGGAAAAAAGTACGCCAGGCTGTATATTGTCTCCCTGCTTAATTAACTTATACACAGAGTACATCATGCAAAATGCCTGGTTAGATGAAGCTCAGGCTGGAATCAAGATTGCCGGAAGAAATATCAATAACCTCAGATATGCAGATGACACTACTTTAATAGCAGAAAGTTAAGAGGAGCTAAAGAGCCTTTTAATGAGGGTAAAAAGCAGGCTTAAAACTCAACATTCAAAAAATGAGGATCATCGCACCTGGTCCCATCACGTCATGGCAAATAGATGGGGAAAAAGTGGAAACGGTGACAGATTTTATTTTCTTGGGCTTCAAAATCACTGTGGACAGTAACTGCAGCCATGAAATTTAAAGACCCTTGCTCTCTAGAAGAAAACTTATGACAAACCTTAAAAAGCAGAGACATTACTTTGCCAACAAAGGTCTATCTAGTCAAAGCTATAGTTTTTCCAGTGGTCATGTACAGATGTGAGAGTTGGACTATAAAGAAGACTGAGTGCTGAAGAACTGATGCTTTCGAACTGTGGTGTTGGAGAAGACTCTTGAGAGTTCCTTGGACAGCAAAGTGATCAAACCAGTCCATCCTAAAGGAAATCAACCCTGAATATTCATTGGAAGAACTGATGCTGAAGCTGAAACTCCAATACTTTGGCCACCTGATGCTAAGAGCCAACTTGTTGGAAAAGACCTTAAGCTGGAAAAGATTGAGGGCAAGAGGAGAAGAGGGCGAGAGAGGATGAGATGGTTGGATGGCATCACTGACTCAATGGACACCAACTTGAGCAAACTCAGGGAGACAGTGAAGGACAGGGAAGCCTGGAGTGCTGTAGCCCATGGGGTCACAAACAGTAGGACACAACCTGGCGACTGAACATATATTTTTTAAAGGAAAGTGGAAAGTGTTAGTTGTTCAGTCGTATCCAACTCTTTGCAATCCCGTGGGCTGTAGCCGGCCAGGCCACTCTTTCCATGAAATTTCCCAGGCAAGAATACTGGAGTGTGTTGCCATTCCTTTCTCCTGGGGATCTTCCCGAACCAGAGATTGAACTCGCGTCTCCTGCATCTCCTGCATTAGCAGGTGGAGTTTTTACCACTGCGCCAACGAGTCGATACATTTTTTAAAGGCCTACACGATAAAGAAGAAAAAGCACAAAGTGTTCTATCATATTAAGAAAAAGAAACCCAATTATGCATGGAGAAAATGAAGGTTTTTTTTTCTCTCCGAGGAATATTTTAATTGTTCACTAGCACACCCAGGGAGAGCATGACCAAGTGGAAATGATCATCTGCCCTGGTCAAAGCTCTCCACCGGGTAGTGTTTGGAACGTTTCCTATTGCGAAGAGTTGGAATAGGGACCTGTTACAAATGACCTATGAAAGAGCTCCTAGACTCCTAGATTATAAATCTTTGTAATTAGAGACAGAAAATCTCCTCTGAGTTTACTATCAATTCCCTGGCCTCAGTTACTAGACCCCAATTAATCAGTTAGCAGTTATTTACCACATCAACAGCCCCATGAGGAAAGCCAGCAAAAGTCATTTTTTAGTTTATGACTGACACAGACAGAACATTATGAGAACACAATCACCAAGAAACAAAGAAAGGAAATGTCAGGTGAGAGCAAGTCTTGTTTCAGTTATAATTACACTGCATTCGATAGTTGGTGGTTTCATGCTATTTTGTGCAAAATGAGCTTGGTTTGATTCAGTCTGGTTCAGTTCTGATGACTTCTGGTTGTCTCTCCTGCTCCATGGCTGTTCACAATGACGGCACTGGAGCCACTGTGTTTATCATTAGGAACCTGGTTCCAAATAACTGGACTTTGCTTGCTGACAATCCGTTAAAGCAAATGTGATGCATACAGATGAGGAAGGGCCAAGGCACAAGGAAACTTCTGAGGCTGGTAATTTCCACGCATCCCCAGCAATGATTATCTCATTTCAGCACAAGGTGGACAAGGATGAATGCACTCAAGGCAGGCTGGGGAGAGAGCTTTGCTTTTTGGCCTGGATGGTGGTGGTTTAGTCGCTAAGTCATGTTCAACTCTTTCGACCCTATGGACTGTAGCCTGCCAGGCTCCTCTGCCCATGGGATTCTCCAGGCAAGAATACTGGAGTGGGTTGCCATGCCCTTGCCTGAGAGGGTCCCTAATACACACTACATCCTCCTGAGAAAAAAGTATCAGCAGCTCACCATCAAATTGTGATGGACCAGATTAAGAATACTGACATGAATGTAAACTTCATACAACTTCTACTTCCTGTTCTATTTGCCAAGGAGAAGCTTGACACCGAGGGTCCTTTAAGCCTGTGCTCTAATTGTCTGATTCTGGATAATCTCAGAATTCTTAACACCTCAGTCTCCAAAAGTAATGGAAATGAAGGGAGGAAGCTTGGAATTAAAATGTGGAAAGATGGAAGGGGTCTACAAAAGTAATATACAAAAATGGCCCCTGGCAGAAAATACATGAGAATCTCTGCCACCTCTATAACCTCAAGGCCATGAGGACCCTCTTCCTGTAAACTCTTCTAAGTCCTGTATAAACCACAACAGGATCATCAGGCATCTTCATTTGTAATAAACTAGAGTCCCTTGGACTGCAAGGAGATCCAACCAGTCCATCTTAAAGGAGATCAGTCCTGGGTGTTCATTGGAAAGACTGATGCTGAAGCTGAAACTCCAGTACTCTGGCCACCTCATGCGAAGAGTTGACTCACTGGAAAAGACCCTGATGCTGGGAGGGATTGGGGGCAGGAGGAGAAGGGGACGACAGAGGATGAGATGGCTGGATGGCATCACCGACTCGATGGGCATGAATTTGAGTAAACTCTGGGAGTTGGTGATGGACAGGGAGGCCTGGCATGCTGCAATTCATGGGGTCACAAAGAGTCAGATACGACTGAGCTGAACTGAATTATCATGCAAATTAGCAAGCTGCATTTTCCAACCAGAATGTCTACTATGCTGAGTGGGGACCCCAATCAATTTCAGATCACAAACTGTTAGATGAGCAGTGTGTGTCTGTGTGTGTTAAACCACTTCAGTAGTGTCCAACTGTTTGTAATCCTATGGACTGTAACCTGCCAGATTCCTCTGTCCATGGGATTACCAAGGCAAGAATACTGGAGTGGGTTGTCATGCCCTACTCCAGGGGATATTCCTGACCCATGGACCAAACCTGCATCTCTCACGTCTCCTACATTGGCAGGCGGGTTCTTTACCATCAGTGCCTCCTGGGAAGGCCCAGGTGAGCCATACACATCAAGTTCAATCCCCTCGCTTCCCAGAAAAGGAACTGAGGTCAAGAAAGACAGCAACTGGCCCAACCCCAAGCATTTCCAACACTGGGGTGATAATTCAGTCTAGTGCTTTCCTCCAACAGGATACTCATATTCACCTGGGAGGTAAGATGGCCCAAGGTTCCCCATACACAGCTCGAAGGGAGGAAGTAGCTTAACTGCGCTCCTTGTGCTGATGCTAACAGCCTCTCAGTTCATTACAGAGAAGTGTTCAGGAAGCCACGGCCTCTAGAGCTAGATGGACGTTGACTCATATCCCTACACCAGCACCAATCAGCTGTGCAAGTCTGGAGCAGTACCTGAAGCCACTCTGAGCCTCAGTTTCCCCACACAGAGAACAAGGATGTGAATCCCTTCCTTAGAATGGCAATAAGCATTACATGCTTATGAATATTATAAGGCACATTACCCAGTTCAATATATCATGACCAGTTGGACAAACATGCTTTTCATGAGTGTGTAAAAGAAAAAAAAATAGGCTTCCCAGGTGGCTCAGTGGTAAAGAATCCACCTGCCAATGCAGGAAACACAGGTTCAATCCTTGGGTCGGAAAGACCCCATAGAGAAGGAAATGGCAACCCACTCCAGTGTTCTTGCCTGGGAAATCCCAAGGACAGAGGAGCCTGGGGGGTTACAGTTCACCAAGTCACAAAGAGTCAGACTTGACTTAGCAACTAAAGAAAAGAGAAAAAAATCACATTCAAGTTGTTTCCATTTCTAAAGCCTTACCTCCAAGAAGCATATGACAATGGATCTCCCTTCACCTCAGTGTAAGACAGAGGGAAAGAATCTTATCTATTCTCATCCACACTTAATTATATTCATCCTGAAAGGCTCATGAGAATCTAACCCTAGAGAAAAAATTTTAAAACATACATTAGTTTAAGAACTTTCTTCTATTTGCTTCAAAAATGGCCTCTCTAAATCCACAATGATGAGCCAAATTCATAAGTGACCTCAGTCCACTGCATAAAGCAATACCCAGCTCCATGCGGTTCACCTCTAATGGTCTTAGGAAACAGACCCACAGATCCATTAATACATACTCATGAACATTGGCCACCTACAGCATTTTATATCATCTGAATCAAACTATGGCAAATATAAATAATGCAATCTGGAAATAAAGACTCATAGGAAGGGTGACCCTTTGCCCTGGCCTGCCCAGGACAGTCTCAGTATGACGACTACTCAGGTTCCCTTTCACTCAGAAAACATATCCCAATTGGGACAACACGTGTTCTTAGTCGCTCAGTCATGTCCAACTCTTTGCGACCCCATAGACTTGTAGCCTGCCAGGCTTCTGTGTCCATGAGATTTCACAGGCAAGAATACTGGGATGGGTTGCCATACCTTTTTCCAGGGTATCTTCCCAATCCATGGATCAGACCCACGTCTCTTGTGTCTCCTGCATTGGCAGGTGGATTCTTTACCACTAGAACCACCTAGGAAGCCCTGGGAATAACTTAATACATGATAATTACACATACGATCAGTATGTGTCAAATACTTACAGGTAGGAAGACATGTAAAAGAAGAGTGACCCAAGTGTGGCACCTTTGCTGGGTAAGTTACCTATCATCTCTGAGCATTCATTTTTCTCATATCTAAAAAATGGAAACCATAATACCTATTTAGCAAGGTTATTTTAAACATCAGAGATGTGTCCTGCAGAGTTCCTGGGACATTTGTGTCCTATAAATGCAGTTATGTGGTGATAATGAAGATAAGGATTTCATCAATTTAGTTCTCCAGAACTGCTTCCTTATGCATGGCAACTAACATCCATGCATCCTTTTACCTTTCACAAGGTGCTTTCTGATACATCATGATGTGTGATCAATAAAATCAGGAAGCAGGCTGTCCCTGGCAGTCCAGTGGTTAAGACCCGGAGCTTCCACTTCAGGGTTTGGACCCCAGCTGGGGAACTAAGATCCCATATGCCATGTATCATGGCCATAAATAAATAAATAAATAAATAAAAAATTTCAAATAATAAAAATAAAATCAGGAGGTAAACTGAGACCATGTGAGTCTCTTCCAACTTTAACCTCCTATGATTTTATTTCTCCAAGTCTTATTGGCTAGGAATATACTATACTTTCCAGAGAAGACAGCAACAATCATTGAAAATATCACATCTCTAGTCTAGAGATTCTATTGCCACCTCTCCAGCAAGTCGCCTGACTTCTCTCAGATTTCCTACATGCAGAATGAATATACTTATTACTTTAGAATGAGAAGTGTGATGTGCTCGCAAAGGCATTTCATTCTGAAGGTGATTTGTACACTTATCACTAAAGTAATTTTCTAGCAAGCAGGTGCTGGCATGTGATAGATAAGTGTTGGATTTTATCATCACTGTCATTATTATAATAATTGTAGTTATGTGTAAGGACTTTTGAGCCAGACAGGCTAGATAGCTCTTCTACTGATTAGCTATGTTACCTTGGACCAGTTACTGCACTTAATTTCCCCCAAAAGGTGTCATTATCTGTAAAATGCGAATAATACTACCTACCTAGTAATACTACCTATATAATAATACTACTTACCTAATAGGGTTGCTGCAAGGATTCAATGGATTAATAAATGTATGGTACTTAGAACAATGCTTGGCACATAAAGCATTCAGTAACTGTTGTTTTATTGTCACTGTTAATACCATCATTGTTATCTCTAATGTGTACTATTAAGTAAAAACAAAAAACAAGTGCCAAACAAATAGCACGCTACTGTTTGTTTTTTAAATGGGGGATGTAAGACTTGTGGGACCAGCCAAGATGACATAAACTCACAAAAGCCTCTCTCTCCCACTGATTACAAGTAAAATCTCTGCACAGGACACAAAAATCAACTTCTTGAGGCCTCTGAAGAGTAAACAGTATCAGATAGACAGAGAAGGAAGTTAAAAATTGAAGAAACACACATTGGCAAATTTCCTGGATTAAATTTTCCTCCATTATCTCTTGGCTTTGACTCAAATGTGGGTCCAATCAAGGAAATGCACAGTGGGAGAAGATAACAAAAACTCCAAGAAAAACTCCTTTCTGGGCAGACAACTAGGAAAAGGGGCCTCTTTAAAAAAACCAAGAGTGGAATGGGATATTCCCGGTATCTTTTTGTCTTTTTTCCCTCCCTGCCCTGATCTAAGGTTGGACCTCATCAGGACACTGATCTGCTGCTGCGCATCACGAGACCCTACAAGCCTAGGAAATAACCCATCTCTCTGGCCAAAAGGACTGGGAGAGGCAGGTCGTAAGAGTGCAAGAGGATCCTGGTTATTTTTCTCTCTTTTTCTCTGGCTCCTTTGCTCTGAGGGCAGCCCCCGCTGTACAGAGCTGCACAATAGCATGTCTTGGGTGAGGAAAACTCCAAGACACAGCCAACTTTCTGACCCAAGAACTGAGAAGAAAGTGCTGAGAGTGAGATTGAGGAAAATGCTAGAGAGGGGAGGGTTGGGGAAAGAGAGCGTGTAAATCTATATATGGATCAACACAAGTTTCCGACTACACATAAGACACACACGAGTGAAATGCACCCAGAGAAGCAATGCCTTCGAGGACTTGCGTGGTGGTCCAGTGGTTAAGAATCTACCTGCATTATAATGGATAGAGCACTAAATACAAGCGGTAGAAATAAATGGGTGCTGGGTATGTGCATGCTCAGTCGCCCAGATATGGCCAACTTTTTGCAACCCTATGGACTGTAGCCCCCCAGGTGCTTCTGTCCATGGAATTCCCCAGGCAAGAATACTGGAAAGAGCAGCCATTCCCTTCTCCAGAGGACTGTCCCGACCCAGGGATCAAACCTACATCTCCTGCACTGGCAGGTGGATTCCTCACCACCGAGCCAACTAGGAACCCCCTAGCTGGGAGACCCTCCTGCTAATCAGCCAACCAGCGACATCTCCCGCATGAGAGCAGACTGATGAGATAACTGTTATCAGTATTGGCATTCATGAAACCTTAATGTTTCCACACTGCTCTCCAGCTTCACAGCACTTTCGGAGTCATTAAGTCATTACTTCATCGCAACAACTCAGGGTAGGTCAGGTCCCTCCCAGACAGCACCCAGACAAGGGCCTGGGTGCAGAGGGCATCATTTAGGACTCTCTTAGGATCAAGCATGGCCCACCATCACCGCCAAGCAGACCACGGGACAGACAAATGCTGGATCTGAGCACAGAGAACCGGTGTAGATACACAACACATCATCACTTGGGCTTTCACTACTTTAGTTTTCACTTTAAGCAAAGGATCAGGAGGGAATTTCCTGGCTGTCCAGTGGCCAGAGGTCTGTGCTTTCACTGCCAAGGGCACGAGTTCAATCCCTGGTCGGGGAACTAAGATCCTGTAGGCCGAGAATCCACATGCAATGCAGGAGATGTGGGTTTGATCCCTGGGTCAGGAAGATTCCCCTGGAGGAGGGCATGGCTACCCACTCCAGTAATCTTGCCTGGAGAATTCCATGGACAGAGGAGCCTGCTGCGCTACAGTCCATGGGGTCTCAAAGAGTCAGACACAACGTAGCAATTAACACTTTCCTTTTCAGGAAGAAGACCTTGGACAGGCAGAAAACTGAGAGGTCAGTTAAAAAAAAAGGCAAAACATCTGTCCAGGCAGCTGCAGCCAGAACCACATGACTGGGAACACTGCCCACAGGGAGCCCCATCAGAACCTCCTCTTCTGGGGCTGGGCTGGGCAGGAGAGCCAGGCCTCTGTCAAACATCGTGGGGTGACAGGACAACCCTGGCTGAAACTCTCTGAGATCTGTGCTCTTGATTCTGTTCAGGAAAAGAAAACACAGTCAGCCCTCTGTAACGGAGGGCTCTGCATCCTCAGATACAAACAACCACAGATGGAAAACATTCAGGAGAAAAAAATTCCAGGCAGTTCCAGGAACTTGCATTTGCCATGCACCAGCACCTATTTACACAGCATTTACGTCTGATGAGTACCCTAGAGCTGATTTAAAGTGGATGGGAAGATTGTGCAGGTCATACGCAAATATAATGCTGTTTTATATGAAGGGCTTGAGCATCTGTGAACATCCAATATCCGTGGGGTCCTGGAACCAGCACCCGGAGGATACCCAGGGACAACGGTAACTGAACCAAAGTTAAACAAAGCCTGTTCGCGTTGGTCCTTCTATTACGGGAATTGTCAACAATAGCTCCGCGGCGGTTTGCTTGTTTTTCCCCCTCACACTCTTTGAACAGACTAAAATCACCTGGACCAGGAAACATTTTTTCCCTTGGACATAAGTGAACGTCCCTATGAGTTTTAGTGAGCTTTATGAGCCCAACCTTTCTCCTGGGTTTAACAAAACACGCAGATGCTCTCATGCCTGCTTTTGGGCTCAAAGACATGGAGAAAACAGCAACTGGAAACGAATAAAACACAATGGCGGCAGCCAGGAAGTCTAAATCCCGGAGGCCAAAAGGAAGCCCTATCTATTAAAATGAATCATAGTATACTTAATTACAGCTCCAGGAAAGAGCCTTGAATTTCCCAATGGGCAGGTGCAAAAAAAAAAAAAAAAAAGTGGGCTTTCAGTGAAGCAGGTGGTGGAAACGTTAAGGTGATCTGAATCCAGAGGCAGCTGAATGCAGGGCCTTCTGGAGCCTTGATGGAGCCTGCCTGAGTCCCTCTGCTGGAAAGGGTTTTATACATATTTATTATGAGTCAACACATTCTGATACCTATTTGGACCCTCCAGCCACATGTCATGGGTTTAGACAGTTATAATCCACTGGGCATCTTATTGCAGCAAAATACGCCAGCTTCCTCAAGCATGTGCTTCATTCGCTTTACCTCTATGTCTTCACATAAATGCATGATTTCATGCCATTCTCTCCAGCAGCTCAGCGAGGAACACGGGGTAGGCACCGTCATCCTGATTCCACAGATGAAGACACAGAAGAACAAAACCCACACTTTGAGCCTGTGAATAGATGGGGCTTCTACCCACATGCCCACATGGTTCAGACCTGCTGTTCCTGCTGCTGGCTTGGTGAGAAATCAGAGATGGTCCATTCTTAGGTTCTGTGTAATGGAAACAAATCCCTATGTCCATCAAGGTACGAGCATCCTTCTGTGTGGTCGCAGGGCTCTCTGTACTGATGCCCAGTGGAATTACCGGAAAGGTTGATTTTTTTCAAATACTAATGTTTGGGCACCATCCAGAGATTCTGATTCAGCGGGACTGGAATAGGGCCTGGGTATGTGCATTTTTCTTCAAAATTTCCCCAGGAGATTAAAATCTGTAGCCACTGATGAAAACCACCAGCTAGTAACCTCTTTGTTGTTCAGTCACTTAAGTCGTGTCCAATTCTTTGCGACCCCATGGACTGCAGCATGCCAGGCTTCCCTGTCCTTCACTTTCTCCTAGAGTTTGCTCAAACTCATGTCCATTGAGCTGGTGATGCCATCCAACAATCTCATCCTCTGTCGCCCCCTTCTCCTCCTGCCTTCAATCTTTCCCAGTATCAGGGTCTTTTCCAGTGAGTTAGGTCTTCGCATCAGGTGGCCAAAGTATGACCTTCAGCTACCAGGTCATAAACATCTGAGCTGACGAGAGCACTGGAGTGAGAATCCATAAAGGCTGAGGACAGGAATGTTTGATTCTGTAACCTAGATTCTCTAACACCTACAGCGCACTGAAGTGGGTAGACAGGGCAGGTATTAATGAAGAAAAACTCTAGCCTCTTTGTAACAAAGCAGGCCATCAACTGCACATTTAAGCCATGCACACAGTATAACTGCTGAGAGAATGAAAAGTGAAGGTCAAAACACCCTGCTTTAGAATCCAGGTCTTTTGCAAAACCTAACAGCCTAATCCTTTCCCTACCTCGGGCTCTATTTCTCATCAGACAGCAGGGATCGCCTTCAAGGAATGAGAAATCTAGTGTGTACACAGCGCTGCTGAATTAAGGCTTCTTGAAGCTTGTCGGCACTGCCTTTCTGCATTCATCTGCATTCATTTCTACTGTCTTCCTGCAGAATGGATGCATGCACAGGCAACCAGAAAATGCTAAGCTTGTACATCTGCACCCCTCTGCAGCCTGCCGAAGGCCCTCCTCTGATTCACTCAGCAATGGCCAGAATGAAATTACATGTCATCAGTGACTCGGGGGAAGGACTGAATTACTGGGTGGTCCCGAGGCTGTGCTGGCAGCGGGCCCAGAAACCAGGACCACCCTCCTCTCGGCAAATGGTCTGATTCCGCTTCACCCATGTGCAGCCACCTTAGCAAAAATACATTCAATTCTCAGCTGCGTGTCTCGATGCAGGAGTGCTTTTGTGATGGATAATAGGAAACGATTATAGGAGATCTTCAGGCATCTTTGGAGAAGGCTTCAAAAGCTTCCCAAAACATCATGGACTGAGCAGTGTGGCTCTGAGTTTAGGCCAGCAGGACACACAGATGCTGAAGGATAGGACTGGGTGTGTCTTCAGGTTTTTCTACACCCACAACAAGATCTCTGTTTGAAAGTCTAAGGGCATTTCCTCCCCGACAACAATGAGAGCAGACAGCAACACAGAATACATTATTTTCAGTGACCCCAGTACCTAAATGGAAGCATGCATCCAGCCAGCAGGCCTGGGAGGAGTCAGCAGAGGGAGCCAGGCGTGTGTGTGATTCCCCTGGGGCCCTGTGCCTACTGCTGAACCACTGACTGACAAAGTCCCCTGTGAACGGAGGACAAACTCCAACGGATTAAGTGCAGCGGCAGGCATCCACCAAGCACCTGTGTGGGGACAAGGCACACTTAGAAACCAGACTCTCAAACCTCAGAGTTCTGGAAGAAAAGTATGTTTTCACTCCACCCACATCCAAACACACAAATTCACATCTAAAAGGAAGGTGACGATCCATGTTCACCGTGTCATAATAAAACCACACTGCTTTGGTCAACCACTGGTCTCTGTAATTGCTTTTCCTCCTAGAGGGGGATTCCGGGTCCGGAAATGGCTGTGTGTGCGCCAGGCGTAGGGCAGTGACCAGGTGCAGCTGCCGGCCCGGGGCCCCTCCCACTGGCAGCTGCCGCTCGGGAAGACGCGCAAGGAACCCAAGGAAGGCTCTTGCCAACCCTGCATTTTGGCACAGGCTGCTTCCTCTTCTGAGATGCTTTCCTGCATCTCGGAAAATCTAATAAGATGTGAATGGTCACAACGTCTATGCCCACACCCCCTCTCAAAGATGAGCTCGTACTCCACCAGAATTGCCAACCCAGTCTTGGGTGGGAAGGCAGTTTTCCAGAAGTGTTAATGTTGCTTACAAATTCATTTTCCTTTAATAAACACACAGGACATTGTGTGTATTGGCCAAGGACATTCCTGGTTTTATTACTTTGGTTTAAATGCACAGACTACATTAAGTAGGTTCCTTCCAGCTTTCTCCAGGTTGTATCCACTAAATATGGATCAAGGTAAGGACTAGAGTTAGGGAGAGTGGGGGAAATACAGATGTGTTTTTTTGTTGTTGCTTTGTCTTTTTGATGTAACATAAAATTTGTCAGCTTAATCGTTTTTAAGTGTGCATTTCAGAGGTAAGAACATTCACCTTGTTGTGCAACCATCACCTCCATCCATCTTCAGAAATTGTTTTATCTTCCCAAACAGAAAGTCTGATCCCACTGAACAGTAAGAGTCCACTCCCCACCCCACCCCCATCCTCAGAGCCTGGCTGATACCATCCTACTTCTGTCTCTACAAATCTGATGCCTCTAGGAACTTCATATAAGTGGAATCAAGCAGTGTTTGTCCTCTTGAGACTGGCTTCTTTCACATAGCATAATGTCCCCCAGTTCACTCACGCTGTAGCCTGTGTCAGGATTTCACTCCTTTTTTTAAGGCTGAATAGTATTCCAGTGTACAGATACACATCGAATCTTGTCTATCCATTCATCTGTCCATGGACCTCAGGCTTGCCTCCACCTTTTGGCTGTTGCAAATCAAAACATCTTTACTTTTGGAAGGATTAGTCTAAGGCAACAAAGAGATACACAGAGGGAAAAAGCACAGAGTTGAAAGTCAGGATTTCTTGATGAGGGCAAGCAGCCAACATGGAGATTGCAATTTGAGAAAATCATCTCAGAGCTGTTTCCCAGGATGTCTCAGGATGCCTGTTAAAAGGTCTTGACCCCGTCAAGGCCCACGGAATCAGACAAGTTGGAACAGGAGTCCGGGTTCTGCATTTTGCAAGCCGCCCAGGAGTTCAGACAGACACGGGGAACACAGGAGACTGTATACAGAGAAGAGGGGACAGTTCATTCTAGAACACAATCTTCAGAAGCACCTATGTTCACACAAAGGAAAGATCAAAATGAGCCACAACTAGAGACAGGAAAGATAAATGAGTTATGTGCAGAGACAGCAAGGGAATCGACAGAAATAAAAGAATCAGAAAGAGCAATAAGGGCCAGCTGAGGGGAAACAGCCTGAGTCGAGGGGGACCTGGTTGATGGACTTCTAGAAACTGAACTCTCAGGGAGCCAGGAGCCCACACACAGTGCCTTGTGCCAATTTTCAAAAGCTTCCCTTCCTCTGGCTGCCCCCTTGACCAGCAGCCTACAGAAACTGAAGCAGCTGCGAGGCTTAAATCAATCTCCTCGAGCTCCCCATTATTCCTGGAAAAAGAACAATAGGATTTTCTGGTGTCAGCAGCAAATGATTCTCTTGGTGAAAACCAGAAGTTGAGATTCCCTCCTCTTCACAATATGTTTCATCTTGGTGAACTTAAGCCTTCCCCCAACTGATGAACAGAAATTAAATTAAATTAAATTAAAGAGACAGACAATACCTTGCTGTGGCCGGGCAGTCCTCATTTCTCAGGATGGAATTCTCAAAGCCATCAACTACAGGAGGTAGGCATCATCTGAGTTGCCATAGGAAACCTTATTTCCACTGCACCGGGGTTTCCAAGGTTTTCTTAGCCTCTTGGTTTTCTCCATGGTGTCTATCAGCTTGAGGGACATATACTGTGCATACTACCCACTGAAACCCACTCCAGTGTTCTTGCCTGGAGAATCCCATGGACAGAGGAGCCTTGCAGGCTGCAGTCAGTGGGGCCACAAAAATCGGACACCACTCAGCACTAAACCACCACGACCATGACCCACTGGAACAAAGAATCACAAGGAAATGGAGCTGCCAGAAAACCCAAGTTGCAGTCTCACTCCAGACAGCAATGTATATTCAAACAATAGCTCTAAGGCTTTCAATGCATTCAAAAATTCATCCTCCGCTATCCTTAAAAACTGTTTCTTTTCAAACTTTTTTTTTTCCACAAATAACACAATGTATTTAGGATCACATGACTGAGTCAGGTTGGTATGATGGGAAGACATTGTTTTTTTCTTGTGTACTTCTGCGGTTTGTTTTTGTTTGGTTGGTTGTGGGAAAAACACTTAACATGAGATCCAGCCTCTTAACATGCTTTAAAGGGCACCATACAGTGTTGTTAACTACAGATGCAGTGCTATATAACCCATCTCTAGAATTTACTCATCTTGAAAAACTGAAATTTCATACCCATTGAAAAGTAATTACCCATCCCACTCCCTCCAGCCCCTGGCCACCACCATTCTACCCTCTCCTTCCATGAGTCTGACTATTTTAGATTCCTCTCTCTATATAAATGGAAACTCACTCCAGTATTCTTTTCTGGAGAATTCCATGGACAGAGGAGCCTGGCCGGATACAGCCCATGGGGTCACAGAGTCAGACATGACTGAGTGACTAACACTTTTGCTTTCATATATAAGTGGAATCACACAGTATTTATCCTTCCATGAATGGTATATTTTACTTCAGATAATATACTCTAGGTTCCTCCGTGTTGTGGCAAATAGTAGAACTTCCTTCCTTTTTAGGGCTGAGTAATATTCCACTGTTCATGGGATTTTCAAGGCAAGCATACTGCAATGGTTTGCTATTCTCTTGGCGAGGGACAGGGAAGCCTGGCATGTCACAGTCCACGGGGTCGCAAAGAGTCGGACATGACTGAGCAACTGAACTGAACTGAATATTCCACTGCAGATATCACATTTTCTTTATCCACTCATTTGTCAATGGACATTTGGATTGTTTCCATATTGTGGCTGTCCTGAACAAAGCTGCAGTGAATGTGGGTGAGCAATAGATCTGGGAGATCCTGATTTCAATTTGTTTGCTATCCTTAAAAATTTTAATGAGGTGCTCAGCTCTGTAACAACCAATAAATTGTTTCCTCTATTAATCTGTGCAGTTCATTGGAAAAATGTTCCCAGCTCTCCCTTTCTATGGGGAATATTAAGACTTCTCCTGCTCCTTTCATTAATTCCACAAACATTTATTGAGCTGTGCTGGGAGCTAAGGAGGGCTTCCCAGGTGGCACTGGTGCTAAAGAACCTGCCTGCCAATGTGGGAGATGCAGGTTCGATCCCTGGGTCAGGAAGATTCCCTGGAGCAGGGCATGACAACACACTCCAGTATTCTTGCCTGGAGAATTTCATGGACAGAGAAGCCTGGCAGGCTACGGTCCTTAGGGTCACAAAGAATCACACACAACTCAAGCGACTTAGCATGCAGGCATACAAGAGCTAAGGACACAAGGTAACCAGAAGCAGCAGGGTCCCCACCTCGGGCCTGTGCCTGCTGGTACCCAGTGCTGGGTGAGCAGGAAAGAGAAGGCCTGGGTCCTTTCATTCACTCCTCTAGAGCATGTAGAGAATCTTAAACATCCCAAGCACTGGCTCATACAGTCTTTTTGATCCTCATAAAAAACCCAGGAAGCTGGCTGTGTACATGCTCAGTCACTTCAGTCATGTCCAGCTCTGCAAGAATACTAGAGTGGGTTTCCATGCCCTCCTCCAGGGGATCTTCCTGAGCCAGGGACTGAACCCATGTCTCCTGCATTGTAGGCAGATTCTTTACAGCTAAGCCACCAGGGAAGCCCCAGGAAGCTGACTAGACAGGCATAATATACCCATGACACAGATGAGAAAATCAAGGCTTGGGAAGTTAAGGGACTGGCCAGCCCTCACACGTTTAGCATGTAGTAGAGCCTGGAATCCGCCCAGATCCCCCTTGCTTCTAATCTATGACTCTCATACTATGAAAGATGAATGGGGTGCCCCTTCTTTCGGGGGAAATGACACATTCTCATACACCTGTGATGTGATGGGAACAGGAAAGGTCAGGAGGAGGACGAGGAGGAAGGCAGCTGTCCAAAATCATCTGTCAGAGCAGCCCTCCTCTGCTCTATCCTGGTTAGTATGTGGTACATGCCTGAGCTTGCACTGGCCTTGATAAAGAACAAACAGCAATAAAGCTTCAAAGCACAGAAGAACCCCAACCGTGCCGAGAGAAGCGTAATTAAATTCTCATGAAGCAGACTCTGATGCTGCCCCATTTGTTTTCACTATTATTTATTCCTGGTTGCACAACCTAGTTGAAAAAGTGGGGGAAAAAAAAAAACAGACAGACCCTGCTTGTGAAGGAACTTCAGTTGTTCCTGTGGCTGAGGAAGTGGCCAGGGAAAGTTCCCTCCAGAAAGTAAAGACCAATCTTCCTAATATCACAACATGTGGAAGCTTTGGTTTCACCTTCGAGAAATCTCTACATCACAGTTTTATTGCCTTTGAAATTACTCTGCCTTCCTATCCCATGCTGGGTTTTGCAGAAGCATGTTCATTCCTCTGGGACCTTGAGAGAAAAGAGGTTCAAAAGTGCTTTACCTGCAACCAGTTCAGTTCTTGAAGGCTCCTGGGAGTCCCCCATCCTCATGTCCAGAGGGAGGCCAGGCAGGTCCTGCCATCAAGCTTCACTCTAGCCCCCTCCAATCCCACACTCCCTCCACTAACACTTCACACGCTCTCACTGCTTTCACAACAATCAAGGTATGATGGGGTAACAAAGATCAAAGAACACCTCAAAAATAAAGAGCAAGCCAGAAAAAAGAAAACCAAGAACAAGAGCACAAAGACTGAGGAACAAGGAGACGATGGTTCGTGACTGATCTGCTGGAAGCAGGAAGAAGGGAGAGTCCAGGCTCAGCACGCTGCTCTGTCGCCATCAGCCACTGACCTTCCCCAACTAGCAAGGCTTCAGCCCTGCCTCCCTTTGAGAGATGCAGGCCACACCTCGGGAGAGGGTCAGAGAGGACTTGGATGCAGAGCGGGGGCACCTGCGACAGCGGCCACCTCTGGAGGGTCTCTGATAGGACACGTTCCTACAGGCTCGTAAACCTGGCCCTGCCAGATCTGGTTAATGGGCTCCAGATCCGAGTACCATGCTCCAGCGAACGCGGGAAAGCAGGACACCCACGGGGTACTTTGTAATCAAAGCCAGTCAGGTGCCCTCAGACAGGAAGGACAAGTCTTCTTGAGAAATGCTGACTGTCCTGAGGCCACGGTTTTGCCTGCTTAGGAACTTGGACTTTTAAACCCTGCACCTTTAACATCACTGCAAAGGAAGACTCCTAGAGAAATACTCTGGTATGATTTCCATCCTCCAGTACACCCTGCAAGAGCCACAGACCTAGTTCAGAAGGACTGGCCCCAAAACAGAGCAAAGACTGTTCGGTTAGGAAACACAAAAGTATCCAAATAAGTCATCCCTGTCAGTTAACCCTCCATCAGATGCATTTATTCACAAGGGTAGATTCAGTCCAGCACTGTGAGGGGAGGCCTGATGTGAATGTTCTGTCTCGTGGTAAGATCTCTGTTCCCAAGTGTCGCCCCTGCTCCCCAGCCTGCTCCTGCCATTGCCTCTTCTCTCCCTTCTGCCAGGGAGATGCCCTCCCATCACTTATTAAAAGTAGCCCA
The DNA here is from genome assembly GCF_023699985.2 of Odocoileus virginianus. Taxonomy (NCBI): domain Eukaryota; kingdom Metazoa; phylum Chordata; class Mammalia; order Artiodactyla; family Cervidae; genus Odocoileus; species Odocoileus virginianus. Next base: position 14,976,897 of record NC_069682.1, on the reverse strand, counting down.
GGCAGCCAGACGGCTGTGACACACGCCACCCAGAAGGACCTGCTGCCAAGCTGGAGCCCGGATCCCAGGAGTTGCTTTTGGTTCACACATCTCATTGAATGTATTTAAATACATTATATGTGGCCACCTGGCTGCACAGGCAAAAGGGAGAAGCAAGCGCTCTTCCCAGAAGCCCAGCAGCGTGCGCACACAGACACACATTCACACATACACGTGTACACACATTGGCAAACATATACATATACACGCACATGTACACACACATGCACACATACACACACACACATAACCACATGCACAAAATGTGCATATATGCACACACGCTCAAACATAACCTCACATATATGTACATATACTCATGCATACACACACACACACACACACACACATGTACATACGAGCACACACACACGCCAATACACTTCCCTCCCCGTCCCTCTCCAGGGGCTGAACCCTACTGTGATTGAGGTTCCCAGTCAGTCCAGCCTGCCCTGACCGCTCCCCTGTGACTTGTGCTCAGTAGGGCCCTCCCCCACCCCGGGCTGGTCCTCAGCATCATCACACGCTGCCCCTCAGCACACCCCAGGGCTTCTCAGTGTCAGCACGGCCGATGTTGGTTGGATCCCTCTTTGCCCTGGGGGTGGTCCTGTGTGTGGTTTAGCGGCATCCCTGGTGTCTACCCATTAGATGGTAGCAGTGCACACACCCTCCCCAAGGCCTCCGGGGCACAATCACCCCAACTGAGAATCACTGGTATATACCATCTCTTGTTTCTTGGTCCTGCCCCTCAGCATATGGGACCTCAGTTCCCTGACCAGGGATCAAACACACGACCCCTGCATTGGAAGCACAGAGTCTAAACTACTGGACTACCAGGGCCGGTCCAATACTATCTCTTTAATTAAACCATTAGCTCCTGGAGAATAGGATCCATGTTATTTCCCTTTTTATTTCTTCCCAGCAACTCGCACATGGCTGTGCATACCACAGACACCATGGCAGTACCTGCTGGAATGAAGACATGACTAGGCACACAGCAGGATAACGGCACAGAAGAGCAATTAGCACAGGGCAACCTGTGTCCCAGGTAAACCCAGACTTGGGCACGTGTAATATCCTCCGTGTTCCTTACTATGTAAAGCACAAGAATCAGATTTCCTGAACCACTCCACTCCTTAGTGAATTTTAGCCAGTAGGTAGTGCTTTGAATGTAACAAGGCACAATAAAAAACTGAAGAGTGAATAAGGGCAGACCCCAGGCCATTGTTTACAGAGAAAACTGTGAACCAAACTTCAAGGGAACAGGTACACCCATTGGGCTGGGACTCCCAGGTTTCCACTTCGCCTGTGTTTTCCTTCATTGCTGGGTAAGCAGAATGGCTTCAAGCTGAGAAACTGTATACAATGGAGAGAAGGGTGCATACAGTCTGGGGGTCAGGTGGGCACAGATGTGGATGATCAAGATGTCAATTCTGAGCCCAGACATCTTTGGCGAGGGATCTCTGGGACCCTCAGTTTCATTATCTGTAAAGGGAGAAATTAAACGACAACCACCGAAAGTTATTGAGAGGCTTCACTGAGGCAATCTACATGAAAGTGGTCACAGAGCGGGTATTTAATAACAGTACAATTTCCTCCTCTTCATGCTAACTAGAGAATTCAACCATAATATTTTTCATCACCAAAAACTCTGAGGTGCAGACTATAGCTGCACTATATACTCTTAATTATAGTCTATAGTTAAGAGTATAGCTCTTAACTTCATTAAGAAGTCCTCATCAAGGACCCATACCTTGATGTCTTCACCAAGAAAGCCTGACTAGATGACCGATTGGTAGAAAGTCCCAAGCCACTTCTGACAGACCATTCTCTATATGTGTCCACAGTCACAGGGTGACTGGTCTTTTCTGCCATACAGGCTCATTACAGATATAGTTCAGGTTCAGTTCAGGAACTGAAAGCAAGTCACTAAAATTTTTTGGCTTCCCAGTGCATGTGAAAGTTATGTTCACACTATACTGTAGTCTATTAAGTGTGCAATAGCATTATATCTTTAAAATATGTATATACCTGAATTTTAAAATACTTCATTGCTAAAAATGCTAACCATCATCTGAATCTTCAAGGAGTCTTAATCTTTTTGAGACAGTGACATCAAAGATCACTGATCACAGATCACCATCACAAACATACTAATCACTAAAAGGTTTGAAGTGAGAATTACCACAATGTGCCACAGAGACATGAAGTGAGCAAATACTTAGAAAAATGGCACTAATAGACTTGCTCCTGGCAGGGTTGCCACAAACCTTCAGTTTGGGGAAAAAAAAAACCCACAATATCTAGGACATGCAAAAAATGAAGATCATGGCATCCAGTCCCATCCCTTCATGCATGGCAAACAGATGGGGCAAAAAATGCAAACAGTGGCAGATTTTATTTTCTAGGGCTCCAAAGTCACTGTAGATGGTGACTGAAGCCATGAAATTAAAAGACCCTTGCTCCTTGGAAGAAAAGCTGACAAACCTAGACAGTATATTAAAAAGCAGAGACGTCACTCTGCCAACAAAAGTCTTTATAGTCCTTTGACCATACAAAGGATTATAGTCCTTTGACTATGTTTTTTTCCAGTAGTCATGTACAGATGTGAGAGTTGGGCCACAAACAAGGCTGAGTGCTGAAGAACTGATGTTTTCAAACTGGTGCTGGAGAAGATTCTTAAGAGTCCCTTGGACAGCAAGGAGATCAAACCAGTCAATCCTAAAGGAAATCAACCCTGAATATTCATTGTAAGGCCTGATGCTGAAGTTGAAGCTCCAAAACTCTGACCACCTCCTGTGAAGAGCTGAGTCACTGGAAAAGACCCTAATACTGGGGAAAGATTGAAGGCAGAAGAAGGGGATGACAGAGGATGAGATGGTTGGATGGAATCACTGACTCAATGGAGATGAGTTTGCACAAGCTCTGGGAGATAATGAAGGACAGGGAAGCCTGGCATGCCGCAGTCCGTGGAGTTGGACATGACTTAGCAACTGAACAATAACAACAAAGTGAAATAAAGCAAAGTGCAATAAAACAAGGTCTGCTTGTACATCAAATACATCCTCAGTCACTAGGAAGGCAGGTCACAGCAAGGGCAGTGACAGCAGGGGCTCCTCCAGTTCCAGAGGAGAAAGACCCCCAGGCTGGCTGCCCATCCCCAGCAGAGGAGACACTCTACTGATGGGTGATGCCGGGTCTCACCTGCCTCCATCCTCAGCGAGGGCTAAAGGTAGGTGAGCACACCTGAACAGGTGCACATAGTGAATGACTCTGCTCCAGGGTAGAAAGGAAGGAGTTACATGGCTTTCTTCCCCTTCCCCCCTCCCCCTCCCCCCTCCAGGAGCCAAAACTACATTCTCTTTGGGAACCCCAGATTGGCCACGGTCTTACTAAATGACCCACGGAGGGTCCTTCTTTCTGTAACTCCTTTTCCTCAAGCAGACCATGGGCAATGTCGGTCCGTCCTGGCGCACCGAGGAAGAGTCCCGGGACCGTACAGAAGCCCTGGCAGAGGCACCCCGCTGGGCAGGGGTGCTGCTAACACCCATCAGAGCGCCACGGAAGAGATTCCTCAAAGCCTAACCCATAAAGGGCAGAGAATCTGCTGTAATGCTATGTTTTCCCCAGGCTGCTCTGAGGGACCATTCTCACATCTTTCAAGCCCGTCCACTGAAAAGAGTAGAAAAATAGCCCTTCCTGGTTCTGTTCCAGCCAAGTCCTAGCACTGGACCCCATGTGTGCGACCCGCCAGACGGAGTCTCCCAGGGAGAGACTCAGATGTAGGGAAATCCATCCTGACGCCTCAGGGCCCGCGACAGGAAAGCGTTTATTTCTGCTCTTGCCTCTGACGTGTCTCTCTTTCATTTTTCATTTACTTTTTTCAGAAGCCACTGGAAGGTAAGAGAATCATGAAATATGCATGCGGACATGGACTGTGGGCAGCACAGATAAAGCAGCCAGGTTCTTATCAGAACGAGAAGAGAGGGGTAGGCTCCTGGCCGTGAAACAAGACCCAGAGTCATCCATCCACATCTTAGCCAATGCTGCTGGTCTCCCCAGACGACCCCGTCCTTCAGCTCTAAGGACTGAGATTGATTTTTAAAAGATAACCTATGGAAGAATGGCTGGGGAAGTTTTTTTATTTACCCGACACCTCCTCCATCTTTCTTGCATCTAGTCCATTAATCAGCCAATAATATAAATGATGATAAAGTGCCATGCTTGATATGGACGCAAAAATATATGGAACTAGTAGAAGCTGAGAATATAGATTTCAAGTATGACCCAAAGCAAGGTTTTTTAAATCGATGACAATTTATTCATTGCTAAAATTGGGTGTGAATATCTGCTACCTAAATGATATTGTGAAAATGGACAGAAATCCTTAACTTAGATAACATCCCATGGAAGGAAAATTACTGCTTTTCTTTGCAACTTCTTAATTGAAAAGAAGTGAACGTATCACAACTAGTTCTAATGTAAAGACGTATCGTGTTCAATATAGCAACAATGACCTTGGCGTTTTCTTGGAGTCCCAAGATCAGCCTGGGGGGCTTCTATCAGCCTACCTGGATAGCCCCAATCTAGGCTGGTCCCAGGTACTCACTCTAAGAGTTCCTTCAGTTTGACTCAGGCTTTGATCCTGGACCTCAGATCTCGGGTTCACATCATTAAACCCTTGACAGACAACAATAAATCGTCTCATACATTCTTTCTGCGTTCCACTAGTGTAACATATTGGAGTATTTCCACCCTTTCAAAACTGCCTAAATATTTATTCCTTAACTTTCCAAAGGACATAAAACCTTAAGTGAGTAATACATTCAAATGAACCACTCTGGCATCCTGCATGTCTTAGCTAAATATTTTGCTCCCTTAACTGGAAAAAAAGTCTCTGATTTTAAAAATTAAGGCAAACTTTTTTAAACTGGAAAGAACCAACCCATTAAAGCCCTGGATACATGGAAAAGGTGTATCATTGTTTGAATTAATTGTAAATATTCCTTGATAACATTCAGTTCATTCTAAACAGTCACAAAATTGATGTCATCACTGTGTCCTGCATTATCATAAAGTCATGTGTACTTGTGACAGTTAGAATAAATAGTTATTTGCCTACATCTGGGAATGTTTTAGGCAGTAAAGAAGTTGAAGGTATTTTTCCTTTCTCATAGAAAGCATGGGTTTTCACCAGGGCAGGAAAGTTTTCAGCCCATAAATTCACAGTGGTTTGTTTTGTTTGTTTTTTTTTGCCAAGCTACATGGCTTGCAGGATCTTAGTTCCTGAAACAGGGACTGAGCCCAGGCCCTCCAGTCCTGAAATCACCAAGTCCTAACCACTGGACTGCCAGGGAATTCCCAACATTTTCTTTTTAACGGCCAGATTTTGACCGAGGGCGTCTTTAATCCTAAATGAGATTTTCACCTGAAAAAAATTCCATCTCAAAGTAACTCTTACCCCACTGATTTCTAGTGTGTGTTTAGAATCAGTTTTTTTTTTTTTACACTAGATATCAAACTTGAAACAATGAGACAGTCAGATCTGAATCAATCAACCAATGAAGGTGAAAAAAAGACAAGATAACCTGAGGCCACAGTGACTATAAAAGCAAAAGCAACAAGATCAGGCTTGGTGACACGCCTGGCTGGCAGGACACAGGTGGGGGAGAGGGGCAAGGAAGCAGGTCTGTCTTCCCATGTATCCTTCCAATATAACATGTGTGCGCATAAAACTAATGTTAAAAATTAGCATGCATTTCTCTAGCACACAGCAGCTGGGGAGGAAAACCAGCTCAAAAATAAGCTGCATGCCAAAAATATTCAGAGTGAAGCTAGCCTGGGATTCAACCTTCCCCAGCGATAATCCACCCTAGATAATCTGGTTCTATAACTGAACTTAAGCTTCTAGTACTTACCTTCATCAGATGTACTGTACTATAAATGGCTGAGATTTTTCTTGTTGGTACTAACATGAAGCCAATCCTGATACACTCCGCCTTGCTGAGCAATCATAACTCCCCTTGGAGACCCCTGGCAGGAATGGTATTTCCCCCTCCACAAGCACTGTGCTGAAGAGATCTTCATTACCTTTAACCCAGGCCTCGAGTTCAAAGATAAATCTCCGACAACATTCCTTCAATGTCTCTCATACTGTATTTTCCCTCCCCATCCTCACATGGTAATTCCTGCATTTTGTTTTATTTCTCTCTTGCTCCATGACCAAGTTTTCTCTTTTCAATTAATTTCTATGGAAGTAACAGCTGCTTTACAACGTTGTGTTCATTGCTGCCATACAGGAAAGTGAATCAGCTGGACGTAGACATACACTCCCCCTTTTGGGGATTTCCTTCCCAGTTAGGTCACTACAGAGCCCCGACTAGGGTTCCCTGAATCATACAGTAAGTTCTCATTAGTTATCTATTTTATACCTGAACGTGAGGTCAGACACTATAAAACTCTCAAGAGGAAAACAGGCAGAACGTGCTTAGACATAAATCACAGCAGGACTTTTTTAACCTACCTCCTAGAGTAATGAAAATTATTTACCATTTGTCCTTCTAAAGCTCAGGTGACGGGTGGGCTTCCACCAGAAAACGAGTGTATGCTCCTCGTGGAGGCTAATCTTCAACCTATTTGATCCCACCCACATAAAAGGAATAACTTAAAACAGATATGCAAACAGGCTGATATCGCTGGCACTCTTCTAGGCTAAAAGACATCATCTTTTCTCCATGAGATATTGAGGGTACTTATGAATTTCTCATCTATTTATGCTGGAGTTGGTGTCTTTAATTTCCTTCTGCATTCATTCTCTGAGAGTATGATTTCACCACTACCAAGAAATATAACTGATACCATTTCCAAAAGTGTATTTCCAATAGAAGGCTCTTTCACACTGCTCACAGGACAACTGGGATTGGGTCTGAGCAGTCATATGCTTAAAAACAAAGATACAATGCTCCCTGACTTCAGACTACACTTCAAAGCTACAGTAAACAAGACAGTACATTGATTTAGTCACTAGGTTGCATCAGACTCTTGTGACCCCATGGACTGTAGTCCACCGGGCTCCTCAGTCCATGGGATTTCCCAGGCAAGAATACTGTAGTGGGTTGCCATTTCCTCCTATAGGGCAATCTTCCCAACCCAGGGATCAAACCTGGATCTCCTGCATTACAGGCAGATTCTTTCCCAAATAGGCCACAAGACAGTATGGTAATGGCACAAAAAAAGACACATAGATCAATGGAAAAGAACAGAGTTCAGAAATAAACCCATGCACTTATGGTCGATCAATCTATGACCAAGGAGGCAAGAAGACACAATGGCAAAAAGACAGACTCTTCAATAAGTGGTCCTGGGGAAATTGGGACAGCTACATGTAAAAGAATGAAACTAGAAAACTCTTCAACACCATATGCAAAAATAAACTCAAAATGGATTAAAGACTTAAATGTAAGACTGGATCCTATAGAACTCCTGGAGGAAAACACGGGCAGAACACTCTTTGACATAAATCACAACAGTATTGTTTTGGATCCTTCTCCTAAAGCAAAGGAAACAAAAGCAAAAATAAGCAAATGGGACCTAATTAAGCTCTTCTGCACAGCAAAAGAAATCATCGACAAAACAAAAAGACAACCTATCCCAGGGTCAAGAAAATCCCAGGAGAAGGAAACAGCAACCCACTCCAGTGTCCTTGCCTGGGAAACTCCATGGACAGAGGAGCCTGGCGGGCTACAGCCCATGGAATTGCAAAAGAGTTGGACACAACTTAGCGACTAAACAACAACTGAATGGGAGAAGATACTAGCAAATGATATAATATATTAACCCCAATAAGTGGTTAATATCCACCATACACAAACACGAACTAACCGAGTGGCCGGAAATGAGGGAACCATAGCCTTTTCACTGGTGAATACGGGAAAGGGGGAGAGCCAGAGCACCCAGGCTCAGCTGTCTCTTATCTATGGTCTATAAACAAATTTCAGGCAGTGGTGAACTCCTGAAATTGTCTGCAAAACTCCAGGTGTGTATGTGTGTGCATCAGTGCCTTTTTCTTGTGAGAAGATGCACAACTGGCATCAGATATTTTAGGCAATGTGAAAAGGTTAAGAACTAGTGCGGGAGGATCTTGGAAAGTTCCTTCCTGCCCCAGTGCTTCGTAAGGCAGGTGGGTTGTGGGCGCTGGCCACATCGTCCCCTCAAGGCCACTCTGCAGCCCACTGGCATCTGTTCACCTCCAGACGTCAGCCTGGGCTCCTCAACCTTCAGAGAAATCACTGCCGCTGACCCCACTGCCACTTGCTTCCAGGCGACCCCAGCAAGACCTTTTTCATGGCAGGCCAGGGAACAGACTGGAGAGGACAAAAGGGTTGTTTATAGAGACTGTGGTTATGTGGGTCAGTGAACATGCCACAGTGACCTGCTAAGTTATTGACAAGAATATATAAGCAAGTGTTCAAGGGCTTCATCCATTAATAAAACCACACGGCACCTGCCAGACTGGCCACGTGGGAAGCCCAGAAGCAGTGCTATGGACGCTAGGAGTGTGCACTCAGCCAGAAACAGGCAAGAGTGGGGCCATAAAATCCGCTCCAGAAAACAACGGAGGTACAGTGAGGCTGGCATCCTGTTTTTCTTCAACACCCATCCCCTTTCCTCCTTCTGTCTTAAAGCTCCCTTTCCCCTCCATCACGTCCCTGGCTTCTGATTAAGCTGGGGCAGGTCCCCAAAGGCCCCTTCCACACCACAGGAACCTCACAGCCACAGTGGCAGAAGAATCTAGCAAGTCAGGGTGTCGGAGCGCCCTGCCAGCAGCTGGCTCTGATGACAGCTCCAAGGGCTGTATTGCTGTTTCACAGCACTTATCACACTCTAATTAATTTCAAAACGATGTCTCTCGAGTCCTTTGCCTCCACGCACCAGGCAAGAGGGGGGACATCCCCTGAGTCGTTTCCCGAGCCCAATTAAGGCTTCACAGTAGAGGCGAGGGCTGCGACACACAGGGAACACTGCTCCTAGGCAGGGGCCCAGGAGACTGTACCCAGGAAACCTTGGAAACTCCCCAGGGTGGTGCCAGCCAGCTCCCTCCTATGCCCTGGCCGGGTGTCACCCACACCTTTCACGCCTGCCCCGTTTACAGCTGTCCCACGCTATCTAGAGCAGGGGACATCATGTTTACCAATGTGATCCCCTTGTGCTGAAGGCAGGAACGCAGCCCCCAAGGTGTCGGAGCGCCTGGTAGTACATGGTCCTCTGCAGAGCTGGCCTCCACCTGCAAAGAGCTGCCCATGATGCAGATGGTCAACTTGAGGCCAATGAATGTGAGGAGCTCGAGATAAAAGCTCAGGCAATAGGTGATGGAGATGAAGTGGGGGGCTGATAAAGAGCATATGCAGGTACCGCTGCAGGAACTGCCAGGAAAGGGAAGCCTCAGACATCATTCTATTAGTTCACATCATGTGGACAGTCTCTATTAAAAAGTCTACTCCAACACCAGTATAATATAGAGTCACTGCCGACAGTTGTGATCAGATAAGTCGAGTCAACTCTTCACTGGCTTCACAGGAGACTCCAGGGTCATTTTCTCATAGCATCCTCATCCAGCGCATATAGAAGAATCACCATCACATAAAGGATCTGGGCATCCACCACTGTGATGGTGGGGGGAGCTTGGGAGGCCTCCATCCTCAGAAAACAAAAATCTGCACCCTTTAAATAATTAACACCGGAAACTTGACCTTGGACTTACAACTCTCTGAAGCATCCTGCAAAGTCCTTATCAGTCACTTCAGCTTAGGCTGAATGATGTGGTGGGAAAGAGCGTGGGTGACATCTGGGAAGGGAGGGGAGCTCTGGAAAGGTTTCCCGAGCCCCTTGGAGGGAGTGTTTCTCAGGCTTGCGCTCATCAACAGAAGCCCCGAATTGCCCAGGTTGTTAATACAAGAATGTAGGGACCGACCAGGAGCCCACAAGCATTGCTTATTATTGAATAAGCATCTATGAATATATATTTTTACACTTTCCATTTGAGATAATACTGACATTTGCTGACTCTTGCTAATGGTCTGTTCTGCTATTAGAAAAAAGAGAAAAATCTGTCCCCTTGACTTTCAGAGCTCTTTTGAGAATGACACCACTTGATAAGAGGAATCCCTGGTGCACGCGTGCATGCTAAGCCACTTCAGTAATGTCCAACTCTTTGTGACCCTATGGACTATAGCCTGCCAGGTTCTTCTGTCCATGGCAAGAATACTGGAGTGGGTTGCCATGCCTTCCTCCTGGGGATCTTCCCAACCCAGGGATCAAACCTGCGTCGCTTATGTCTTCTGCATTGGCAGGTGGGTTCTTTACCACTAGCACCACTTGGGAAGCCCAGAATCCCTGGTAGGACCCATCAGAAATGACTCCAGTTTCCCAGCACCTTCCTTTTGGGATACACGTTATCACAGTGCTGGGCTGAGGCTTACTGCAGCCCTTAAACAATGAGAAAAGGACTCAAATATTGACTGAGGGTCAATCCAATAAAATGAAACCCAAATAAAAAGGGTACAAATCAACCAATGGTCTCTTTGCCACAGGGCAACTCCCAGGGCCATGCCAGTTGTTCAAGAACAGTCTGTGCAATCAGCCATCATATTATTAACCTCGTGAGTTGATCGATGAGTTTGCTCAAGGTTAAGCAGGAGAAGCTGGCAGCAGAAGCATGGGGAGGGGAGTCCACTGGAGCTAATCCACGTGTAAATCAAAATTTTCCACATAAAAGAGGGAGCTTAAAAAAAAAAAGAGGGAACTTATTCATTAAAAGGACCTTGTGAACAATCCTATTTCCAACTGAAAAATTAGCTCCTAATTTCTCCTGTTGCACCAGTTTAAATTTTTAGGCACTGCATTTTCTGAAAGCAAAGCACCAGCGGCTGTTAAGTCTCTGACCCACTGTGGCTGTTACTCAAAGACTAAACCACGACACCCCAGCTTCTACTGCTCTGCTCACTCACCGCCTTCCTAGGAAATCCTGAAACAGAGAAGGGGGCATCTGGGATGAGCCACAATGTATGACTGTACTTGGCAGTTGGTCATGTATTAGTCAGCGTTCTACAGAGAAACAGAGGCAACAGAACCAGAGAAACAGAATCAATGGCTTATTATAAGGAACTGGTGCACAATTACTGAGGCAGACAAGTTGCAAGATCTGCAGGGTGAGTCAGCAAGCAGAGACCCAGAAGAACCGATGGTATAGTTCCAGTCTGAAGGCCAGCAGACTCAAGACTCAGGAAGAGCTGCTATTTCAATTAAAAGTCAGACAGGAGAAAGCCAATGTCCTAGTTCAAAGGCCATCAGAATTATATACCACAGATTATATGATCTAAAAACTGTAATACTATAAATATGCTTAAGTCTCAATAAAAGGGTACTTTTCTACTTTTTAAAAAAGGAATTCCCCTTGGATATACATATACCTGTGACTGATTCATGCTGATGTATGGCAGAAACCAACGCAATATTGTAAAGTAATTATCCTCCAGTTAAAATAAATTTTTTAAAATAGGGATTCACTCTGATTTACAGGAGTGTCAGCCTTTTGGTTCTATGCAAGTCTTCAACTGATTGGATGAGACCCATCCACACTAGGCAGAGCAAACTGCTTTATTTAGTCTACTGATTTAAATATTAATCCCATCCAAAAACACTCTCATAGACACATTCAAGGGTAATGTCTGATTAAATGTCTGGACAACCCAGATCCCAGTCAAGATGACACATAAAGTTAACAGTCACAATGGTGATAGCTGTTTTCTACAAGGGGAAATTCAGGAGCAGGTATCAGGGATCCACGAAAAACTGAAGATCCCAGAGGGAACTTAGGGCAACAAAGGGCAACCAAACTTCACGGCCAGAACACAGTCATGGGACTCTCAGGGTGTGGAAAGTGTCTTAGCATCAGGCCCCCTGTCCAAAGCCCTAGAGAGACACCAAGAGGACTGCTTGGGGTTGAACTTTGCTCTTTTGTTGCCACTACAAGAGGCAGTGACATACCCATACTGCTGTCAGGTGTTAAACCTAGATAATCTGCAGGGGAAAAAAATAACATGACATCTTAGCATTAAAACAATTTTCTTGTGGAAGATCCAACCTTCCTTGACCCATGACCTTATTTGGACTCATGGGTATCTGAGACAATCTCCTCTGCTTAAAAAAAAAAAAAAGAAAACTGAACCAGAGAGAGTCTGGGACAGTGTGGCTGAGGCCACATCATCCAGCCATCACCATCTGAGTCCCTGCCTTCCCTCCCAAGACCCTGCAGTGCTCACAGTCCCACCAACCAGTGTCTGACTTCCTCCTGCTGACAGGGCTCCATGTCACTGGGATGCCCCATCCACCACCAAGACAGAGGAGGATGGTGGCCACCACGTACGGATGGGTGAGTCTCTCCACTGAACCTAGGGGCTCAAGGCCCTTCTGGACGTGATCCGCTGGCTTCACCACAGCCATGCTGCCTGTCCCTATGCAGGAGCAGGAGCACAAGGGCTCTAGGACCAGCACAGGGTCTTCAAGGAGTCCCCCATCCTCCAGGAGCCACCAGCAGCCCAGGCAGCCTCAGGCCCCAACAGCTGTGAGGGGGGACAGGGGAGGCGGCCACCACGCTCAGCCCCCAGCACTCCGCCCTGCCCTCATCTCCATCTCCCTCACTCATTGCAATAAGCTGCTTTAGCCACATCTGCTAAAAATACACCTCGCTTCTCTGTGACACTTACTAATACATTCTATTTCAGGCCTGTTTGCATTCCCATGTACAAACGCCCGTGTGGGTCGCAGCGAGCATGTGCACAATGTTAGAGCATTCCCTCCAGGAAGATTCCCCCCGCTCTGCTCAGCACACACAACTGAAAGGCACCTCTTTCTGCACCAGCGGGAGCTGGGGAGAAAACCTTCCTACACTGGATGGGCACTGGGGATAGAAAAGAAAAAGGCTGGGGTCAGAGGAAAAAAGAAGAGACCAATAAGGAAGCAGATGTGCACGCGGTGAAGGCCACACTTCCTTCTGTTCACACCTGCCCCCACAACTGGCACACAGCCCTCCCCCACCAACCCATGCCTGGCCCCCCGAGTCACGGTCACTCCAGAAGCAGCTGCAAAACAGCGTCTCCACTGAAGTCATACGACCCATGCTGACAACCAGGAGAACATCTGAAAAAAGGCACAACCTGGGCTGAGCTCCACGAGCCACCCCCCGGAGGGGCTCATTTCTACATCTGAGGCCTGGAGAAATCATCGTCTCCACGACAACAGCGGTCCCCTCCTATGAACTCATCCTCCCCCGAACGGACATTCCCGCTGGCCTGCCTTGGCCATCCTGGAAGAGCTGCTCAACTTTCCTGGCATTTCCCAGAACTTGGGCTCTCTCCTCTAATTACAGGGAAGATAAATGACAGCTCTCTGACCTCTGCCTTCCTAAACGGAAGGAGGGAGAAGAAGTCCTGTGTGACCAGTTTTCAAAGGTCTTAATTTGTGCTTCCTTCTTTTTGTTTTATCACAAATCTTAATACATCTTTCTTTGTTCGGAGGTGAAACACCAAGGCAAACAGTGACCGGATGCCGCTGGCCGCAGGGAAGGCAATGGAGGAGGGGAGAGGAGAAGGGACCCCAGTGCTGGGGCCAGAACACGCAGGAGGATGTCTGGAGGGAGCTGCAGCTCAGACCCAGCTGGTGCCATACTGATGTCTTTCCGACTGCAAAGCTCCGGGGTGACAGACGCATAGATAAGTACAGAGTGAAGCATTCAGAATGCCAACTCCACCCCTCCCTTTTCAGGTCCCAGGACTTGGCTGGGTGCACAAGCCCCGAATTGGAGCCGCTGTTCCTCAGTTAAGAAATCACATCCTTTAAAAAAAGTAAAACACTTTAAAAAAAAAAAAAAAAGCATGCAACCAAATCATGGCCCCTCAACCAACAAAGACTGGAGTCTCCCAAAGTCTGGAATTTGGGGCTTCACCAGCTCCACACACACAGGTAGTGGCTGGGCAGAGATGCTTAATGGCAGGAAGGAGGAAGCTAATCCAGCCAGAAATTATCATGATGAAGGATCACAAAAAAAGCTACGGGTTTCTCTGACTGTGTTATCTCTTTCACACTTAGCCAGCACCGTGATTCTGCCAGGGAAGTGATTATTAACAACCCTGACATAGGAGATCCTAACATCTGAAATTTTCCTGAACACCAGAGATAGCAGAATCTTATTTATCTATCTAGGTTTGATTCCACCCTTAGCAAGAGAATACACTGGGATAAACAAAGAACCCTCCAGCACCATCATGACACCCTACTGGTGAGTTCAGATAACCAAACGAGCCTTATCTCCTTGCAGTCTATCTTCGGGTGCTGCCACTGAATCCGATTTCATCCATGTAACAAAAGACAGTCACAATCACAAGCTGTTTATCATGCACACCCCGTAGGCTTGGCTTGGAAGCCGGCATAGATGCAAATGTGTGTGTAATACACACACGCATATGGAAAAAACCCACTAACGATGCAAAGAAGTTTCCCAGACCTCATCCCTTTTTATTTTCTCTGCTAGTCCTCTGAATAGCTCATCTTGAACACTGTAGCTGCCAAGACAGAAGAATTCACTGCTTGAGTAGGAAAAAAAAAATTCCATTATCCCAACTTTCTTTCCTTGAGCTTTATGAGAATAGTGAAGATGCCTGGTGAGATTTCTTTAGCAGAATGAAGGTTATTTCTCCATTTAGCAACCAGGTGGTACAAAGGAAGTGGGAATACAGGTGAGTTGACCTCGAGTCCCCAAGTGGTAGCCGCATGTCCACCCAGCTCTGAATGTGAACTGCAAGATATGCTTTATACCCTCCGATGTCACCTCTGCCCCATCTCATCACTGCTGTGTGGTCTGTGGAACATGGGGGCAGCGGTGCAGAGAGGCAGGGAGAGGGAGCAGGAGCAGGCGACCCCAGTTCACTTCCCTCTCTTCAGAAGGATGCTAAAAGGATTAAAGAGGTAATTATTGCCTCTGGAGCTCTTCAGCTATAAGACACTCTATAAATACCAATAATCACCCCCTCGAGGGAAAACACATCTCATTCCAGTGGAGGTAAGGGCTGCAGCAGCCTACAGAAAGGATGGGCTGCATCTCAAAGGGATCTTCTGGAATTCTGAGTGCTCCAGAGTCATCGCCACGTAGAGCTGGTGACCTACAGAGCATCCCACTCTGACTGGAGGCCACAGCGCCCCGGACTGCTGGCGTCTCATTCACCCATCCATTTTGATCTGTCCATTCGATGTGCACTTATTAAGCCCCCACGGTCTGTCTGAGGGATGGAGTAGCATCGTGGTTACGTGCCTGGGCTCTGGGGCTGGGATGTCTGGTAGGAATCTCAGTTCTGCCTGAACTCTAATCGTCTGCCCTCAGGCAAGTCACTGAACCTCTGTGCAGTGAGGACAGGGAGGTCCTCACTCATCACACGGGGACGATAACAGAAGCCACTTCACAAGGTCACTGTGAGGATTCAGGGGTTCATCTGTGTCCAGTGGTTAGACTTCTGACAGATACACAGTGGGGGCTAGAGAAGAAGACCACTGTGGAACTTAACCTACAAAATGGATGGGTCCATGGTATGTCATCTATTCCTTGACTATCTTAAATTCCATGATTTTAGCACCAAAATCAAGATGGAAAAGGAGGAGTGAGCAATTAGAAGTGGGCCTAGCACTTGGACGTGTGTGGCAAACAGGAGCAGAAGATGAGGCCCCTAACTGGGAGCCTCCAGACCCCAACAATGAAGGGTATTCAGGGGTCTTCATCTTCAGCTGCCAGACAGTTCCCTACGAGGGCAGTGGGGAGAAGAGCGTTATCACAAATGTGATGTAGAACTGCCAGCTCACGGCAGACAGCTTGGGGGTCGATGTCATTATGGACTGAGATTCTATTCTGGCAAAGCCCTCTCTCAGCGCCTGCGTCCACCCCTCCCTTTTACCTCATTACCCCTGAGCATGCCAGGATCGCACCCGAAAAAGAAAGAGCCGCCCACTGAACCTCCCACCAGGAAGCCCTTAGTCCCTCCACCCTGGCGGTGAGCACCAGCCCTCCGCTTCAGGGGCCCCAGGTGCACGCCCAGTCCCGCAAAAGGCAGTGCGGCAGGCCGGGGTGCGCTCCAGTCCTGCCGCTGAGCCGAGCGGCTCTGAGCAGTGATTCTCAAAGCGCGGTCCTCACAGCAGCAGCAGCAGCAGCACCCAGGAACCCTTCAGAAACGCAGCTCCTCCCACTCGATCACAGACCTGCTGCATCTGAAACTCCGGGACGGGGACGGCCCGGCAGCCTGCGGTTTAACAAACCAGCTGGGGATTCTGATGTCTGCCCACTGGCTTCGAGAAAGTGACTTAGTTTTTCCTGAGTCACAGTTTTCCTCACTCAGCAAAGGGGGTTAATAGCACTCGCCTCACGAGGCTGTAATGGAAGAATCAAATGAGATGCTAGATGTCAAGCACTGGATACAGCATGCCAACAAGGGTAGGCACTCAGCATACTCCTGTCATCACTGTCTTCATCACCGTCACCATCACAGTCATCATCACCATCAAAGTCTGAAACAGATTCACAGAGTGGCAGTAGCTCAGAAACAGCAAAAATAAGACTATAATCCACGACAAGCCTGCTTTTCAGGAAAGTGGCTTTAAAGCCAGTCCAAGGACAGAAGCTGCAGGAAACTGGTGGATACATCCTACCTTGCCCAAGGTCACCCAAGGGCAGCCAGGGTCCTGGGGTTACTCTTCCACACCATGTGGTCCATGGAGATGCCCACAAACTCTGAGCATCTTGGGGGCTGGGAATCCAGAAATGAAAAGCATTCCCCATTTAATTGTCAAAATAAGGATAATATGAGTTTTGAGGCAACGCCACCAGAGAGAGAACTAGAGGTGTCCGAGTTCAAATACTGCTATTTCGAACGTATAATGGAAGCCCTTAAAACACGTTCTGAATTGCTGGAGGGTATTTTCAGTAAGAAAGGGTGACAAGAAGAACCATGTACAGACTGACAGCATCTGGAATCCAAGAGGTAAAGGGAGAGCATACTGGAAGAATTTCATCTTGGATTACACATCACCATTGCCTGAAACAACTGTGGCAGAGGTCACGAGGGCCTCCAACAGCCAAAAGCAGGGGACACTGGTCAACCACTGTACCGTCTGGAACCTAACAGCTGACCACTCCCATCCCCTCCATCTCCTCCTTCTGACCTCCGACACACTGCTTGTCCTGGTTCTATCCTCACCCAGACCTCCCTGCTCCTCCTCCTCTGGGACCCTCCCCCCACCCACACAGCTACCACACCTACTGCTTCCGTTCGAGCTCAGCTGCTGAGATCCTGTTCTTCCCACTCTGGAGTCTGCATTGTGCATGTGAAGATAAAGGAATGAAGAAGCACCAGGTCAGGTGCCATCTCTTCATCTCAGTCTATCATCTACTCTGTCCCCTAATATATGGATGCAGAGGTGAACAAAGAAGAGGCTGGTCTGTCTTCGGTCTCTTCTTGTGCCTTTTTTTCCTCTCTGGCAATTGCACCCCCTAGGCATTGGGTTGACGTCATGGTGACCTCCAGCCCCAGGTTAATCCTGAGCCCTGGAACTTCATGTCCCATCATCTACTTCTCTCTACCTGGATGCCCACCTAGCATCTCAAGATCAGTATATCTGACAGTGATCCCATTATCCTTCTCATGACATCTGTTACGAGTCACCCCAAACTCAAGTTCAGAGTAAGATCCAAAAATTTAGGTGGAAAAACTTACAACATTTAACATAAAATTACTCTCCTAGTTTCATCTGTCACCTTCAAAACAAACCAAGAAGATATTAATCTTTACGACAGATGCCCAAAATAAAAAAATCCTGACACGGTAAGGGAAACATCTGTAAAGAGATATAACCGTCCTCTTTGAATAGGACTCTAAATTCTATTGTATCTTTATTTCAGTTTCTAGTTATGTTAGACTATGTGCTGCAATTATCCCCACCCTGCAGAACATTTACAGAGCATCCGTGGGCCCATGGAACGTCTAGCTTGGAGAAGCCCAAAGTATTAGATATACTATTTGTCAGCTCTCAATACTCTCCCCATTGGCCAGTCCTCCTAGTTAACGGGGCCATGTGGTCCCCCAAGCTAGAAATATGGGACTCCCTCTAGACTCTTCTCTCGTCCTTATGCCCCACCATGAAGTGCAGGCTCATGGATGCCCCTATTTCTACTTCCTAGACTGCTCAGATCAGCACTGCTCTCTCTGCCCTCTTCTCCCCCCAACACCAGCATTTGCACAGCTCAGGGAACAGCCACCTCCTGCTTGGAATCGGTAAGTGCTTCCTGTTTCACGCCCACTGTGCTTCTTATTTCATAAGAGGGGGTAAGAGAATCCACCCAAAACACACTTCTCTTGAAACCCACCTCTTATATCAAGTCTGATTCAACATGGTAGGAATGGAAAGAAAAGAAGGAGGCTACTTCCATGCCTATAAACACAATCATCCTAGAATTCTTAAACCAGATCTAGGAGGAGTTAAGACCTCACAGAAGACCCAAAAGAACTGAAAGCACGGAATTGAATAGATAATTGCTACATGCTCACAGCAGCACGATTCACACTAGCCAAAAGATGGAAGCAACCCAAGCGCCCATTGACGGACAAACGGAAACAAAATGTAGTTTATCCACCTAGAAATTATCATATTAAGTGAAGTAAGTCAGAGAAAGACAAATACCATATGTTATCACTTTTTTGTGGAATCTAAAATGTGGCACAAATTAGCTTATCTATGAAACATAAACAGACTCACACACATTTGTGGTTGCCAGGAGGGGATTGGGGTGGGGGAAGAGATGGATCAGGAGTTTGGGATTAGCAGGTGAAAACTATTATATATAGAAAAGATAAAAAACAAGGAGGTCCTACTGTACAGCACAGGGAATTATATTCAATATCCTGCAATAAACCATAATGGAAAAAATATGACAAAGAATGTGCATATATATATATATATACACACACACACATATGTATATCCGAATCATTGTGCCGTACAGCAGAAATTAACACAACATTGCAAATCAACTATACTTCAGTAAAATAATTTTATGTGATTTATCTATATAAACCAAGGTAGAATATTATTCAGCCTTGAAAAGCAATGAAATTCTGTCACATACTACAACATGGATGAACCCTCAGGACATTATAAATGAAATAAACCAGACACAACAAGACAAACATTATATGATTTCATTCCTATGAAATACCTCCAGCAGTCAAATTCACAGAGACAGAAAGCAGAATAGTGGCTGCCAGGGGCAGGAAACAGGGGGGAAATGGGAAATCATTCAATGGGGTATAGCGTTTCAGTTTCTGGAGATGGATGGTGGTGACGGTTGTACAACAATGTGAACGTACTTAATGCCAATAAACTATACTTAAAAGTAGTAAAAACGGTAAACTGTGATATATATATATGTCATGTGTGTATATATACTACTACAAAAACATGGTTAGAAACCCATTCTGTGTCTCATGGATGAGGTACCAATTAAGGTCAGGGTCCCAGAACAGCTGCTTCCCCTGGCTTCCATGGATTCCCCAAAGGTACTATTAGTGAAACTGCCAGTCTCCCATCCAGCCCAGAAATGGAAGGAAACTCCAAAGAGACTTAAGAGAAGCATCTAATAAAAAAATTCCTTTCTATTATATAGCAAAATATCAGTACTTTAAATAATATCAGCATATCTCTCCTTTAATTCGAACATTAAGCTCCATTAGCATATAGGGCAAGCTTTGTTATAAATGAATGTTGGTTTAAAAATAGGTTCCAGAATTGCCTTTTCAGTATACATAATTCCGAGAAAGTGATTCTAAAAAGACTGTTCCACCAGATTCCCCACAAAAATCGCAGGGACTTCTAAACAGCCTTCCTGGATCAAGTCTCCCATCTGTTTCCAAAGAGAAAGAATTATCTGCACAAACCTCAGATCCTTTCCCCCATGACATCCCACCTTTCCATGGCCCCCTGGAGCCAGCCAGCAAGTCCAGCTCTGGACCATGAGAGGCTGCAAGTTGGGCAGTTAGAGAATTACCTCTGGGCCATGTGGTCACTCAGAGTAGACTCCTGGCTTCAACTCCAGCTCTACCACCTGCTATCTGAAAGATCTCCAGTAAACCTCAGCCTCTCTGGCCTCAGTTGATTCATCTGTAAATTGGAGACTATAATAGTTCCTTCCTCTTGGAGGTATTACAAGGATTAAATGAATTAATAGCTATAAAATGCTCCCGTGTGTTACCTATTATCATTTTGATATACAAGGATCTTCATGATGTGGCCACAACCTACTTTATTCAAGTGCAACTTCTGCCCTTGATTCCTGCACAGATAACCCTGCCAACTGATCTTCACCAACACGCCACACCATTTATGCCTCCAGCTCTGTACGTGCTGTTCCTTCTGTCTGCACACCCTCTGCCCCAAGTTGGCCTGGTAAATTCTTAAGGGGTGTAACTTCACCATGGGTGGCTTTCCTGGCTCCTAGATGGACTTTGTCCACTTTTTTCTGAGTTTATGGGGCCCTTGCTCACCATGAAAGCCACCCCCACCTTGGACACATGTCTGCTCACCTGGCTCCCTAGGTAAAGAGCAGTGAGCTCCTGGGAGGCAGAGTCTGTACTAACAATGATCCCTGCGCACGCGACCTCGAGAAGGCCTGGCACATAGAAGACATCCAGTGAAAGCTGAATGAATGTTGAGCATCAGGGGTGAGGCCAGCACCAGGAAGGAAGGGAGAGGAAAGAAAAGACAGGCTGGAATAAAGCTGTGCCAGACTCACATGGGAAGAAGCGTGTGCTCCCAGCAAAGGAAGAGACGCAAGGTCTTTAATCTCAGGAAAAGTGAAGTCGCTCAGTCATGTCCAATTCTTTGCAACCCCATGGACTGTAGCCTGCCAGACCGTGCTGTCCATGGGATTTTCCAGGTAGGAACACTGGAGTGGGTTGCCATTATCTTCTCCAGGGGATCTTCCCAACCCAGGGAGCGAACCCGGGTCTTCCACACTGCAGACAGACGCTTTCCCATCTGAGTCATCAGGGAAGCCCAATCTCAGGAAGGAAAGAATCAAAGGACACGTGGGCCAAGCGATCAGTGACACTGTGCACACGTTATCTGAGGCTCACGGGCCTTGCCAGGGCTCAAGCCATCCATGCTGGTGGTAACTTTAGACAGGAACGCACAGAGAGGAATGGTGGGGGGCCGCGTGGAGAGTGGCTCCTCCGTGTCTCAAAGTGCCCTCTCTCACACCTCAGTAATCTGAGTGATGGACCCCAAACAGCAGTGCGCCAAGCGAAGGAGAAGAGCAGAGACGTGTCAGATTAAACACACTCAGAAGCACGACTCTCTCACCATCTCTCCTTGTTACTGCACCAGCGGTAAGTGAAGAAATCTGAGACCCATTCGGCAGGTGGAGAGATGGGTGGAGAACCCAGGGTGAGTGCAAGGTGGTGGGCGGTTTCTAGTGCTGTCTTTCATGATTCTCAGGACCTAACGAGCGGAAAGGCCCTCAGCAGTCAGGACCGCTCCTGGCCTTTAACCTGCAGGTTCGGGGTTGGTGAGCTCTAGGCAAAGACTCAGGACACATTTCATATGGTCACCGGACAGGCAAAGCTAGGCCCACACTGAAAAGTGCGCTCACCATCTAAAATGAGGTGCCATTTCCAGTTAGAAGTCAACATCAGGACAAACAAGTTCAGGCCCCCAAATAAATGTGAAAGAGGATCAAAAAGAAGCTGCCCCACTTGTACCCAAGGTGCCGATGTCGACCAGGGCTGACGCCCACCCTCCAGGGCGAGCAAGTCCGCTCCCACCACCTGCAGGGAGCAAGCACACAGGCAATGTGCAGTAGCTCAGCCTCCGGCTTCTGATCCACAGCAGCCAATGCAGAAGGAACGCTAAAAATAAGTATGCCGGAGACACACGTGGGGTGAGACGAAGACAGGGAGCAAGAGAGAACCAGAGGGGACTGATGGCACTCTGACTGTCAGAGGGAGGGTCAACCCCCCACACACGCTCATATGCACACACCACACACACACACACACATACGACACATACATACACACCACACAAACCTATACATGCAGACATACACCCACAGACCTCCACACACCCACACATGCATATCCATATACACACCACACACACATACATATACACATACACACACCACACACACATACACAAACATACACACAACACACACATGCACACCACATACATATATATACATTCATATACACCTATACACATGCATACACATATACCACACATGCAAACACACGTGTACGCACCACACAACACCCCGTACACACACACACACGTACACACACCACGTGCACACCATACACAAAAGCACACGCGTACACAGGGCGGCCCTGTGTAGTAGAGGTAGCAGTACACTGGACCATGACACTCACTTCAAACCAAGACTGGATTTCTTGGGTTTCAAGAGACACATACAGTATTTGAGGGTAATGTTGCAATATGACGAAAATGCCCAGTTATGTCATTTAATTAAAAATGGAAGAAACAACACACAATATGAAAGTAATTGTGTTAAACATTTATGCATAGAAAAAGCCTGGAAAATATATTAAAATTTAACAGCGGTTATTTTTGAGTGACAAGATCAGAGTTGATTTTTATATTCTTCAAGGTTTCACATCTTATACAAAGTGGGGGGAGCACCCTTTTCATGATTTACAAAAGCAAGCCTAGACGTACTAAGCCAAGGTTTTCAAAGCATTACAGAGAATCATTATGAAATCTGGGAGGCGAATGCAGCCCTCGGGGCTAACTGTGTTTCTGTAACAATGGACATTTTGAGACCATCTGAAATATCTAATTATCTGGTTGCTTACTAATACGTGAACATTTGGAACCACTGAGATGTATCTTTGAATACAAAGAAAAATCCAAAGCAATCAAGTGGAAATTCACCATCCTTTTTCTGGTTCTCATCCATTTACTTAAGCATCAGAATGTGCCCCGAAGAGAATGTTCAATACTTAAGAAGAAGAACCTAGTAAACCAAAAAAGTGAGGACACAGAACAAAAATCTACCAGGAATAACAAGGTTCAGCGAGACTGATTATATATCAGAGCTTAAAAGAATAATTTAACATGTGCATTTTCCAAGTCCTTTGAAAGGGTCTTGTTAACTAAATCATCATCCAAGTAAAATACAACATTAGTTTCTCCAGAAGCTACAAATTTAAAAACTAGATTCTTAAAAATGTACAAAATAATATTATACTATATTTGCAAAAGCATGTTATTACATTAGCTTTTCCTAGGGGGAAAAAAGCTCTCAGGGTTCCCACACAGTAACTTGCTGTTTACGAAGTTACTTAAGAATTAGTAATTCCTGCAAAAGGCGTGTCTTTTATTTTCTAAATGTATAGCACAGGGTGGCAAGCCAAATAAGGGAATATTATCCAAATGTCGCCTTCCTTGGCTGTGTCTAAGCAAAGGCAAGGAATGGAAGGCTGGCTGCCTGTGCATCCCAGAGGGAAGGCCTGCCTCAGCAGCAAGAGTCAACTGCACGAGTTAGTAACTTGGACAGGCTGAAATGCAGACACTTACAGGTCTACGTATGCAGAAGGGAGGGTGGGGGAACCTCAATTTTCTACTCTAGAATGCTGAATTTAATTCAGGAGTATAAAAATGCTGGGTGTTTTTTTTCTCTCCCCAAAAGGAAACAATGCCACCTTTCCACTGCAGATGAGCCCCTTGGGCTCACGGGGGCTGTGATATCCAGGACCGCAGGAACAGACCCAGGTGTCTGCCCTACACTAGACCACCAGCTTCCTCTCCTGTTTCTTCTGTGTCAGGGGAGCTGCAGGTCTCCCTCCCCTGAGCATCTCTCCCCGTGGAGATGGTGACCTCATTTCCATCTGCCTTAATGACCCACCTCTCTGGGGGCAGGATGCTGTGTGGGTTGCTGGGGGCAGACGAGATTTGGGAAGAGACTGCTAAATAATGGATAAAATGAGGCACCACCAGTCCTCCAATACCTAATTATTTGCTTGCCTGAATCCAATAAGAAAAACAACTTCATGAAAGGAAAGGATGACAAAGACAGAAGCTCATTCTTCTCAAAGCTTTAGGAAACTCTGGCTCCAAAGAGGTGGGGTGTGGTCAGGGATTCGGCTGCAGACCAGATTTGAGCTCCTGCAAGTGTAAACCATCACACATGTTCCTGCCACGTGGGCTGGAGAGAAAGGGGGGCACAGGCAGGCGGGAGGGGCACCACCAGGGGGCCAGCTCATCCCTGGAAAATGTAGGACAAGGCTTCCTCCTTGCCTTTGAGCTGCTACACAGTTTTCTTCTGTTTTCAGTTCTACCAACAGCCTGGGAAAACCTCTCCTCCTCAACTGGGGACTCCCCACCCCATTCATCCCACACTCAGTTCTCCTCTGCATCTGGGAACCAGCCTCAGCCCAGCAGCTGTCCACAAAATCAGGTTCCATCTGTGCCACGCAAGCCCACTTCCTGGCTTTTATCCTCTCCAACCAAATTTCATTATTTTCAAATCACTTGGATGATACCTCATTGAAAAATGCAAATAAAAACTACAATGAGGTATCATCACACTGGTCAGAATGACCATCAACAAAAAGTCTACAAACAACAAATGCTGGAGAAGGTGTGGAGAAAAGAGAACCTGTTTATACTGTTGGTGAGAATGCAAACCATACAAACACTATGGAGAACAGAACGGGGATTCCTTTAAAAATTAGGAATAAAACTACCACTCATGCATGCATACTAAGTCGCTTCAATTGTGTCCAACTCCATGCAATCCTACGGGCTGCAGCCTGCCAGGCTCCCTTCATGGGACTCCCCAGGCAAGAACCCTGGAGTGGGTTGCCATGCCCTCCTCCAAGGGATCTTCCTGATGCAGGGATCAAACCTGTGTCTCTTACATCTACCTGCATTGGCAGGTGGGTTTTTTATCACTAGCGCCAACAGGGAAGCCCTAAAAACTACCATATGACCCAGCGACCCCACTACTGAGCCTATATCCTGAGCAAACCAGAACTTAAAAAGACACATGTATCCCCAGTGTTCACTGCAGCACTATTTACAATAGCTAGGACATGGAAGCAACCTAGATGTCCATCAGCAGATGAATGGATAAGGAAGTTGTGGTACATATACACAATGGAATATTACTCAGCTATAAAAAGGAACGCATTTGAGTCAGTTCTAATGAGGTGGATGAACCTAGAGTCTAATTATACAGAGTGAAGTAAGTCAGAAAAAGAAACATAAAAATCGTATATTAATGCATATATATGGAATCTAGAAAGATGGTACTGACACTCCTACACGCATGGCAGCAAAGGAGACACAGACATAAAGAACAGGCTTTTGGACACAGTGGGAGAAGGAGAGGGTGGGATGATTTGACAGAATAGCACTGAAACGTATATATTACCAAATAGCCAGTGGAAGTTTGATGTATGATGCAAGGAACCAAAGCTGGTGCTCTGTGACAACCTGGGGGCATGGAGCAGGGAAGGAGGTGGGAGACGGGCTCAAGAGGGAAGGGTCACACATATGCCTATGGCCAATTCATGCTGGTATATGGCAGAGGCCATCACAACACTGTAAAGTAATTATCCTCCAAGTAAAACAAATAAATAACTTTTCTTAATTATTTGGGGAAAAAATTTGGGTAAAATCAGCAGATCATCCTAATGGCAGGGTGGCCTGTCATCTAGGTGTGATATTGGGCTACAGTGTAAGATGTTACCACTGGGAGAAACTGGATAAAGGGTACATGTTGGGGTTGTTCAGCCCCTAAGTCACGTCCAACTCCATTGCAATCTCATGGACTGCAGTACACCAGGCTTCCCTGCCCTTCACTAACTCCCAGAGTTTCCTCAAACTCATGTCCATTGAATCGATGACACAGCCAACCATCTCATCCTCTGTCACTCCCTTCTTCTGCCCTCAACCCTGGCCCACCAGACTCCTCTGTCCGTGGGATTCTCCAGGAAAGAATACTGGAGTGGGTAGCCATTCCCTTCTTCAGGGGATCATCCTGAACCAGGGATTGAAACCGGGTCTCCTGTATTGCAGGCAGATTCTTTACCATCTGAGCCACAGGGACACCCCAAGGGTACATGAGCTCTCTCTATATTATCCCTGTAATATGTTACACATATGTTACTTCCGTGTTCATGTAAATCAACTATTGCCTCAATTAAAAATGTCCATTAAAGAAAACCCAAATAATACATGTCTCATGTGAATAGAGACCAACCAGGAGGTCATCCTACCCAACGATCAGCACACAACCTGAGCCTGACTGCCGTCCAGGATGCTGTCATTCAGCAAATACACATGCCAGCCCTCAGCACGCCAGTTACTACACCAGGCATTACGATGTCTGTCTCAGTTGACGGTCTCAGAAAATGAACAGTAATGAGAGAGAAATCAGTGACGAGGCCCTTGTGTAACTGACAATCTGATTTTTTTAAACGGAGGTGAAAATATTCAGACACCCATGAAATAACCACACTTTTTACACTGGAACGTTGCCCCAGTAACAATTCATCTGCTCCCAGAATTCCAGCTGCCCAGAAAACATGAGAGTGGATTCCCCACCACCAACTCTGACTACTTAACTATGGCAGCATCCTTCATTTTTTTCTGCTCTTCACATATTCAGGAGCAAGTTTCTCAAGGAGCAGGGGCTGAGAAAGAGAACCTGTACTTTGTTTCAGAATGGGTTCTCAAAATCTTGTGTATCTTTTAGCCAGAAGGTTCCGGAGATCTTCAACAAGCAAGTGTGCTCCAGGCCATGACAACCTTCGTTTAACACGCTGCTTTGTTTAACAGTTCTTATTTGTCCAGACTAGATGTTGCTCTCAGCCAGCTTAAACAGCCCTCCAGAGCTACCATCATGACCCTCCCGTAAACCAGAAGCACCAAAGGTGCAGTCCCAAGAACAGACTCTTCCCAATGGACAGAGGTTTAAGGGACCAACACTCTTCCTGGGCATATTTATTGCTGCTGGTGTGTATCAAAGTATTTTTAATCCATAATCGCCTTTGCTTTTTATAATTTGTATCAGTATTTTTACATGAAGAAACTGAAACTAACTCTCTCAAATATTTATCAGTTCTTGGTTACACAGGAATTGATGATTCAAGATTATTCTAACCTTTCTCCAGCCTCCTCCTAGCATTTGGGACATTTTACCCCATTTCCACCAGGGAGCAGGCAATAGTTTGAGAGACTGTGCCTTGAACCGGGGAAGCAAAATTACTCCTCAGCCCCATAATTCACAGATGACCTTGCACTTAGCTTCCCTGAACCCTGGTCCCCTCATCTATGATGTGGGGTAATACCCACACTGTAGGGTTGAAGGGATGATTCAATGTGACAATGTGAATAGTCTACTAGTGGCTGCTCAAAATGTTACCCCTTGGGTCAAAAGCTGTTTTTGAATTAAGATTCCTTCAATAGAAACAGGAAAGTAACAACCAAAGTGACATTTTAGGATTATCAGAGAATTTTTACCATCTGCACCAATCCCTGGATAACTGAGAATGGTCTGTAATAAGCGGCTGCCTCAGAAATGCCCAGGTTGAGAAGGAGGATTTCTTTCTTCTTTTCGTTTATCTGAACTGGTCAAGAAAAGCCACCCTGTTATCTTATCCTTCAATTAGAAATCCCTCACTAAAGCTCTGCATATAACTAACATACATAGAATTCTAGGGACTTTATGGGTGTGTCCTCACCGGATTTCCACTTCATGGCCATACACACAAATGCAGGGTTTAGAAATGATTATTATCCCCTGCTGGATGCTCAGAATGACTGGCAAAAAAGTGTGTACTTGAACTTCTACTGAAGAGTACTGCCTTACAAACCATTTTCTAAGTGGCCAAATTTCAAAGAACTTGAAATGTGACAAAACGCACCGGAAGTGACTATACTGATCACTTCTTGCTGCCTTGTCTGACATCAGCCATTAACACTAAACTTCTCAAATTATAGTGTGGGTGCCAGGGGGTTGGAGAAGCCACGAGATTACGATGGCACATCTTCCCGATGTGTCGGTGTCCTCGAGGAGAGTCCACAAACCACCCAGAGATGCCTGAGAGCGTGTGTCTGCTTCCCTCCACACTGGAGAGTACTGGGGAAGAGGCGGAAAAACGCTTCTGCGGGTGAGGGAAAATAACATTTTATTGAACATCCATCTGCCAAGGCCTGTGCCAGGTGTTGACACACCATTATCCTGGTTAATTTCTTACTTAGAAATTCAACCATCCTGAGAAGAAGGACAAACAGCCTGGGACTTTTTATTACTGTTTTGAGATACATTTTAACTGGGCTTTCAGAACCCAGCTCAGCATTTTATATCACATCCTTTGAGTCTCAGGCCCTACGTGAGAAAAAAGTACCAGGAACTTGGTAGTGAAAACACACCAGTGTCAACCACAGATGTGAGAACATTGGTTAATAAAGATACAGAAGAGCTGGTGGGGTATGAATTCTCCTTGTTTACTTAAAAAGGTCAATTTCTGAATATAAACAAACAACTATGTGTGTGTGTGTGTGTGTGTGTGTGTGTGTGTGTGTGTATGCATGCATATATGCATGCTCAGTCACTCAGTTGTGTCCAACTTTTTGCAACCCCATGGACCTGCAGCCTGCCAGGCTCCTCTGTCCATGGGACTGTCCCAGCAAGAAAGTTGGAGTGGGTTGCCATTTCCTTCTTCAGGGGATCTTCCTGACCCAGGGATCAAACCCACATCTCCTGCATCTCCTGCATCAGCAAGTGGATTCTATACCACTGTGCTACCTGGGAAGCCTATAAATTAACTCTTAGAGTTTATTTTCATTCCCTAACTCTATTATTAGTCAGGAAATAAGTTTGCTCGCAAGACAAACTGCAGCCACAGTTTGCTCAACAGAATTTTGCCAACGGATGCACCTTCTCTAGCATCAAGCTCCTTTCTTCTTCCCAGCCCTTCAGAATGGTCCTATCCATGCTGCTGTTAAGTGCTGCCCTCTGTATTATCTCAGCAACATGAGAAGACCCCCTAATCTTAACCGGTTATAAATACATAAAAGCTCCCTGAATCAAATCAGCCCACTGAGCCTGTTTCATCTGTCCTTTGATCTCTCTCCTTTCATAACACATATGACAAAGAAATCTTAGTGAGTGCCAGTTAAATACACAAATGTCAACTCAGTTCTGTTGTCCTTGATACTATTATACTTTACACCCATCCTTCTAGGTTGCCTTGATTTGTTCACAAATATGGCCAAATGCTTATCAGTAGTTTTAAAAACTCTTAACAGGCCAGAAATACAAACTGTCCATTCAGGAAAACATGTCCACAAAAGAATCATTTATTTTTCATGAAATTAACAGAGGTGGGGCTTGGCCAAAACACTAAGACCACTGTGAACACACATTCACCTTCTTTCGCTGACTCAAAAAAAGCTAAGGATCTTGATTTGTGCAGAAGATGTGAGAAGTGTTGGACAGGAATATTTGGGGGAAGTGGATACTAGAACATAGCATCTACTGTGTACACAGGAGATGGAGGGGGTCCCAGGAGAAGCAGACTTCAGTTTCTGTGACAAGCAACAAACTTCTGCCTCCAAAGATGTGTTGGTAAAACAATACAGTCTCCTCTCAGCGCCACTAATCTGCTATTAGGAGCATATATCAACTACAACTGTAGCGGAAGAAGGCCTAAACTAGTTGTGAAAGATCCCTAAGCTAGAGCACTGCTTTGGGGGTATGCTTACTTTAAAAACATCTCTTGCTACCCCAAAGAGCAAAAGGCATTAGAGAAATAGTCCACCTTGGTTGAAATTCACCATCACCCAAATGTCTCACCTTTGCATCTGTGTCACTCTTATTTCCTCTTTAAATTCAGTAGAGTTATAGATGTAGAAAGCAAACCTATTGTTACCAGGGGGAAAGGGGGGAAGGAATAAACTGGGAGATTGGGGTTGATATATATACACTACGGTGGACTACAGTCCATGGGCTCGCAAAGAGTTGGACACAACAGAACAACTAACACTTTCACTTTCACATCCATAAAACTGGTATGTTAAGGACCTACTGTATAGCACAAGGAACTCTGCTCAATACTCTGTAATGACCTATATGGGAAAAGAACCTAAAAAAGAGTGAATATATGTATATGTGGGGCTTCCCAGGTGGGGTTAGTGATAAAGAACCTGCCTGCTCAATGCAGGAGATGTAAAAGACCTGGGTTCAATCCCTGAGTCGGAAGATACCTTGGAGGGGGACATGGCAACCTACTCCATTATTCTTGCCTGGAAAATCCCATGGACAGAGGAGCCAGACAGGCTACAGTCTATAGGGTCGCAAAGAGTCGGACACAAATGAAGTAACTTAGCACTCACGCATGCGTGTGTATAACTGATCCTCTTTGCTGTACACCTAAAACTAACACAACACTGTAAATCAACTACACCCCCAATAAAAATTTAAAAATAAAAATTTTGTAAAAACTAAATTCAGGACTAAAACACGACTCAGCGAGCACCGAGTGTGTACCCTCACAGATCCTACATCCCTCGCGTTATCCCCGAGCACAGCTGCTTGATGCACGGCAAACATGCTTTACAAGGCAGTGGCCTCACTGTCCATGATGGAGAGTGTGGACAGTCCCACCATCGCAGGGCCAGCTGCAGCGCCCTCCCCAGCCAGGTCCTGATGCTGTCGAGCGTTCTGTAAGGCAGGTGGCAGACTGGAAGACCTCCTGCAGTCACAGCCTCTCCTCTTCTTTATCTGCTGCTGCTGCTGCTGCTAAGTCACTTCAGTCGTGTCCGACTCTGTGCGACCCCATAGACGGCAGCCCACCAGGCTCCCCCGTCCCTGGGATTCTCCAGGCAAGAACACTGGAGTGGGGTGCCATCTCCTTCTTCAGTGCATGAAAGTGAAAAGTGAAAGTGAAGTCGCTCAGTCGTGTCCGACTCTCAGCGACCTCATGGACTGCAGCCTACCAGGCTCCTCTGTCCATGGGATTTTCCAGGCAAGAGTACTGGAGTGGGGTGCCATTGCCTTCTCCATCTTCTTTATCTACCAGGAAGCAAAGACCACGTCCTCCTGAATTCACCCTGAGATGGATTCCAAGAGAACAGATCTGACAAAGTTTTGAAACATCCAACCTCAAAGACGGCCCAAACCTCTTCATCAATAAAGCAGAGGGAGATACAACAGCAAGCTTCCATCCTCACCTTGCTGTGTATTTCCCAGGATGGCTGTGGATGCTGGAACCCCCGGACGTTTCATTAACTATTCCACAGAACGGACTTTATCATGATTAATAAAGATCTTACTCTGCATTTTTCAAAGCTTAAAACAAATTCCGATTGCAGGTGCTTCTGTACCTTACTCACAAGCCTAGGACTGTTTGTGAACATGCTGGATCCAGATACATCTGTATTTTGGACTTTGGTTGCCAGGAAAATTTCAGACTCCCAAATCTGGCAGCCAGTCTGTGTTGTTACTTCTTTGTATATGAGCAAGACTCAAGTCGTAGAACTGGAGATGCAAGAATCACACTGACCATCAGATTTTTCCTATGCCTTTCATCTCTGTTCCTCATGTTTCACCAAAATTGACTTGAACCCAAAAAAAACAGAGAAAAATCTCTTTCAAAAAGTCATTTCATCATAGAAACTTTAAAAAAATAACCATATTACTCTTTCACCTGATTCAGATACTACGAAAGAGAAATCTGTCAATAAAGAGACAAGAATAAGAAAAAAAAAAAAAACAGAATAAACACAGGAAGTAAATGTTCCACATGTCTATATTATCCATGTGGAACTATCCCCATGGCATTTTCAGACAATGCATATAGAATGTGAAGGGTACATGGTGTGTTGTATGTGTTTATACTTTCTATAGTTAGTGTGTTACAATAAAGGGACAATTTATATTTAATCACTTTATGAATGGAAAAAACAAATAACAGACTTGTCATAGGACTATCTATTTAACATCTATTTAATAACCTACGGTTATAGTCACAAATCATATAGATAATTATCCCCACTACAGTCCACTGTTGTGAAAACAACCCATGATGGTCAAATCCTCTTTTTTTTTATTCCACTAAATTCAGGTCTCCTGCCAACACGGCATAAACTGGGGTACAGTGACTGCTCTGATATCTTTATGTCTCTGTTTGAAACTTCAGTGATATTGATCTTACGGTAAAATTAAATCTTGACTGCTATAGCAAAAGATAAGAATTGAGAACTGACCCTAGTTTATTATCCCATGTGCAAGAAATATTGTTCACGAAGGCACCATGAAGACAGACAGATGAATATCAGCAATGACCCACCCTTCTGACCTCAGCATGGGCTCCTTTTACTTCCTCCCCGGTACCCCAGCAGCAGGAGGCTTCTCTCCCTCACTCGTCACCTGCTGTCTGTCTGTTCTTTTGAAAATACCGGCTTTGCGGAAGCTTGGACCTTAAGGTACCTGCTGACACCTAAAACAAGTGCCTGGCATGGCAGATTGGCTGATTGGCTCAACAAGCACTGAATGCACCAACTTAGCTTCTGAGAAATGAAACAGAGCGAGTGGTCTCACCTTCTCACGATGCATCCAACCAGCTTCACCTTCTGCCACCTACTCATGGTCTGGTTCCATGTCAAAGGGCATGCCGGGACAGATGCACTTTCTCTAGTTTGTTTTTCTGCATCCTTCAAAATGTCAGTGTAATATTTGAAAAAAAACACACAGGAGCCCATCCGATATCTATTCCTGATCACTGTTCTGCTCTGCCTGTTCCAGGAACACATTTGTATGTTTCCTGTTCATCCATCCAGTGTTTCTTTATGCAGACGTTAGCAAATTCACCTACAAATCTTCACACCCCAGTCTTTCTTGCATAAAAGTAGCATACTCTCTACACGGTCCTCCACCTTGCTTTCTGCACTTGGCAGTGAACCTGGATGTCACTCCACATCAGAACATGGACCCTCCTCTCTCTTTTAACAACTGCACTGTACACATACACCACGCTTCAACCACCTCCTTATGACTGATGCCACTGGGTGGCTTCTGATGTTTGGGCGTTATACACAGTTTCCGTGATAACCTTATACAGATGTCATTTCATTACCTGGGCAGGTGCTATGTATGGGGAAGATTCCCAGGACAGGACTGCACATCTGTAATGCTGGTTCATACCACCAGACCCCTTCTCTCAGGTTGTTAAAAATAGTGTTAGCTGGCTATAAAGAGACGTGATGCCTTAAATGTATGGATATGGCATCCGTCACTAGAATTTTTCCCATTCTTATTAAAGGGAATGCTAGCCTAATTCTTCAGTTTCATTAAACACAGACACTATTAAAATGTAAATCAATGCAATATCCCCCCATGATGGTCAGTGGTAGTTTTCCTATTCTACTTCCATCCATCAGTTCTCTAGGCTAACAGATTTTCCCGCTAGCAACCTTAAAATTAGAGGCTCTCTAAAGGCTAGCAACAGGCTCTCTAAAAAAGCCTTGAAAGCCTAGTTAATACAGGGGGAATTAAATTTTTATAAGAGTATTCAGCAGTTCTAAATCAGCAGCAAATATTTTTTTCTTCACAATACCCAAAATGACATGGAAAGAAAAACAGAAATGAATATTTAAAGCCTTTATTCATTCCAATGCAGGGGACCCCCCCCCCAAACAAGTTTATATTCTCAGAGTTTTTAGTAATTCATGACTCTTTTTCACAGTGAGAATCTAAAATTAGAAAATGATGCCTATTTGCAGAATTAATGAAAAGGTCTTTTTCCCACTCCTTTTAGAGAAGGCATGAGGAAACAACATAGTTTCACATGAGAATCCTGGCTTTCAGGAAACTGGCCCTCCAGCTTAGGATATTTATCATAGTCAAGGAGCACAAAAGCAAAGATTTGCTTTTGTACCAGCGCAGTTTGCTAAATACAAGTATACTAGACTAAATTCATTTCTTTGTTTGATATACAGTTGACCCTTGAACAATGTGGTGGCTGGGGTACCAGCCCTCCTGAAGTCAATAATCCAAGTATAATTTAGAGTGGTCCTTCTATAGCCACAGTTCTGCATCCCAAGGATCAACTAACCACAGATGACTAGTACTGTAGTATTTACTACTGAAAAACAACTGCATATAAGTGGAGCCACAGAGTTCAAACCCATGTTGTTCAAGGGTCAACTGTACTATTGTAACATGCCTTCAATATATTTTAAAACCATTTGGCATGCACAGCATGATATCCTCCCCATGCTCTTGAATGTAAACTTCAATCCTAGAGACAGTCTGTTAACCTTAATCAATAACTCATACTCCATCCACCAAAGACACACAAGAGCATCTTTAGCTGCTGTATTCATACCGGCCCCAAACTATAAACAAATATCTACGAAGTGTAGAATGGATATCTAAATTTCATACAACAGAGCACTATACAACAAGAGGAAAAAATGAATAATTTACATAGGCCACAACATAAATGAATCCCACAAAATTTAAGTATGACTCCATTTATATGGAATTTAGATCAGGCAGAACTAAGTTATGGTGACAGAGGTCAGAACAGTGATTATCTCTGGGCAGGAGGATGTTGTTCCATCTGGAGAAAAGGGGACCAGGGAGACTTCGGTGATGGAAATGTTCTAACTCTTGATCTAGGTGGTCATTACATGGGTTAAAATGTTTGAGATTTGTGAACTCTGTGCATGCATGTATCTGTGCTCAGTCACACCAGACTTTTTGTCATCCCATGGACTGTAGCCCAAAAGGCTCCTCTGTCCATGGAATTTTCCAGGCAAGAATACCAGAATGGGTTGCCATTTCCTCCTCCAGGGGATCTTTCTAACCCATAGATCAAATGCACATCTCCTGCATTGGCAGGCAGATTCTTTACCACTGTACCACCTGGAAACATCAACTATACTTCAATTTTAAAAGCACACAGAAAAACACCACAATATCAAAACAAGACTCTCAAAGACCTCAGCTAGCTCTAAATGGCACTGGAGACATATATGGAGCATATAAAATGCAAGGTTAAACCCAAACCTGCTGGGTTTAAAATGAACTGACTGCCTCTTTCTCTCTGGTAAGTGTACAATTTATCTAACCAGTGTCAATGCTCTATTTGCCAACCTACAGCTTGACCTGCAGGTCCAGGCAAGGGTGAGGCAATGCCAACCTGTCTCAACTGATCCCATGAACCAAGTCATTTCCAAATTTTCATCTCATCCTGCTATAGTCACAGTTTATGTCTCTAAATTTTGAATCCGCCTGCTCCAAGAACAAGAGCTAAATGAACAAAATCAGAGCGAGCTGCTCTGATTTAGGGAGCTCCTAAATATATTAAACATAAAGCAATGTGCCTTAGAGATCATTCAGTTAGTCCTGCTTTCTCCTTCCTCCAATGAAGCAACTATAGTAATATAAAGTCAATTCACTGTATGACCTGACCTCACATGGGGAAACTGAACAGGAACTGGTATTAGAGGATATTAAAAAAGCATTAATTGTATTATTTGTGATCATATCATTTTGGTCATATGAGGAAATTTCCTTCAATCTTTCCTACCCTCCTTCCTTCCTTCCTCCCTTTCCTTCTTCCTTTTCTAGTAGGATGGGAGTAACACATAATCCATACTAAGAATTGTTAGGGTTAGAATGTCAAGATATCTGTTTTTTAAATGGACATATAACATTGCATAAGTTTATGGTGTACATCATGTTGCTCTGATATACTTACATACTGCACTGTGATTATCACTACAGTGTTAGCTAACACCTCCACTGCCTCACATAATTACCATTTCTTTCTGTGGCAAGAACATTTACCATCCAGTCTCTTAGCAACTTTCAAGTATATATTAATAATAGAGTATGTTAACTATAGTCACCATGCTATGCCTTAGGTCCTTGGAACTTATTCATCTTTGAACAGCAAGTCTGCACCCTTTGATCAACATCTCCCCAATTTCCCCACCCCTCACCCCATCCTTGATAACTGCTATTCTACTCTCTGCTTCTACAAGTTCAGCTTTTTTTAAGTTCCACAAGTAAACGATGCTATCACAGAACATCGATCTTTCTTTGTCTGACTTATTTCACTTAGCATAATACCCTCTAGGTCCATTCATGCTGTTACAAATGACAGGATTTCCTTTCCTTTTTTCTCATAATTCAATAATATTCCATTATATCAATATTATATCTTCTTTATCCATTCATACATTGGTGGATGCTTAGCTTGTTTCCATGTCTTGGTTATTGTCAATAATGCTGCAATAACATATCTTCAATTTAAAGTATCTTAGCATTTTTTACAAATGGAGTGAGTTATGGGATTTCCCTGATGGTCCAGTGGTTAAGACTCCATGCTCTAATTCAGGGGGCACAGGTTCGATCTGTGTTGGAGAACTAAGATCCCACATGCCCCATGAAGTGGTCAGAAAAACAAATAAGATAAACAAATGGAGTGAGTTAAATAAGCAAGTGAAAGCATGAACAGCTGTCCTGACCCAAGGTAGTTAGTGGAGGTGCTGGGTAACAGCCATGCATCCCTCCTCTAATAGTGTACAAAGGATCCTTTACATTCTTTTGTATTCCCAACACCAGAACAGCTACTCAAGGTGACCACAGAATCCCAGAAGGTCATTTAAGCTCTGCCCACTCAGGTTTGGAGGGGCTCTACGCACTACAAATTAGTGTGGCAAACTGGGCTTTGATAAAACAAATAAGCTGATAGACTGGCCTTCTTCTCAGTTCCAAATGACAAAGTAATGGCCAAACAGTCATTGAACACTGCATTGAGTAGACATCTGTCCCAAGTTTCTATGACCGTATCAATGTACCAAGAAACCAGAATCTCTCATCACGTAATAACACGACCTAACAGAATTAGACAGCATATTAAAAAGCAGAGACATTACTTTGCCAACAAAGGTCCATCTAGTCAAGGCTATGGTTTTTCCAGTGGTCATGTATGGATGTGAGAGTTGGACCATAAAGAAAGCTGAGTGCCAAAGAACTGACGCTTTTGAACCATGATTTTAGAGAAGACTCTTTAGAGTCCCTTGGACTGCAAGGAGATCCAACCAGTCCATCCTAAAGGAGATCAGTCCTAGGTGTTCATTGGAAGGACTGTGTTGAAGCTGAAACTCTAATACTTTGGCCACCTGATGCGAAGAGCTGACTCATTTGAAAAGACCCTGATGCTGGGAAAGATTGAAGGCAGGAAGAGAAGGGGACGACAGAGGATGAGATGGTTGGATGGCATCACTGACTCAATGGGCATGAGTTTGGGTAAACTCCAGGAGCTGGGGATGGACAGAGAGGCCTGGCGTGCTGCAGTCCATAGTGTCGCAGAGAGTCAGACACGACTGAGCGGCTGAACTGAACTGGACAGAATTAGTGTGTATTCCTACAGTAATAGCCATGAATTGCTTACTGTATAGCAGAGACTATTCTAAGTGTTTGACAAGAATGATCTCAGTTAATCAATGCAACATCCAAAAAGATTACTGTCTCCATTATACAGATGAAGGGACTAGAGCACAGACAGGCTAAGAAACTTGCCATGACTACAGAGCCCAAAGGGACAGCATCACTGTTGAGAACGACTCTGACACACCCCATTTCTGCATAGTCACACTGGATGTTTTTCACTGGGAGAAACAGTCCAGGGGTACTTCTCACTGCTGTCCTTAAACATAGTACAAAAGAATGAAAACAAAAAGTAAAAGAGAAAAACAGAATTCACCACCACAGCCCAAAACAAAATGTCCGACATCAGAAAAATCTTTCACTTTGTTTTCCTCATGAAAAATCCAAACCACTTGAGTGCTGCCGAACCCTCTCCTCCAACCAAATCAGGAGTCGGGCAGCTCTGCGATTTCCCCTCTAGAGAACTATCCAGAGGCTCCCAGTGGACAGCAGAGACCCAGGCTGCCCATGAGCCTCTCACCCCGATGTGATAGGCAGCTGCCTGCCAGCCCCTTCAAGGGCACCAGGCAAGTTTCTACAGAAAAGTTTTCACACACATGCACAGGAAATAAAGGAAGATGCCGTCGACCTTCCAATGCCTTCTCTAACCCTTCCAGTCCTGACAATGGCTTTGAATGAATGCTTAAAATTAAATTACTTCATTAAAGTGTGTCTTCAAAGCTAAAATGAGATACAAGACTTTAAAAAGCAGATTGAAACAACCTATCCTAGAAAGTTGAGGTCTCTTAGGCTGAACTGGGGACACTAGCTGTTGGAATAGTCCCACCCCAGAGCTCTTTCCCTCCATTAATCCAACAGGATTAATAAATTAAGGGTGTATCGTGTAATCTTGGAAGAAGTCATAGAGTTCTCAAAGGACATCAAAGTCAAACCACAGCACATGAGGCATCTGAAAGCCAGAGGGAAGGTTAGACTAAAAACCAGATCAACGAGAACCAAGAGTTCTAACTCCAAAGGGCTCAGTAATTATTGACATGGACGTTTCTGCAAAGGGCCTTGATCACAAAAAGAAAAAGAATTTTTATCTTGTCTATTTTCCCTACTTGAAAAACCTTCATTTCCTCAAAAATTAGTAGGCTGAATGAAGAAGATAATTGAGACATACAGGCCGTATTTTCCTATCTGCCATGGAAATGAACGAACACTAGTATCGACAAATAACAAGAGACTCTTCACATGGAACCACTTTCTTTCACTAGCTGGGAACTTCTCGTTCCTTCTCCAAATTTATTATTGTTAAAATTAGTATTTGACATTCACCAAATGCCCACAGGAGGCCTCTATCTACGATTATGACTACATCATTTGTTCACCCCTGAACTGACTTTCAAAACATTGTTAACTTCAGCCCAGAAAACAAGAGTCAGGCACAAAGATAAGGAAGGCAATTCAAAGTTATGCTAACAATAAAAATAAATTAGCAATACAATTTTCAGCCGTTGTCAAGGCATGCTTTATGGTTTTTACGTTAAAAAGACTGGGAACTCTTTTCTTTCTTTCTTTTTATGACTTCAGACAGTGCAAATGCAATAGTTACAATGGCTTAAGGCAAGTCAGGAAAAGAACTTGGGGCGGTATCCTGTCTAAAACCATGTGTTGACATTACTAGGCAATGCAACTTTGCAAACTTAAAGGTAAGTTTCTCTATTCTGCCGCCTTTCTTACCCATATTTTGGCGCTAAGCATCTCACAGTCGGGAAAGCCAAGGCCAACACGGAAGTCAGTAAGGTAACTGAAGACAGGAGGCCAATGCCCATACTTCATGCCTAAGAAGCCACAATAAAAACGACAGAACCAAAGCTACTTCAAACTAAACTCTAGCCATGCAATTTCAAGGTGGTTTCATTTCAGAACTCTCATATTAACTCAACTAGTGAGCACAGTCATGGTGCATGTCTCCAGGAAGGCAATTACACTATTACATTGGAACCACTAAATTCTATGCTTGTCTGTCCCTTCTGCTCCATGACAGAGCCCTCAAGACACCAGCAACACCATTTATCCATCTGCTTGTTTGACAGCAGCACCTGGCTCAGACTGGACATCCATCATCTCCATTCCGTACATATGAATAGATCGTTATAAACACAGAATACCCAAGAAGACGTTCTGCTCATAAATATCCTTCCTGCTCAAGCCAAAATTTCACTGTTAAAGGTTAATTCCTTTGGCTGTGTCTTCCAGTCTTTAACAAAGTAGATCTCTCTGAAGGGTGTCACTATTTTCTCATGTACTGTGTGAAAATATACAAAGGGAGTAAAAGGAAATGACTCAAAACCAAAGGGAAAGATTAAAGAGGAAAGAAACAGTGAGGAAGGAGAAGAGCAAAGAGTAAAGGAAATGAGAAAAAGATAAGGTGGGAAGGAGGCAAAGAAACACCCACCTTCTTCAATTCTGCCTGGAATCCAGCATCACTGCCTCCTTTCCTGGAGGAACTGAGGGTGTTCCTGGGTGTATTCACTCCTACTGTGCTTCTCCTTACAAATGAAATGGAGGAAGCATGTTTTCACTGTCCCTAAAATGCTCAATGGGAGTGCAAGTTTCCTTTTGATCCTTTTTTCCTTTTTAGAAAAGAAAGCAAAACAAAAACAGAGAAGAACACTCCACACACCACCTTTCACCACCTCAAAAAGCAACATCCTTAGACTTCCGACATAAAGGTGAAAGATCAAGGTTCACAAACTGTTAGTCGCTCAGTCGTGTCCGACTCTTTGCAACCTCGTGAACTATAGCCCACCAGGCTGCTCTGTCCACGGGATTTTCCAGGCAAGAATACTGGAGTGGGTTGCCACTTCCTTTTTCCAGGGGATCTTCCCAACCCAGGGATCAAACCCGCATCTCCCACACTGCAGGCAGCTCAAGGTTCAGGGTGACAACTAAAAGTAGTGACCAGGAAAGGAAAGGTTTTCAGATCCAACTGAAATAAAACATTAAGAGAATGAAGTTGCGCTTCTATATAATATTTAAGAGAAATCAAAGTTTTAAGAAAAAAACACTAGGAAAGATCACTTGAATAACTCCTTGAGCATATTGTTTAAATTTTATTTTTTGGTCCATTCTAAGTCATTAATAAGACTCAGAGAATTATAACTGCTGCATTTTTATGCCATCAAAGAGATTCTCCTCTAGAGCTTTAAATGAAATAGCAAATTTCCATTCTTTTCACCTTTCTGTGCATGAAAATTCAATTTATAATATATACATATGTATATGTATACATATATATATCCAAAAGGACTAAAATACAACAAGAGTGACAGGGGAAAAAAAAGGAGCAACAGAGCTACTCTTTCATAATTACTACCTATTTTAAAAGAGACTTTTATGAGGAGTTACGAGGGATAAACAAACTCCAGGCCCAGGGAGCCTCATCTCTGTCTTTCATCAGGTTTAAAGAGAAGTTTCTGCTATAAAGTAAGACATGTCAGGTCACTAAATTTTTCCCCATTTTGTTTGGACAAACGAAATCTCCTCAGCCTGCCTGGTATCAAAGACATAGCAGGAGAAATGAAGGAAGTGCTGGCCCCTCTCAGGACTTGGGGACCAGCAAGTTCAAGTGCAAACCACTCGGGAATGCAGCTCCGCAGCTTGTTCATGCAGCAGATGTTGACACGGACGATGCTAAAGGAAGGAGAGAGGATGAACAGTTAAAAGGAAGAATCCACAGTTGTCATCACAGCCGAGCCCTCACATGCAGGCTAACAATACAATGCACGTTCCAGGTGTATCAATTTCATCTCCATGGCACACGGAACGATGATAAAGCTTCCTGTAAATAAAAAGGGATGTGCATCCACAAAATAATTTTGAAAACATGTGGCCTCTTGCTGTCTGGCCTCCAGTAAATAAACACACCCATAGATGAACACTTTCAATAAATATGAAACCACAACAAACAACCATTCTGGTCTCTGAGACACACGTAGTCTTTTTACCCACAGAAAGCATCTGTCATGTAACTTCAAAAAATGAGCTGTGGAAAAGAAAAATAATTTTAGCCTGTGGGATACAGAACAATAGTCCTCAGACAGTGAGGCACTGGGGCTGGGAATAGAAGCTCCTGGGAGATGCAGACAAGGATGTCTGACCTCTATCCTACCCAGACGACGGTCTCCTATCCACGAGAGGTGCATGGCTCTGTTTTAATAACTGGGAGGGGAAGATGAG
Source organism: Odocoileus virginianus (assembly GCF_023699985.2). Classification (NCBI taxonomy): domain Eukaryota; kingdom Metazoa; phylum Chordata; class Mammalia; order Artiodactyla; family Cervidae; genus Odocoileus; species Odocoileus virginianus. The sequence continues at coordinate 14,935,046 of NC_069682.1, read as the reverse complement.
AAAGACTCCTGCACCAGAAGGCTGAGGTCTTGGGAAAATTCCATGGAAAACCCAAATCTAATACAAGTATTATGTCTTTCTAAAAGACAAAAATGGAAGTAACACAGTGCTGTTTGAGGATGTTGTTTATACTCAGTGTCCAAAGGCAAGTCTCTTCATTTTTTGTTCTCTAACTGAAGTCAAAACTGTTAGCTATGTAGTAGAATGAGGCAAAGCAGAAAGGAAAAGAGAAGAATCCTCTCTGCTACAGAGAGTAAACCCATCACATCTCTACACCAATGCCTCAAACTTCAGAAGCTGTGGCAAGGATTTTAAATCTTAAGGTTAATGATCCGTAGCATGACTCCGAAAATGTAGACCCAGTGCCCCTAGTAAGTGAGCCACAGTAGTAAGCAAATATGATTACAATCATGGCATCTGGTCCCATCACTTTATGGCAAATAGATGAGGAAACAATGGAAACAGTGACAGGCTTTACTTTCTTGGGCTCCTAAATCACTGCAGATAGTAACTGCAGCCATGAAATTAAAAGACGCTTGCTCCTTGGAAGAAAAGCTATGACCAACCTAGACAGCATATTAAAAAGCAGAGACATTACTTTGCTGACAAAGGTCCGTCTAGTCAAAGCTATGATTTTTCAAGTAGTCTTGTATGGATGTGAGAGTTGGACCATAAAGAAGGCTGAGTGCCGAAGAATTGATGCTTTTGAACTGTGATTTTGGAGAAGACTCTCAAGAGTCCCTTGGACTGCAAGGAGATCAAACCAGTCAATCCTAAAGGAAATCAGTCCTGAATATTCATTGGAAGGATTGATGCTAAAGCTGAAGCTACAATATTGGCCACCTCAGGTGAAGAACTGACCCCTTAGAAAAGACCCTGATGCTGGGAAAGATTGAAGGCAAGAGGAGAAAGGGACGACAGAGGATGAGACGGTTTGATGGCATCACCGACTCAATGGATATGAGTTTGAGCAAGCTCTGGGAGTTAGTGAAGGACAGGGAAGCCTGGCATGCTGTAGTCCATGGGGTCACAAAGAGTTGGACATGACTGAATGACTGAACTGACTGATGATTACAATGTTTAACTCCTGGACCAGTGAAATTAATAGAAAGAGGGTCTCAGCAAATAGGAAGGTAGCCACAAGGCAAAGACTTTGCCCAGGGAGCTCTACTGTTGGAAAAGCCTGGACTTAAGAGTTTTCTTAGAAGCTGAAGATGCCATTTAAGAAAAGAAGTGAATTAATGTCCTGGGGAGTTAAGCCTTTTCATGCTTCTAATTCAGAGAGGACAAGAGCCATACAGGTAATTCCATCAGGGCAGAGGACCAACAAGGCCGATACCTGATGTGAAGCAAAGGACAAGGGGTGGAGAGAAGAGGCCAAGAGCTGCTCAGAACAAGGACTCTTCTCCAAGGCAGGGCTGAGATCAGGGGCCAAACTGAAAAGGATGAGGACCAATGGAGCCTTAAAGCCTAACAGACAGTGAGTCCTCCCTGTGACACTGAGATTCTAAATACAACCATTCACCAGGTGAGGCCTGACTCAGAACAGCCAGCAGAGACACAGAGCAGAGATGCGGCAAGGAGCAGAGCCTCAAACATGTATTTGTTCTGCGGGCATGTTGGTCGGGGCTCTTGAGACAAATGGAACCAGGAGGGGATACAGAGAGAAACCTGGGGAGACATGTTACAGGAACTGGCTCACACAGTTATGGAAACCGAGAAGTCCCACCGTCTGCTTTCTGCAAGCCAGGGAACCAGAAAAGCCAGAGGTGTGATTCCTTCTGAGTTCAAAGTCCCAAGAATCAGGGAAGCCAATGGGTTAAGTACCAGAGTCTGAAGGCCCAAGAACCAGGAGCTCTGATGTCCAAGGGCAGAAGAAGATGGACATCCAGCTCAAGAAGAGAGTGAATCTGCCCTTCCTCCATCTTTTTGTTCTTCTCAGGCCCTGAGGACTGGACGAGTCCACCCACACACACGTTAGGGAAGGCCCTCTGCTTTATGCATGGCACTGATTCAAATGCTAATCTCCTCCTGAAACACCCTCACAGACACACCCAGAAATAATGTTCAACCAGCTACCTGGGCAACCCCTTAGGTCCAGCCAAAATCTATTACTGCAACAATGCTCTGAATCCATGGCTTTGCTTTTCTTCCTTTTTTTTTGTGGTTTTTATTAGTCAGTATACACCAAGTGCCAGCTTCCTAGAAAACCACGTGTAAGGCATTTTGGGGAGACAATAAAATAAGATCCTGTTCCCCTTCAAACCAGGTGAACCCTGAACAAGCGTTCCAAAATTTCACGTGTTGGATCTAACAGAGTCTGCTTCCCTTGGCCCAATTTCATCCTTCTTTTGTTGACTAAACCATCAAGGAAAATTGGAGTGGGGGGGTGCAAAATGGTAAGAAAACCTACAACATTTTGTTAGAAAAAGCAAATATAAAAATATCAAACCCTTCAATCTGAGAAAGGAGCAAAAACAACAACAAACAATCATGTTGCAACCTGGAAGAGGAAATGAGGGCAGAAAGAATACTGATCATTGACAATTAAATCCTGTGGTCTGTGTAAGAGCACGTTGTAGTGACGAGAACGAGCAGCAAATCTCCAGGAAAGGGTCAGGCATCAAAGGACCTGAGACTAGGAAAGGTACTCAGCTGGGAGATCAGGGGATCTCCATGCCGCTCTCGTCTCTAAGAGAACAGCATAAAGAGGGTAATTCTGAGGTGGGTTGAGATGAAGTCCAAACCAGCACCAGGTGAGCAGTATGTGGCCTTCTCCTGGTGACATGACATCATCTGTGCCCCACTCCCTCCTCCCCACCTCCCCAACGCCCAGGATGCATCTGAGTGCAGTCAGTGGTTCTGTTAGCCAGTGAGAAATGGTTGGTGAGTGGCTTTGGTGTATCTGCATTTACTTTCATCGGCTGGGTCTTACTCAAGACTCTCCCCAAGGGTCTCCCCTTGCTGTGTAGGCTCTCCCATCACTGATGCATCTCCATCTTGAGAGCAGATGGCTGGAATCTGGGCTTCAAAGGGTGCCAAGTGTGACCCCAATGAAAGCAGAGAACGGGTGACAAGGAAACCATGAGGCTGGGCAACGGGGAGTCTTTAGGAAGCAAGCAACCCCAACAATTCCAGTGGCATAGGTAAGTGCTGGCACTTACCTATGGTACCTGACACCATCCATCCATCCAACCATCCATCCATCCATTCATTCATTCCCACTTTGGAGGGAAAGTAAAAGACTTCAAACCTGGCCCCAGCCTCCTGGGTTGGACCTGCCAGAGACACATGAACACAGAGCAGACGAATGAGCCCCGGAATCACCCATAACACTGCCTGCAAGCAAATGTGGGCTGATGGAAAAGGCTTTGGAGACGCAGCTTTACATGGGTGGGAAGCTCTCTGGGGCTGTCTCCCCACCTCCGGGACAAGTTCCAGTCTACCGCTCTCCCTAACAGCAACTCCCTCTCTCTCACTGTCACCAAAGGCGAAGAACTGCTCCCAGTCTCTGGGAGAAGAATTACACCAGCCCTGAAGCACCTTCAGGCCTGGAAACCACCCATCCTCAGACTCACCCCAAATTCCTCCTCACACAGAAGTCAGACCCAGAGGATCCCCACAGCCAGCTCCGCTTGAGGAGATGCGCTGAGCCTTCTCGGTTGTCTTTCCCCAGGTTGACCTGACGCTCCAGACCCCAACTTGCAGCTAAAAAGAAAGTCCCAGTTGGAGGTCCGTAGGCTTTCAGGAGAAAAATAGTCTAGAGCTGCAAGAGGCTGCGGAGAGCGTCTCCACATCCTCACTGAAAGCAAGGAAGTTGTAAATCTTAGAATGTAATAAAGAAAACACAGATAATAGCCATCACTCCTAGCTTCCCTAGGCAAGCCCTTCAGGAAAGCTGAGAATTGCGCGAAAAGTCAGACATGGTCACACAGGCAGATGAGACGCCTGAAAGGCAGGGACACTTCCCCACGGCCCTGCCCCCAGAGGACGAGAGGCACACTTTCCACCCCCAACGCCCTGGCTGCTCCTCACCAGCCACGCAGGCGCTCTGGAGTCACACAGGCTTTTCTATTAGTGAATGTTTTAAGCAAATCATTCCCTAGGGAGATGGGTACCATTTATCACCTCGTGTGGTGTGTGATTAACCGGCTCCCTTGGGGGTGTCTGGAGATTGATCCCACACCCCACTCAGTACCTGAGTCTGAGACAGGCCTGGGACCCGGGGCCCTTTGCTGCGAAGCCTGCACCTAGACACATCTCTCCTCGAGCTACAAAATGCAAACGAAACTGTGCAGGACTAAACAGAACTGCCTGCATGCAGCTGGGGCAAATTCTGGGCCCAAAATACACAGAGAGACCATAACCCCAACTGCCACTGCTGAGGAGACTGGAGTAAAAGCGGGGTACTGCACATGCCCCCGGCACACAGCACCTGGGGTGGGGGTGGGGAGTCCAACTACCTAAGCCACCCCTCCAACCCGACCCCTGGACACATCCCTGAAAAGTGTCAGTTAACTCAATCATGTCTGACTCTTTGCAACTCCATGGACTATAGCCTGCCAGCTCCTCTGTTCATGGAATTTTCCAGGCAAGAATACTGGAGTGGGTAGCCATTCCCTTCTCCAGGGGATCTTCCAGACCCAGGGACTGAACCAGGGTCTCCTGCAGAGCAGGCTGATCCTTTACCATCTGAGCCACCATGGAAGCCCAGGACACAACCCTACCCTCACCCCATATGAGGAACGAGCTCGACTCCCTGCTCCCAGAAGCAAGTGAGCAAAGGAACCTGTTGTTTGTTCTCACTACCCTCCTGCTGTAGCAGGGGTCCCAAAAAAGCCTTGTCTGAATTCCGTGTGGCCTCTAGTCAGACTGAATTGAGAAGTCAATCCCAAAGAACTGATGCCTTCGAACTGTGGTGCTGAAGAAGACTCTTGAGGGTCCCCTGGACTGCAAGATCAAACTAGTCCATCCTAAAGGAAATCAACCCTGAATATTCATTGGAAAGACTGATGCTGAAGCTGAAGCTCCAATACTTTGACCACCTCATGCAAAAAACTGACTCATTGGAAAAGACCCTGATGCTGGGAGAGACTGAAGGCAAACAGAGAAGGGGGTGGCAGAGGATAAGATGGTTAGATGGCATCACCGACTCAAAGGTCATGAATTTGAGCAAACTCCAGGAGACAATGAAGGACAGAGGAGCCTGGCAGCTGCAGACCAGGGGTCGCAAAGAGTTGGACACGACTTGGTAACTGAACAACAACAGCAAAGGAAGCCAAGAAGTCTGATTGGTAACAGGTCCTCATGTCTCTACGGTATCTCCTTTCATCCCAGTGACGGAAGGAGCCCAGCCTCGGATTCATCCAGACCCGACTGCAAGCCCGGCTCCCTCCCCTCAGTAAGGAACCAGTTAAGAGCTGACCCCAGTGTCCACTTCTGCCCTCAAACACCAGGGAAGATAGCACAGTTGTGAAAAATCGCCCAGGGGCTCCAAGCGGCACATTGGAGAGGTGATGCAAGTTTGATTAACTTTCCACGAAACTCCCTTTAACATTTTGGTTTATTGTTTTCATTTGTTCTTCCTCTCTCTACAACAGTCATAAGACACTGAGAACAAGGCGGAGGAAAGATACATTTTGGAAAATAAGAAAATGAGGCCAAGCTCCTGATTTGTTATGCAAAAGCCCATAAAAGCATTTAAAAATATGAATCACGCTGAGACACAAAAGCTCCAAGATGGCAAAGCTCCAGAGGGAAACTAGAGAGAAATTCAACACTCGAGACACGTGGGTTCGGGCTCCAGCTCTGCCCCTGGGGAAGCATGTGGTCTTACTGTCCGGGCAGCTCTTGAGCCAACATTTCTTCATTTGCTAAATCGGCAGTGTCCTGCCTCATTACCAGACTACAGTGCGCGGCCCACAAGTATGACAAGGGGAAGGTCGTGTAACTAATTCAAACAACTTGGGGTGAAAGCTAATTTGATTCAAGGGAAGGTCTAGATATTCTGAAGCAATCTGATCTCTTTCATGCTCATCAGAAGCAAAACCTTGGTGCTGCAGGACACTGCCCCCATCACACTGACATCAGCCCACCTGCCAACAGGGCCAACCACCCCCACAACACTTGGCTCGCTTATAGTGTCGATGGCTGCCCTTGGGTTCAAATGTATCACGTCGCTTTGTCCACCAATCCCTCTTTTTATGGCAAGTACCAAGGTCAACATCAGTTTAATCCCCTCCAAATGCTCACAAATTCCAAAAGAGCTGGATCTGAAGTGATAAGGGGTTTTGACGATTATCCTGTATGCCGACTTGTGTCCGAGAGAGAAGGGCAAGAGAGAGAAGGGATGTGTGCATCTCCATTACTGTGGCTGGAGATTCAAATGAGCCAAGAAGTCAGAGGTTGCAAAGAATAAGAGAAAGCAAGTAAGACAGAACATGAGAGACAGAACAAAAGGAGTAGGTGACCCACGGTCACCTAAGGGGCCCCCACACTGGGCGTGCTAAGGTGTTGCTCTAAGAGCTGTCTGCCCTTGGCCCACGGGGCACAGGGGTCACCAAACCAGTAACTTAAATCCAATGAATGCAAACAGTCATGCATGCACAGCCCAGGGACTTGCCAGGAGACTTGCAGCTGCAGACACTGTGCTCTGCCCTTGTCCTCCAAAAGGCCCCTGTGTGAACACCTTCCTCACACCCGACCTTGGTGCCAAGCTCTGCCAGCCCCTGTGCTAAGCGCCAGTACATGAGGGTGGACGTGCTGAGTCTCAGGTGTCAGGAGAGAGACAGCAGGACTGAGAAGGGCCCCTGTGACACTAAGTGGCCAGGAAACAGTGCTCAGAGGAGGCAACATTTAAACTGTACAAGCAACAGCCAGGAGAGAAGGTGGGGGCGAGGAGAAGGAGGAGGCAGAGAAGGGGAGGAGCAGATCCAAGCCCTGAACTGGGGAAGCTCTTGGGTGCCAGAAGCCAGGGGCTGCAGGTGCTGATGAGGCAGGCTTGAGTGCAAGAACGAGAGGGGGGCTGGGGAAGGGGGCAGAGGCCCCACATCTGAAGCCCGGGGCCAAGCTAAGGACGCAGGGCTGTGCTCTGCATGCAGTGGGAAGCTTCCTTCCAACCCTGCCATCCCCCAGGGTTGCCGGGATGCTCGCATGGAGGAGGCCACACTGAAGAAGGACAAAACGAGAGGCGGGCAGGCTGGGAAGCCACCGCCTCCGCCCAGGAGAGAGAGGACGGTGCCTGGGACTTGGGTGGTGGGAACAGAGATGGGGAAGGACAGACAGCTCTGGGGGCTGACACAGGGCAGAATTCTGAAACCGGAATAAGAAACCTCAGTGAGAAAGAACAGTAAGGTCTGAGTCTTTAGCAAGTGTTGGCTTGTAGGGGCCTTAAAACACTCGGTCCAATTCCCAAATCCGGACCGCAGGCGACAGGGCTCTCGGAAGCCAGTGGGGCTGTTCATTGGGCCAGACAAAGCCTGGTGCATTCCTGCCACGAAAGGGTGAGCTCCGTAAAGCAAGGAGCATACTGCTGGCCCCGTGACAGCTCCCAGGGAGGGGAACACAGGACACCCAGTGAAGAAAGGGGAACAGAAAGCCGGTCTCCAAGGCTGCCAGGCCAGGACAGCCCAGGCTGGCTCTCTCTCCGCTCCCACCTCTGCCCTCCGCTCACCTGCATCCTGCTCCCCGCCCCACGGGACACCTCACTGGGTAACACCGTAACATGTGTGTGTGCTCAGCCACTTCAGTGGCGTCCGGCTCCGCGACCCCATGAGACTGGAGCCCTCCAGGCTTCTCTGTCCATGGGATCTTCCAGGCAAACTTCTGGAAGGGGCTGCCATGCCCTCCTCCAGGGGCTCTTCCCGACCCAGGGATCAAACCTGCAGTGCAGACAGATTCTTTATCGCCGAGCCACAGGGGAAGAAGCCCTGGCACTGTAACAGGGAAGAACAAATCTGATTCCATGTTGGATCTGTGTGTGTGTGTTTTTTTAACTTTGACCTTTGTATTCTATTGCTTTTCCTTCAAGTTAAGCATGTCGTCTAGAGCCTGACACAGTAAGGAAAGCCTATTCTGACCTTTAAGAGTATAACATTTTTCCATTCTTATGTAGAGAAAAAGTCGCAGAAACAGAATAACATCTGTTTCAGTGGAGGTTTAAAGGAACATTGTGATCTGACCTATATTGGACAAAAGATTTCAGCGTCAAGAAGTTTGCAACCACCAACCACACACCTCCCTCACCTTGCCTTTAAAAATGCTTTGCTGAAAGCCTTTGGGGAGTTTGGGGTTTTAGGGGGCATGAGCCACCTGTCTCCTTGCATGGCCCTGCAATAAACCTTTCTCCACTCCAAACTCTGACATTTTGGTCTTGTTTGGCTTCACCGTGCATCAGGCCCACGAAAGTGCATTTGGTAGCAGCACCAGGCAGGCTCCCATGTGGACCATCTGAAGAGCAGAGGGCAGAAGAGCGAGCTCAGGGCGCCATGCCCCCCAGGGCACCACCAGTGGCCTTGTCCCCTGACCACGGTTCCTTCTGGCACCCTGGGCACCCTTCTGCAGGGCTCCTCCCTGAGACCCTCTGCCAGGGAAGGGGTTGGGGGAACTAGACTTTGGGAACCCAAATCTGTTGCTCATTCCTTCACCTCCCGCTGCGGTCGTGAGCCCTCACTGGAGGCATCTAGAGTGGGTCCCCATCTGAAACACTAGGGATGCTCAGGTGCCCAGGTGCCCGGAAACCCTCTAAACCAGAAACACAGAGGCCCGTTCAGCAGGGGGCCGTGCCTCCCTGGTGCTGGGCGGGCTCCACCTCTGGTCCGTTCCCAAGCGCAAAGACGTCTCAGTGAAGAGGAGTCACTGCTCTGCCCAAAATCACAGCTTCTCACACAGGGTGCGCTAGAAAGGAAACTGTAACATAATAACAGGATCAGCTAAAGTCGGCTGAAGTTAAAGAGCTGACACATACCTGGCCCCGGTACAATCACCTCGAGACCGAGCCCGAATTCTTTAATAGCAGGAGAATTTTCTAGTTATTATTCCCAGTTCTGCCACCAACACATTCAAAAATGTAATTCTTAATGCAGGATTTTACAGTCTTCTTGTCATCATACACAAACCAGGACAACTGATACATGACGTGGTCTTACTTGTGAGGAATCCTACTTTAATCCTGCCCCTGTATTCACTGGTTTGACACATCCTTATCAGTATTTGTTGCCACGGGAAGGCACCAGGCCAACCTCAGAGAGAATGACCAAGATGTAGTCCTTTACCCTAAAGGAGATGAGATTCTAGTTTTAAGGAATGAGATCAAGAAACACGCAATTAAAATGCAAAGCAGCAAGTAGAGCTCAGAGCTCAGGACAGGAGCCGGGGAAATCTCCAGGAGTAGAAGCGTCTCATTGAGTGTGGAGGAAGGAACAGGGAAGGCTTCTGGATGGACTGAAATCTAAGCAGAGGCTAAGAGACGGGCAGGAGACAGTCTGAGGGGGTCAGGTTGGATCCACATGTGAAAAGTGGAACAGGTACCATGACACAGCCCTAGGCACTCGGAGCGACTGAAGCTGAGTGTGACCAAAGGATACAGGTGAGGAGGCTGCTGGGGGTGAGTGCGGCACCTCGTGAACGACCTGATCAACAGGGAAAGCGTGCAGTTTATCACCCCAACCAGGACATGCTGAGAGGGCCACGTGTGCACGGGAAGACCTAAGCTGGGACTGTCGTAGAGACACCAGACACAGGGTCGCTCTGCCTACACGACACCTGATGCTTCGCACGGACAAGCGCCTGCCTGATGGAGTCTGAGCAGGGAAGGAACATGAGCAACCTGCGCTTTGGGGACATCACCGCGGCACCTCGTGGACACTGCGCTGGAGAAAAGTTGACACAGACCGTGCGAGTGGAGAAGCTGCTGCTGGGGAAATTCAGGAAGGAGACGGCGAGGGCTCTCTGCATGGGGACGGGGGGTTGGGGGGGTCAGCGTTCACAGATGAGGACGAGACGCTGACCCTGAAATTCACCACGTGGGAGAGGGGTTAGCAATGGGGGCTGAGAGGAGAGACGCAGGGAGAGGAAGGAGCCCGACTGTTAACTTGACGTCTGAGTGGGGCCGAGAGAGGAGAATGAGAGGCCTCCGGGAGACAAAGGACTTGGAGTCGGGGCAAGGGAGAGGGTGGGAGCAGGTTCACTCAGGACGTGCTGGCCTGATTTTTCAGGGCCGTCCAGGGAACCGATACAGGGGCCAGGGCTCGGAAAGGAGCCCCAGGCTGGAAATGGGGGCCCGGGACTTGCCAGCACACAGGTGATGATCCAAGTGCCCCTGGAATGGGCAGCCGTGACCGTGAGAAAACTCTCAACGGAAGGCTGGGGAGTCCAGGCTGCGGTGAGTGGAGCAGTGAGGGGATGAGGAAACGAACTGGGCAAGACACTCGGTTCTGGAGGGCGCACTCCTTCCGGCGCCGGGGACAGCGGGTCAGACAGGGGGCTGGAAGCAGGAAGCTACCCACATACTCAGACAGACAGGATGCCACCGCCCGGGCGCTAGCAATAGGCCTGCTTACGTCCAGACACACACCATTCGGGATCTTCTTTATCTCAGCTCCACCAAAAAACCTAAAACAGCTAAATTAGTCAGGATAAAACATCCACGGCTGTCTGAACAAACCTTATGGGAAATGTTTCCTATGCTTAAATCTGAGACACTCAACTTGTGGCAAGCTGGCTTCAATCTGATAGGTGAGAGGAAGACAAAATTTCTGTCACTGATGCTTCCAGACAAACAGACAAGCTGGGTACCTGGTGCTGTATTCCTCAGCATCTCACTTGGCAATTTACTTGTAACAATTTACAATTTACTTGTCACAGGGCAGAATTTAAGGGCCTCTCTTTTAGATACAGTTCACCAGTCACTCTTATAATATTAGACGAGGTCCATGAACAGTATAAGATGAAAACTCTCTCAAGTGCCCAGAAGTACAGGGAAGGGGCATAAATATCCCCCCTCCTCCCTGTCATTCTGGACCATAATAACATCCTTGCTTTCTAGATATAAACACGCACTTCATGTACACAAGCAATTCTCCAAAAGTAATAAATAATACTGTGTCTGTTTTTGTAAACAAAAATTAGTATATTGCCTGCATATTTCCTAGAGAGAGCTCAGAGTGGTAATCAGTTCCATAAGCCAGAATGCTATTTTCCATTTATCTGTAAGGTCTTTTTCTTTTGAAGCTCCAAGCTTCTCTTCCATTTTGGCTGGGTGTTCCCACGGCATGCTGGCACTTGAAATACAGCAGTTATTCACATCCAAGGAACTGTGTCCCTTCTAATACCTGTTATTATTTGGTCATGCCTGTGGATTTGGGACACCTTTAGTCAGAGCTTATGAGTGATTTTTTTGATCATTGTGTGATTATCTCATTACCAACATGGGCTGAAAATCAAGAATAACAAGAGAAAGAAAATATGACTTTCTTTGTCCCTCCTGCTACCCATGACTAAAGTGCCCTTACTAAAGATTCATCCCTAACAGATTTATCTGTTAATCAGTATCTGTTAGTGCTTGAAACCAAGGAGAGAAATTCCATATGGTTTAACTACCAAGTATCAATGAAAAATCATTCCTGAATACCTGGCTTCAAGAGAATAAAATAAAACCACTGGGGCATGACTGAGACTATCAAAAAGTACCCAGGCAAAATGGCCTGACACAAACAATGGACAGTGAAATAAGGCACAAATCAAACAGGCTGAGGGCAAGAGCTGATTGGGAACCAGCTATGTATGGTTGCAATGCAGGCTGGTGACACCAGGTCTTAAGCTCCCTGGGATTCTGACAGCAAGCACAGAGGGCACAGTTCTGCCCACAAAGCCTCTGATCCTAGAACGTAGTACACGCGAGATGCTTTCTCGATGGGATTTTACTCTTCTCACTAAGCCCACAGAGCTAAATCCAGGCTGATGAAAGCTTGAGAGAAAGTTCTTCCTACGCTAGGATGTGGGCTTCCCTGGTGGCTCAGTGGTCAAGAACCCACCTGCTGATGCAGGCAACGCAGGTTTGATCCCTGGTGAGGACGATCCCCTGGAGAAGGAAGTGGCAAACCACTCCAGGATTCTTGCCTGGAAAATCCTATGGACAGAGGAGCCTGGCAGGCCACAGTCCATGGAGTCGCAAAAGAGCTGGACATGACTGAGCAACTGAGCACACACGCACACACAGATGTGAAAGTGGGAAGCAGCAACGACCTGGAGCCCACGCCTGCCTGGTCTAGAAAGTCCCCACCCAGAGGGACAGGCTGGGGCTCACCGAAACCATCGTGCTGGTCAGGGCCTCCCAGCTCCCCAGGAAAAGCAGCACGTTAGCCTTTTCACATGGAGGGGAAGGCAAGCCTATGCAGCACACACCTCGCTGATACATCAACAGAAGGGGCCGCCTGCCACCCGCCCCCTCGCCTGACGGCCAGAGCACCGAACCCTTAGGCTGGCCCAGATCCCAAACTGAGCCCAGAAGAAAGATGTGTGACAGCCCCTGGGAATGGAAGAAAATACACCTGATATTTTATTTTATAGGTGGCTTGTTAGAAATTTGACATTGGCTGTGACAGTACTGATAGAATCTAATTGGCTTACTGCTGAAATCTTCTGTGTTCCTCGATTGCATGATAGCCCTTTGCAAGAGAGAAGCTGTTAGAAATAACCAGAAACTTCAAGCTGTCTGGATGTTGCACTTTTCTAGATAACTCCAAAAAATAAAGAAAATATTGGACTAAGATTTCCACCAAAAATTCCCAAAGAGTTAATTAAATGAGTAAACCTCAATTACCGCAAAAACTTACTAATCCAGGAAATCCACTGCCAATAAGGTCTTGTTGGAGTTCTAAAAACAAATATTATAATTTATAAACAATAAAAAGATTAGGTACTTCCCTAGTGGTCCAGTGGTTAAGACTCTACCCGTCCAATGCAGGGGGCCCAGGTCAAGGCACTGGATGCCTCGTGCTGCAACTAAGATCCAGTGCAGCCAAATGAATAAATATTTAGGGAAAAAAAAAGAATTACACAATATTAATTTGCTCAAAGTAGGCCCATCAGTGTAAAATACTAAAGGGCCACTGTATCACGCCTCTGCTACCTTTATCACAAAAGCATTATCTTTTAAATACTCTATCCAATTCTTCATTGCTTACTAAAGGGATTTTTTAAATCAATTAACTTAGTTAGTTAACTGAAGTCAGTAAGAAAGTAGGATCCATTCAGAGTCAAGCCCCAGATGAAACAACTATGGCGGTCACTGCTGAAATGCAAAAGCAAACTTTGTTTTTTACAAACCCAATACATGAAATAAAACTCTAGGAAGCTGAAAATGGTGATTCCAGCACTAGTATTCTCTGTAGCCTAGAAACAGCAGGAGCTCCTCTGGCTTCTTGGTGTCTGTGTATGTGTATTTTCTCTTCGGATCTAGGGCTGAATCACTCTCTGGCTTCATTCAGAATAACTGAGGCTCAATGGGGACTGGTTACTTGTTCCCAGTGCTTTCTGCCCCAGGAAGCATGGGTCTGACTCACTACTAATGTGTGCCCTGTGTTTTGTTAATAAAGGCTGTGGAAAAGTCAGAAAACAGCACTTGGCTCTCACGTGGATTTTCCTATTTTCTTCACAGTAACTTAGAAAATGTCACCACTCAAAATCAGTGGGTGTCAGGGAAACCCCCTTCCATTCTTGGAATCTCCAGTAAGTGGCCACAGGCCAGCAAACCTACCACTTTGGGATTCGTTTTCTCAGTTTTGCCTACTCATTAAAAAAATAATATTTTAAAAGATGGGAGGGGGAGGGGGTAAATACTGATGAGATTATATCTGCCAAATTTTGAAGAAAATATATGGTAAGATCATTAACACTATGAAATCTCCTGTCCCTGGGATTTTAAAAAGCAGGGTGTGATTTCCATTTATTTGAGATGAAGTTTGAAATGGATGACCTCCCAAGGACCTTGCTAAATTTTAAGTCAAAAACAGACAGAGAAGTCCATTCACTCAGCAAAGTCAAGCAGAAAAGAAGCAGGCAGCCTGTTTCAAAGTTTCCTCTGAGCAATGCCCTAACCACAGCCCAGCCTCAGTTGACATCCTTCCCCTACAGCAAACCTGTGGACATCTCCCAACAGGGGTACCCACCCCTCTCCACCTCCCATCCAGGTTGAGGTCAGAACCTCCTGGACAAACACGGTAGTTGGGACCTTTGGCCCAACTGAACATAAAGGTTTCTTGTAACACTCTGATTAGCTTTTAAATAAAAGTCTCATTTGGGGGAACTTCCCTGGCTATCCAGGGGTTAAGACTCCATGCTTCCATGCAGGGAGCTTGGGTTCAATCCCTGGTCAGGGAACTAAGATCCTGCATGCTCCATGTCACGACAGAAACAGATTTTTTAATTTGTAAATAATAATAAAAGTTTCAATTTGGACTTTCAAAATAGCCAAAAAAATTTTTTGGATGATAATCACTGGCAAGAATGTGATAAGATGGATATGCTCAAACAATACTATTAACAGAAGTATAAATTAGTAAAAATCTTTATGATAGCCATTATAGCACCATATAAGCCCTTAAAACAAATACCTATCTTTTAACTTAATTCTCCAACTCACAATCTATCATGAGACCCATGTTTACTGAAGCACTATTCACAATTCCCAAGATGTGGACACAACCTAAGTGTCAGTCAAAAGGATGGAAAAAGAAGACATGACACATACACACACACACACACACAATGGAATGTTATTATCTAGCCATACAAAAGAAGGAAATCCTGCCATTTGTGACAACATGGATGGATCCTGAGGGCATTATTCTGACATACATCAAATAGATACTGCATAGTATCACTTATAGGTGAACGTATTAAAGTGTTAGTCACACAGTTGTGTCTGACTCTTTATGACCCCATGGACTGCAAGCCTGACAGGTTCCTCTGTCCATGGAATTCTCCAGGCAAGAATACTGGAGTGGGTAGCCATTCTCTTCTCCAGTGGATCTTCCAATGCAGGGATTGAACCTGGGTCTCCCAAATTGCATGCAGATTCTTTACCATCTGAGCCATGTGAGAAACCCATCACTTATCGGTAGAATATTTAAAAAAAAAAAAAAAAAAGTCCGACTCATAGAAACAGAATAGAAAAGTGGTTGCCAGAGTTGAGGTTTGGGAGAATAGGGAGAGGTTAGTAACGAGTATAAACTTTCAGCTGTAAAATGAATAAGAGTGAATGTAAAACGTACCTATTGCTGATAACACCATATTGTATAACTGAAATGTGCTGAGAGAGTAACACTTGAATGTTCTCATACACACACGAAGATAAATTTGTGAATTGATGGGTGTATGAATTAACTAAATGGGAGTTAATCTAATTAACTAGATTAGAATCCTTTCACAATGCATACATATATTAAATCACCATAATGTACACATTTACACTTAAAGTATCTCACAACTTTGTCAATTATACTTCAATAAAGCTAAAAAAATCAAAAACAGGAAGAAAAAAGAAAATCAGGATTGTGAAAGAGTTTTATGCACCAGGTAAGACTGCATATGTTCTTTCTAATAGTTTAAAAAAAAAAAAAAGGAATAAGCCAAATGTTGAACAACATGAGAAGAGATAAATAAACTAAGGCACATCCAGACACCAAGGTATTAAAATGCCACTAGAAAGCATATTTGCAAACAGCTATGTAATTCATAGTAAATTACTCTAGGGATAATGTGTATGTTGAAAGAAAAAAACTCAGGTGTAAAGTTATACAGTAAGGATGCTACCAACTTAGATAAAAGCAATTTCACCCATGAAGACAATAATTACAGTAGGTCAGTGATGAAGCAAGTCCCTCTCTAATGATCAAGTAGGTCCATCTTCACCTCTTATCTGTCAACAGCTGGCCAAACCCTTGACCTCCACAGGGCATCACAACATAATAATCATATGTCTTCCTGGATGACATGTCCTCTGACACAGCTGACCTATGAATGAGAGCTCCCTGCAGGCAAGGACCGGTCCCATTATTTCTTTGGATATCCAACAATTTATTCTGCTCTGACACCCCAGAGAGGCTTATTCATTCCTGCATAACTTGCCATATGTCAGCATGGAATGCCCAGACGGCAAGAATAAATTGTCTTTTTTTTTTTAATTTCTTTTTAAAAATTATTTATTTATTTTAATTGGAGACTTGTCTTTGAGAGAAAATATGCCCAGCGTCCATCTGATGTCAACATTTGAGTGGGGCGACTATATCAGAGAGCCTGAGATCGCACCTTGCATGCTGATCAGCTGTGGCCTTCCCAGGTCTCACTTCTGCAGGAACCAGGAGCCAAAGCAAAGCCCAGTTAGCCTGCAGTTCACTGAACGTGAGGCCTGGTTCCCAGCCCAGAGCCCCACAAAGTCTTCCTTCCCTGGGCCCACTACCCCCATCCCGGCCCAAGCCCCAGGGCCACCTTCTGAGCAACCCTCCTGGCTGAACGCCATCCTAAGCAACATTTTCCCACCTCCTGCTCTGCAAGGGATCTCTCCTCTGTTTTCTTTCTCAGGAGTCTGTTTTCTCTGGCATTGTGGCGCCCCCAAATTCCTGGCTCTCTCTCTTAAAAGACACAACACTGAAACTCTATTCAAACATCTCCCACATTCCATGAAGTAGTTGTGCTATTTGTAACCTCTCCCCCCCTCTCTCTCACACACACAGACACACGAAGAACTCAAAAGATCACGTCCATCACCCTGTGTTTAGGCAATAATAACAGCTGCTGTTTTGTGAAAACTGATTGTATTTCCTCACTGTGCTAAGTTCTTTCCATGGACCACCCTATGAGACAAGTACTGTGTCCATTTCACAGATGAGCAAACAGGCTTAAGGAGTTTAAACACTTATCCAAAGTTAAGACAAATCAACTGGGACTCAGCCCTGAGCAGTCTGACTCGGGAGCCCCAGGAGCATAACGATAAGAAACACGTCCACAGGCTTCAGCAGCCTACGGCACTGCCAGCATCTTGGGCCCAGGGAGATGCTTAGGGAATCCGCCAACAGACCACTCGTACACACCCACAATGAGGCTCCCTTCTGGCAGAACATCCAGGGATGCCGGGAGTCCTGGAGCAGGATGGGCTGGGCCAGTAAGGAAAGAAGGGACAGAAGAAAGAGGACTGCAAGAGCAGCAGAGGCCACCAGCAAAGAGAATTTCACTCGCCCTGGAAAAACTGTTAACACGGAACACAGCAAGTGGTTTCCAGCGCTCTCCACTGCCAAGTACCAGTCAGAACCTCCTCTCTGGTACCCACTGACATCCTGGCCTTATGGCCACCCCATTCTGCAGACCAAGCCTTTTCACCTTCAGTACCGCCCCCAGCACACAGTACGTGAGATCAACACTCCCGCCCCAGACCTGCAGGGTCCTGGCTTAGCTTTGTCAGGCTCCATCTGGGCAGTGTGGAAATGAAGGCCTCCAGACGGACGGCCTGTAACAGAGGCAGAAACAGGACTCTGGGAGCCTTGAGTCACTCCACCACCCTTCCTCTGGCGCTACACAGTTTTTCCTTCTCTGAATTTTATGTGCAACCAGCAATCAAGACAGGAAAAACAAGCAAGTCTTACACACACCCGAGAAAATGCTGATTTGTCTATTCTATTAATAACACCAAATCTCAGCAAATGCAAATAGCATTACATCCCCAATTCCATAAAAAGTTCAATCCCAACTAAATGTTTCCAGTTTAAATGACATTGCAAAGACCTCTCCATTAATAAACTTAACACTGATTTTTTAAAGTGACTATCCTATTTCCTAAGGAAAAAACTATGTAGCCACAAAGAAATCAACTTAGGTAATGTTTTTTAAATGAATGAAATACTGCCTTTTATTCTGCTACACTACACAAATCTTAGCACAAGAAAAGCTATAATCATATATTAATAAATACTTTGGTCCCCACAGTCAACTGCCTCTCTATTTTAAAGAAGACAGAATAACCATGATTTCAATGTGCTTTGAACAGGGAGGTGCTTTCTTAGAGATAATTTTCTAGTTTAGAATAAAGAAGCAAAATATGCAGAAGTAACTAAGACCCTGAGAAAGCGCCATGGACATAGAACATATGTAAGAAATAATTTTTAGAATATATAGATACTTATACAGTAAATGTATCTCACCAACACAGACTCCAAGATACTAAAAGAATTGGCCAGGTAAGTAACTGTATTTTTGAAAGAGAAAAATCAGATATGTTTCAAGTTTAAGGACTAGGAAATCTGAGGAAGCCTGAAACATCATTTTTCAAGAGAGGGCTGTCCTAATGATAATAATGAAACTGGAAGGAGCAGCAGGAATCTATAAACATGAGGAGGTAACATCATCAAACGGAAACAAGACACATTTACTAGGGGAAATAGGAGCGACTTACCTTGATGCCTTTTTTCAGGAAAAATTAAAAATGAATGTGAACAGGTAATGTAGAGCACAGAAGAAAAACTGACTCTCCATCACTGATTTCCTGAATCTGAACTGTATTTAGGCATCAAGCAAGACCAGAAGAACTTCAACTAGAATGACATCTACACAGGAAAGCCAAGTGGAGAAATAAGCTAATCAATCACCCAAAAAATCAAGACAAAAAAAAATGGATACTGTGGGTAGGAAAGAAGATTTTGTGAGGAAACAATTCAAATTCAAATTAACAGGGAAGAGCCGCTCAAGTTTCTTCTACACTTGGCCTAAAATATTTCAAAACCATGGGGAAAGAATATCAAAACACTTCCAGAAACAGGTCTACAAATGGGCATTAGTATTAGATTCATTTAAAAGTGAGACTTGAGAAAGCTGTAAAAAGTTCCCCAAAGGCAAGATGTTTGTACAAAATGCAGCATCTCCTGCTGAATAGGAGATAATGAGGCACCGTAGAAAAAAGGCCAAATCAAAAACCCTCACCAGATCCTCTCTCTGGCTGTCCACTCTCCCAGCTACTTCTGAAACCACAGAGGGAAAAGATGATCTCCAGGACAACACAAGTCACAGCCAATGAGATCATGTCACAGCCAATGCATACGACTAAACATGGTCCACTGTCTTCTTTGCACGCTGAGCTTGCTACGAGAAGCAGGGTTTTGCAAAATGAACAGAAAAGAAAGTTTAGTGTAATTATCTCCAGAAAATAAAACAGCCAAGACTTTGCCAAAGTAACAAACGTATATTTATTTCACCATCCCCATTCTCCCCACCTCCCATTGAAAAAGAGAACAATTTTAAATAAAGGAACTAAACTACACACACATGCATTAGATGATCATTGGTGGACTTTCAAATTCAGACTGCAGAATTTGCCTCCAAATCAAGGAACTGGAGGACAGTTGTCAACCCTTAATTTTTCCAGCAAGGTCAGTACATCCAAACTACTGATATGGTTACCATCACTTCATGACAGAAAGGATATTTACCATGACAAAATAGGAAAGACAAAATTTCAAGGAAAAAAAAAAAGGATAATCATTTACACTTAACATATGTGAATTTCTGGAAAGCCCAGTATATTGTTATGAACCTGGGAAAACTCTGTCATGAACCAGTGCCAAGAAAAAGTGCTCAAGTGAATGGGTGGCTTAACAAGCCCTCCAGCAATTCTGATTCAAGCTACAGTTAGAAGACCACTGGCAGAAAGCATGTGGACTTCAGAACTGGGAAAGGAGCCCAAGGAGCCCGATTCAAGGCTGGCCAGCCAGGTTTCTTACCATCAGACTCAGTGAAAACAACCCATTTTCCCCTAAACAATGGCACAATTCTTTTCTGAAATACACAGTATGACAATGGAACAGAACATCTGAAATCAGAACTATATTCCACATCCAAGGATTCGTGATCCATAAACACCAGCAAACAACCAGAAATTTCTTTTTCAAACCTTCAAACCACAGTTCCCCGTCCTTCTGTCCGGCGACCCTACATAGTCACCACCTTCCTCACTATCACCAGACAACACTCACACGACGTAAGGTGTGAAGGCGATTCCACTTTTATTTTGATCAACCCAGTAACCCTGTGGAGGAGGTGTAGTAATAGATATGATCACCCATTTGGCTTGGCGAGTGCATGTCAGCTACTCGAATATTTAATATTGCTCTTAACAGGAGTTTTACGTTTTTTATTTTCAACATAGTGATCCTTGGTGAAGGAAATGATAACCCACTCCAGTATTCTTGCCTTGAAATCCCATGGACAGAGGAGCCTGGAGGGCTACAGGCCATGGGGTCACAAAGAGTTGGACATGACTTAGTGACTGAACAGCAGCAGCAAAGAAAATTATACCTTATTAGATAATGCACAGTAGAAAAGCTCATGTCACATAGACTGGCAAATTATTTTCCTTAACAGATCCCTCTTCCACTGGGTACACAGCTTGTCTTAGTTTCCCAATCTTTCCTTCAACTGGGTGGGATTGGTCATGGAGATGATACTATTACATTTAAGTAATAAACGGCCTTCATAAGTCACTTTACATTTTCACTGTCCCATGTTATACAGGACTTGAGAGATTTCTATGGCAGACTTGGGTGCTGTGTATTAAGTACGGTAGAGCACAAAGTAAAAGAAGCTAGAGATAACAACTGGGTAAAACAATTCTCCACTAACATAACTTCACCAGTTGTTTTTTGCTTTGTTTTTTAAGCAAGAATTAAGTTTTACTCTGTTGAGCTCTTACAGGTTTTAGTCTGTTGGTTGAATGCATATGGCTTAGCCAACTGTTAGAGCTGGATGAAACCTATGAATATAATGAATGTCAGAAGACCTTCATTCTGACATTCTGTCCCTTGCAGTTCAGCACAAGAATCCTTCCCATGGTACAATCCCCAAATTCATGATTGCCTAAGTGGCTGAGTCTGTCGTAATGAATACAGCACACAGAGAATGCTGTTCTGGATGCTCTCCCAGAAGACTTCTGAGGCAGCTTCAGCCCCTCCCTGCACAGGTGGGCCAGGCGTTCCACTCAGAGCCTAGACCCAATGACCTGCATCTCTCTCCTGTAGGCATCTCTTAGGGTCCCTGGGGACCACCATGTGCTTCCAAGGATTCCCCTGGGTCCCCCTACACCTCAGCCAGGCTGGCCTTCACCTCGGCCAAAGGCGCCAAAGGGCCTTTCTCCCCAGCATTTGAATAACACCCCCCCACACATCTGCCAAGAGATGTGGGCATCACTGCTAGAACCTCAAGACAGCCAGTCCCCCTGGAGAAGCGAAGGGGCCCGTCTTCTATCTAAGGAGCTGCTCTCAGGGAGATGGCTGAGCACCTCCTCTGAAAGTCCTGGAACCACCCCTGTGACTCAAGCCAGGATGGGTGAGGGGCATCGTGAGTCAAGTAGAGAAGGTCAGCAGGGATGTTCGTGACCTCTTTCCAGGGAAAGGAAGAGCCCAGAAGGAACCAACACAGATGACATTGGGGCTCATCTAAAGGAAAGAAAGTGGAAAAAGAGGCTAGAAAATTCAGGGCCAAACACCCCCACTTTACCCTGACCCGCTTCTGTTACATTCAACCCCAGCACCTGCTACACCTCACACTTGGTTTCATTTTTAACAGATGCCATTGCACTTTTCTCTCCTGAGTAAAGGAGAGGTGGGCAAGCACTGGAACTAGCTGGGCAAAATGTAGATGGTGTCTGCTTCCCTCCTGCCTTCCCACCCTGAGCCACCAAGGCCACAAGCTCTACTTAGGTGAGACACCACAAAAACAGGGATCCCAACACGAACTCACACCACTGTGCACAGCCCAAGCCACTGAGGTCAAGTCGAAATTCTTTTTTAACTAAAGCCAGGAACTTGTGAGCTCAGGTTCTTGGCATCCTCCCCACACGCACCCGCCCAAAAAAATAAAACCCGGCCAAGGCTCAGCTATGCCCACGGGATTAGAAAACAAGACGCAGAGGCCTGGCCGAGGTCATCTCGTCCCGGAGATGGTTACTCGGCACCCAGACCAGCCCAAATAAATACTCGGTGAGTCAATATTTAGTGAGGTGGGTTCACAGTTTAGTAAAAGAAAGAAAGCACCGGATTTGCGAGCATGTCTTACAATATGAGATGGGGTCTATAAGCATTCCAGAAAGGTCACGGACTCAAGCGGCCACTACAATAAAGCATGATGCTCCAGAACCTTGGCAATCGGTACAAACCCAAGAACAAAAGCACTAAGTATATCTGCAGAGATGGGTTTAAAATAATCAATAAAAGAAGGCAGGGGAGAAGAATATCCTTCAAGATAAAACCGAAGCTCAACAAAGACAAGACCCCAGGCTATCCCGAAGGCCCAGAGTTGCCTTGCTTCTGGTCACCTATTAAACTGTGTGTCTTTCCAGCTCAGAAAGAACTAGTATCTATTGTCAAACTTATTATATATTTGCTTCACTGCCTTATCACACTGCATGTGTCCTCCTTTGATTTGTGAAACCAGCAACAAAAAAATTTATCAATTCACTTTCTCTGGGGAGCAGCCTTCCTGATAAGTACCTTTTTTTTAATGTGTTTCTTCAGGCTTTCAAGACACATGTATTACAAGGGGACAGATAACAAGCCTGTTTTGAGCAGACTAAATCAGGTCAATATCAAGCTTCAAAGAAACTGGCTTTTCCTTTAAACACTTTTGGGGTGGGAGGTAGAGAAAAACTGCTGCAAGTTCTTACAATTCCACCCCAGCCTCCTATTAGCACCTCCAGACACGTTTACAAACTGGATGACCTCACTTATGAGAGATAGAAAAATATACACATATCAAGAAAATGCACACAGTTACACCCACTCACACCAGGAAATGGCATTTCTGACTTGTCACCACCATCATCTGGCTGGAAACTGTTAGTAAAGTCAGTCAAGAAATATTTAGTCGTAATATGGCAGGCAAATTAATACTGACAGTAACTATGGGGAAGCCATAAGAAAATAAACAGCATACATTAAGATTTCAAATGACCTGGTTAAAGGAAATGTGGTATATCCATACAATGGAATGGTATTCAGCCATAAAAAAGAAGCTCCGACACAAGCTACCATATGGACGAAACATGAGGACTGGCTTTTTTCAACATAAGTGAAGGAAGCCAGTCACAAAAGGACAAACATTTCATGATTCCACTTCCATGAGGAACCTAGAACAGGCAGATATGTTAGAAAACAGATCAGAGGTTCTAAGGGCTGGGGGGTGGGGCAATGGTGAGTTATTGCTTACTGGCTGCAGAGTTTCCATTTGGGATAATGAAAGAGTTTTGAACTAGGTAGTGGTGATGGTTGCTGGACATTGTGGATGCAATTAATGCCAGTGAATTGTACACTTTAAAATGGCTTAAATGAAAAAAAAAAAAAAAGGTTAAAATGGCAAACCTTATGATATACACAAAATACATTAAACACACACACAAATATATTGACCACAATTTTAAAAGGATTATTGATATACCAAAAACTATTGAATGATATAGTATATACATGGTGAGTTGCACGATCTCTGAATCTATACGAATTTATATGGTCTCAATAAAGCTGGTTTTTTTTTTAAGATTTCAAGTAGCCAAAGAGAGCTTCCTGACCATCCTGTCCAAAAAAGTATTCCCTTTTTCCCCTTAGTTTCTATCACAGCAGTCATCTCGAGGTGTAGCTGCTTTATTGCTCTACATACACATTCAGAGCCTCCATCCCATCTCCCCTCCTACTCATGAGTACTTGGACTAGGTACATGAAGGCCGCAACCATGCACTGGAGCCCTCAGCACCTAGTGATGCCTGCTCAGGGAAAGTGCTGAACAGACATCTACAGAATGAGTAAACAAATAAGTAAGCAATGACATGAGCAAGAATGAAACAAAAATCACAAAAGAGAAAAAATATCTCTTTTACTTGAAAAGGATGAGCACAGGCAAGTACCAATGACTGGTCCACACCACTGGACCACATGCTGGGTGATGTCCAAGATGAGGAAGGGAAGCTGCTTACATTTCTGAGTTCCTGAGTCACCAAAGCTCTGCCACACCCGCCTGAACCTGAACGCCCAGTCTGCACTAGATAGAAACAACTCTCGGGAGAAAGATCCGAGAAGACACCTCTCCTTGGTTCAAACATTTTCGCGAGCAAAGGAAGTTGACTGGGCCACATGCACACCTGGATGAGGGGCTGTGGGGCTTTAAAACAGGCGTGAGAAAATGAGAGTTGGCAAACCATGTCCCTCGCAATGGGTGGGGGGGATCTGTTTTTGTTTCCCACAGAAGATTTGCCTGGGGAAAAACACTTAAACCATGAACCATTATAAAATGCTCAATAATATCACCTATTTGGATGAAACTTGTCAACTTCTGCCACAGGTGCAACTGTGGCAGGTTAGATCTACCATCTACCTTTCCAGATATTCATTCAACCAGCTAACCTTTGGCCAGAGCAGCCTCCTTCCTCTCTTGAAGAGGGTCACCATCTAGTGGGGAAGACTACTGTACCATGTTGCAGGTACAGAGATGGAGTTGGAGAGGGGTATCTGGGAACCTGTGAAATCATGATCTGGAATCATCCATGGAGTGGAAGGAGGGAGCTGGAAAGCAAAGAGACAGGTGGGAAACAGCAAAGCAGAAAGGGCTGGGGGAGGAGGTGGAAATGGAGATGGTTCCCATGAACAGCTCAGAGGGACTTAAATTTGAAGCTGGAGGCTGGAGACAAGCTTCTGAAGGATTCCAAGCTGGGCCACAACAGGACCCTGTCTGCATTTTAGACGCTTGTCTCGGGGGGATCTCTGCTTGCAGAGTAGGCATTTTTATCCCCATTTTACTCATCAGGCTCAGTGGGGTCAGAGAGGCTGGATTCCATGCTGGGCTGCCGACTGCAGGGCCCACGCTTCTTCCAGCAGGCTACAGAGAATGTATTGAGGGGCTTAGCCATGACCATAAGGAGCAAGGCAGGCTAGTAGATAGTGGTGCAGGAATGTGGATATTAAAGATTTCTTTTAGAATTTCAGGACACCTGAGAAGGTTTAAAGGCAGCATGGAAAAGAGACAGAGGAGAAGACAAAATGGAAAATGCTAAAGAGGAGAGCTGGTGGTTGAGGAAGCTAGGGCAGTGAGGCCCCAGCAGAAGGCATCTAAGTCCTTCGAAAGAAAGAAGAGATTCTGGGGTTTGGAAAAGTGTAATTGCCACAAGTTATTATGACTGGCCTCAATCTCCCCTGTAAAGAGACAGAGAAAATCAAGAACAAGCAGCATGGAAAAGGGTTGGAATCATCCACGAGAAAATCAAACAAACAACTGGAGAGACGACTTGCTAGGCAACAGACGGGGTCTAGGCAGAGTCAGAAAGCAGGACTCTGCAGAGAACCCAATAGCTTAATTTGTTTTAATCTTCTGTCAGATGTTCATTAATATTTTCTTACTATTTCTTATGTTTTTATTTCTTTTTAACATTTAACTTTCTAGTATCTAGAATTGACTTTGGTGTCTGGGGGGGAGTGGCGGTCCCCAATCAGGAATGGAAGACAGGGATGCTGAACATCCAGGGATATGAACATTCGGGGATGCCCCGGGCAGGACTCAGCAAGGAAGAGTCATCATGGCCACAGAACCAACAGGGGCCCCCCACTGAGAAACACGAGGTGTTATTTTTCCCAACAAGTTAGCCCACAATCCCAGTGTCAACGATTTATTCACATACAGTTATCCATTTGACAAATGAGTGCTGAGAAGCTCCTGCGTGCCAGCACGGTGTCAAACACACGCAGAGCGTCAGCACCAGGGCACTCAAGTTGTACACTTTTACCTTCCCTTTCCCTGCTGATCTGAAGACATCTGTAGAGAAATGCACTTGAAGTGCTTTGACAGTCATAAACAACTTGAAAGGGCTGGCAAAGTATTCCTAGGCAGAGGCCCTGGAGGTCCTGGTAAGAATTACTTGTTATAAACATTTAATTACATGTGCAAATACTAGAGCTAAGTGGTTAAACACTGTGACCACACTTGTATGCTCAGCAAACTCCACTTTCATGGATACCAGCCTGCCCCTGCTGGTTACTGCTGGGCATTCCAAACCAATACGGGTCTCCAAGAATGAGGTCTTACTGGGGGGTGGAGCACACAGTACATACTTAAAGAGCAAGACAACTACAGGTGTTCATTATCCCGTGTTCGATCTGACAAACTCACTAATGTTTTAAGATGGACGCTTAGGACAAGGGCACGTGAGTCAATACGTAAGCCATTCTAAGCAAACAGTGGAGCGGTGTTGCTGGTTTATTGCCTGCCTTCCCACGGAACATAGAAGTGGTGCGCTAGGCTTCCCTGGTGGCTCAATGGTGGAGAATCTGCCTGCCAATGCAGGAGACACGGGTTCGATCCCTGATCGGGCAGGATCCCACATGCGTCAGAATAACTAAGCCTGTGTGCCACATCTACTGAGCCCGCGCTCTAGAGTCCAGGAGCGGCGATGACTGAAGCCTGCACACCCCAGGGCCCGTGCTCCACCACAAGTGAAGCGGCCGCAATGAGAAGCCCACGCACTGCAACTAGAGAGGAGCCCCCACTCGCCTCAACGAGAGGGGAAAAAATGCCTATGCAGCAACAAAGGCCCAAGACTGCCAAAAATAAAGAAATTAAATTGTTTTTTTAAATGGTGTGTGTTACAATTTTTTAAATGGTTACTGGGGGGAAAAAAATGGTGTGTGTTACAGTTCTCTCATTTCTACAAAGAACACCAGCCATCCTCCCAAGGTTTCCTCAGCATTCTATCCGCACTGGGATACAGTGTATTACCTTCCAACATTGCCATGCCTCTGACTCAAGCCCAGTGACTTACACAGAGGAGGTCTGTGAAATGAGCTGGCTGGACGGGAGATGGCTGTGGATGTCCCCGAAGGCAGTGATGGGGACACGGGGCTGTCTTCAGTATTTCAGAAGTCCCAGCAGAAACCAGACATGACCCACACTACGGTGGTACAGGGCAAACGTATTTGCTTTAGACTCGGGTTACGTCAGCAGCAGGGTTACACCAACTGAGGGGCAGTAGGCGTGCTGACAGCGCAGAGAAGCTGGCAGCTAGGTCTCTCCTGTGTTAACAAAAATACACAGGGCACGGATGAGCGCTTCAAAAATACAGCATCCTTGGTCCTCATGATGAAAAAGTTGAGGTTTAAGCTTCCTTTTGCTTGATGATCCTATGATTCTAACTTTCACAGGAAGTTCTTACCAAGAGTAATCCATGCTCAGGGTGGCCCTTACATTACCTTATGTCCCTTACATAATTAACAGTAACAAATAGCTTTCTCTCTTAATCTCCCTACATGTGTTTATCTCTTTTCAACTAATTAAGGGCATATTTATTTACAAGGGGTATAACATTTCCAAACCAAATTAGATGCAACTATATAATCTCTGAAGATGTTAAGAAACCATCTAGATTTGCTCAGTCTGTGGTTTCTTCCTCAATTTCTTCCTCTTCAAAAATCTCAAGAAACTAGCTCATTTTTTTCTCTCTGATCTTCCCCCCCCCCCAAAAAAAAAGGCTTCAGTGCTGTAACCTGACCAATGTCCCTGGAGCTCCCTGGTCTCCACGTTGTCACAATAAAGTCAGGGCCACAATGTCACCCCACTGTGATTCCTATGACAAAGGAGCAGTTGAGATGATATTGGGGGGGAAAATTAAAAGTTCAATGCTTTATATAAATACAGTTTATTATAATTTAGTAATCATTAAAAAAACACTATGATGAGATGGTTCGATGGCATCACCCACTTGATGGACACTAGTTTGAGCAAGCTCCAGGCGTTGGCGATGGACAGGGTGTGTCCTGTCCTGCAGCCTGCTGTGCGGCAGTCCATGAGGTCACAAAGAGTCGGACACAACTGAGTGACTGAACTGAACTGATGATTTTTAAAGCACACGAAATTTCTGCAAATCAAGTATTCTTAGATGCACTAATAGGAAGGTTTTCTACAGGAATTCTATGGTGCACCTTTGCATAAACGGAGATTAAATCTCTTAGAAAATCAATATTGAATCCCAGGTTTATGTTTGTGAATTTACAGTCAATCCATGAGATTTGTTCTTGTAACTATTTCAAGATATGATTTTTCTCAGTACTCACTGTGCCAAGAACTGGGCTAAGAAATACCACCAACGATCATGCTTAATCCGCACAGATAAAGCGGGTTCTGCTCATCACCATTATGCAAGAAAGACGTTCAGGCACAGAGCAGGGACTCACCCAGAGAAGGGAGGAACTAGGTCCGCCTGAAACCAGAGTCAGTGTTCTGAGCTGCGGTGCGACTCCACACGGGAACGTGAACACAGGATGGCCAGAGCTAACAGTCTGCCCCAGGCCACTTTCAAAAACCAGCCCAAAGCCTCCACTGCACCTGGTTTCGTGTGCCCACACTAGTGTTCAGACCACACCAGTAGAGATTTTTTTCTTTCCTCCCAGGTAATTTCACACATTCAGCTTCATGCTCTCTTTCTGCTAACAAACAGATCAACATAAATTACTTAAGTAGATAATGCAGGCAAAAATATGCAACAAGACAAAAAAACCCAAAAAACAAAAAAACTTGCTTTTGAGATACAAGCCTGCAGCTGAATTTATACATTAATGGATCTCTCCACCCTGGGGTCCCACAGTCCATGCCATTTTACTCACTACATTTCCCCCACGCATCTCTTCTGCCTGTCCTCAGTAGAGGGACTATCTTTTCCAATGCCCAAACATGAAACCTCTTAGCCCTTCTCTCCTTGACGCAGACTGTGAAATCGAAAATGATCCCAAAGAATTAGACTTGCCCATCTCAGCATGTCTTCTGCCTGTCCCCCTCTCTCCGTGAGCCCTGCCAATTCGGGCACTTACCTCTTCCCAGAGTCCCCCACTCATGAATCCAAGAGCAATTTAATTGGTCTGCCTAACACCCACCTTCAACTTCTCAACTTTCTCTCCAAAGTGGTCTTTCAGACACACAAAAAGGCAGATCATGTTTCCCCCTCAATTCCCCCACCTTCAGGATCGATTCCAAACTAGTGTGGCCCCCAAAGTCCCTGAAACCAAAGCCCTAAGTCCCTTTCCAGCCTCCTCTCCCAACACTCCCCTATTCCCGCCTGAACCCCCAAGCAGACCCTATGCTGTTTCACCCTCTGGTCTTAGGACCAGAGAGGACCATCTGCCCGGAAGCCCTCTCTCCCGTGCTGAGCTGCTAAACTCCTACCCATCCCTCAAGCCGCAGACTACGCCCAGCCTCCTCCTCCTCTGTGAAGCCGTCCCTGATGCTCCCAGGCAGACTCTGAGGTACCCCGAGCTCAGCTCAGGAACCTCCCCACCAGCCTCACCGCGCTGCGATACAGACGCTTCTCCCCAGGGGCGAGTGGGCTCCTGGACCCCAGGGCTGAGCACTGGCTGGCTGAGTATCTCCAGCCCCCAGCACGAGCCCAGGCACAATGCTGGAGCTCGGCCATATCTACTGATGCTATAAATATGAATAAAAACAGCACACACAGCTTCATAATTTGTTGGGAGGGAAATCAGACTTGGAATCTGATTTGAGCTTACAAAACACTCCACAAAGAGGAGTCGGTGGGCCAGAGGCTTGTCACAGGAGGAGGAGGGAATTGAACAAGGGCCCTGAATGCTCACATCACACTCTGGGTACAGGCTGTGAGTCTGTCCACTCAAACGCCAAGCCCGCATGTGGGGATTCCAGAAGGATAAAGTCACATCTTAAAATACACTTAGCTCCTCAGAATATAAATTTCTCAAAACTATGAGTTACTTTTTATGTACTATTTGGTAGGGATGAGTGATTGTGGGACTTGCTGCTATTAAAAAAAAAAAAAATAGTGGAAGTCAAGTGACATCAGAAGCTAACTGATGGTTTTGAAAGTAAATCAGGAGGTCGGTGCAGCTTCCAAACTCCGGCTTCTTTTCTGAAGTCTTTTATTCTTCAGATGACAGAAAACTCCAGTCAAATGGTAAAAGAGTAACTAACTCAGATGCTGTTCCCCTCACTCAGCCTCCATCTGACTCTCAGACTTTAAATTCACAGCCAGAAGTGGGTTCGCAGTTAAGTTTAAAGAGCAAAGTCATTTCCCATCATTAGAACATTTCTCCTTTGGGTGAACATCAAAGACTCCTAATGGATGTCCACCTGTGTTACGGAACCACTTTAAAAGACTACCTTGAAAAAATAAAGTATGCCATACTCTGAGCGAAAAACTCTGAAATCTTTTCTTAAATTTCTAATGTCATGACATCCACATGCAAGTCATATTCAGCTCAGTTTCCTGACTGACAACAGTTACGTCCTATAAAATGATCACAAGGACTGAATTTGCAAATTCTGAGCCACTTCTCCCAGGGGAAATACAGGATTTGGGTTCCTATGAGCCTCTGGTAGCAGCAGCTCCCTCCACAGATAAATGTGTCACCTTGCTTTGTGAGGTTCTGTTCAGAGACATCTTATTTAATACATTTCCGGATTCTATAACAGTAAACTCAGGACCAACAGCACGGAGGGAAGCCTATCCAGCACACACTATTTTCTCTGTAAAGCACGTGGCAGCCTCCTTGCACCCAGGAACACTAGGCAGCACTAAAGCACTATGCTTGGGTGCCATTTTAAATAGTGAAGTCACTGACAAAACGCAAAAAAGCACAGCCCTAGAAGGGCCAGGAAAGCGACCCCTGTTACAGTGAGAGCCGGACCCACAGCAAAGCATCAGCCTGGGTCACCTGCCCTGGAAACATGTGCAGCGAGCGGGCCATGCACACTTCTCACCATGCTGCTCATGGCCTTGAGTGGTCCAGCAGCATCTCAGGGGTTGCCTGGGGACACAAACACACCTGACTGTGTTGGTGAGTTTGCAGACACAGAATCTGGGGATGATGAGGACTGGCTCTGGTCTGTGTTGCACTTAAAATGTTACTGAGATGTTAAGGACAAACATATGGACACCAAGGGGGAAAGGAGGGGTGGGATGAACCGGGAGATTGGAATTGACATATCTACACTGTTGATATTATGCACAAAATAATTAATGAGAATGTACCCTATAGCACAGGGGACTCAATGCTCTGTGGTGACCTAAATGAGAAGGAAAAAGAAAAAAGGGGGGATATATGTATACATACATTAAACAGAGGTCCACTATGGCTTTTCCAGTAGTGATGTACAAATGTGAGAGCTGGACACAAAGAAGGCTGAGCACCAAAAAATTAATGCTTTCAAACTGTGGTGCTGAAGAAGACTCTCGAGAGTCCCTTGGACTGCAAGGAGATCAAAGCAGTCAATCCAAAAGGAAAATCACTCCTGAATATTCACTGGAAGGACTGATGCTGAAGCTGAAGCTCCAATACTTTGGCCACCTGATGTGAAGAACTGACTCATTGGAAAAGACCCTGATGCTGGGAAAGACTGAAGGCAAAAGGAGAAGGGGTCAGCAGAGGATGAAAAGGTTAGATAGCATAACCAGGTCGATGCACTTGAATTTGAGCAAACTCCAGGAGATAGCGGAGGACAGGGGAGCCTGGCATGCTGCACTCCATGGGATCACAAAGAGTGGGACACACCTTAGCAACTGAACAACAACAACAAATGTATAACAGTGATCAATCATGGCAACTAAACACAGAAACTTTCTATATGTCTTTACAGCCACAGGAAATTTAATTGACACACATAGACGTATTTTTTGCAAGAACAAATATTACACTCAGTTTTAACACTGTGGGAATAGGATATGAATTTAAATTGAAAAAAGAATGAGGCAGAAATTCCAATGGTTAAAGAAGAGTCCATTTAAGCATTTTTTACATGGATGATGACAGGTATCAAGTCTCTATTTAGATTCCACTGGTTATATTTAAAAGAATGATGTAATTGTTTTATTTCAAGATGTCAATATTTATAATAAGTTGGAAATAACATCCTTTGAAACTCTTTTTTAACCCTTATTTTAATTAGAGTTAATCTACAACATTGTTAGTTTCAAGTATACAGCACAGTGATTCAGTTACACACACACACAGATTTCAGATATTTTACCATTAAAGGTTATTACAAGATATTGAATACAGTTCCCTGTGCTATACAGTAGGACCTTATTGTTTATTTTATATTGGGTTGGCCAGAAAGTTCATTCAGGTTTTTCTGTACCATCCTATGGAAAAACCCGAACGAACTCTCTGGCCAACCCAATATACAATAGTGTGCATCTGTTAATCCCAAACTCCTAATTTAAAGTAACAAAACTCTTAAATTATGATGAAAAATCTTTGCTGTCAACTCAAAGTGTGTGAGAGAGCAGATGGCTTTATCAAATTATTTTGGGGATTAGGGGAGTAAAAGAAAGAATACAGGCCACCCCGAGGGAGGGTCACCCCTCAGTTCCAGCACAGTCCAGGTCATAACTTTTTGCAAGAGAAGTTGGAAATCTGGATTTTCTGTGTACAATTGATCTTTTTTAATATACCAGTTTGGGAATTTTTTCAACAGCTTGCAGGCCAAACAAAACATACATGCAGGCCAGTATTTTTTCTACCTTGATTCTGAGCAATACTTAGCATCCTCTGTCAGCATTTCTGTATACTTAAAGGAGATCCACTCATTCAAAAAAACCTCACTGAACAGCAGGGGGTGGGGCAGGCAGTATCCTGGGCTCTGCAGACCCTGAGATGGCAGCAGAAACACAATACCTGCCTTCAAGGAAGAGAGTGGAGCGTGGGGGCAGCAGGGGCATCAAACAGGAGACAACCCTTTGCAATACTGTCTGTTAAATCCAGCGCTAAGGGGCTCGCTTCCCTGGTGGTCCAGTGGCTAAGACTCCATGCTCCCAATGCGGGGGGCTCTGGTTTGACCCCTGATCAGGGAACGAGACCCCACATGCCACAACCAAGAATTTGAACGCTGCAACTAAGATCAAAGATCCCCACGTACTGCAACTAAGACCCGGCACAGAAAAATAAATAAACATTTTTAAAATAAAAATAAATCCAGTGCTAGAGTTAGATCCTGGGTGCAACGGTCACGCATTTTGGCTTGGGTGGGTCAGAAGCACATGGTTAGAAGCTTGGGGCTGAAGAGAAAGCAGGACCAGAAGTGTCCCCAAAAAACAACAAAAGTGTGACTTCAGTGCTGGTCATCGCGAAGGCTTGGGAAGGCTCCTTGGGAGATGGCCAGCCAGGCAGACAGGAGCAAAGACCGTGACAGGACGTCCGAAAGCTAAGAACACACGGAGGAGACAAAAGCCAGCCCCTCTCCTCACTTGCAGTTCTTCAGTTAAAAACAGGCACAAGATGGAAATAAACCATTGAGACAAGATCCAAAAATAATCTTAACTGGGTGTCCAAGCTCATACAAAAATTCTTGTTTTAATCACTTCTGCAAGGCAGCTGAAAGGTACGCACCAAAGCTCAGCTTGTGAAGCAATCAGTTTAATCTGTTTCTTTGAAAGATTAATTAAAACCGAGATTACCAACAGCGGCAGATGAGCCGGGTCAGCCAATGGGGCACATCTGAGATGAGAAGGAAGCTGCTTCACCATCAGACAAACACAGCTGCTGGCCAAGCGCGGAGATGCTGCACAAAACCTGCCTCTGCCTGGGCCCATAATTCAATTCCTGGGGATGACACTTGAGTTAAAAACGCAAACCCTGGGCACGGCTCGAGGCAGGCAACCGGTCTGCCCCGTAGGCAGTGCTGGCCCGCAGACTCTGCGGCCTTGAACTGTGGAATCAAGCCAGCAACAGATGCAGATGGAGCAGGCGGAGGGGAGAGCTGTAAGGAAAGGAATGTTCTCTGATGAAAGACTGCTTTTTTCAGACAGGAGAGAGGAGATTAAGTAGGAGACCCTTCTGGAAATCCTAGAGGAACCAGAATCTGAACACACTGTCACTGGACTAAGTTATGACACATTGAAAAAACCTCAACCACACTCATCAGAAAAAAAAAAAATGTTGGCAACAATTTCCAGCGTTCTTCATTCCAAGAGGAATGGAGGAAGAAGATAATGACACGGAGTAAGGTGCAGAGGGTGGCAGCAAGGAGAAGCTGCCTCCCCCATCCCCACCGTCCGGGCACACAGCCCCCCAGGGGCTCCAGCATCCCCCCACCCAGAAAGTCCACTCTGGACTCCCGTTTAAGCAGCCCTGGTCTGCAGGCTACGGAAGAATTTTTCTTCAGGAAGTTTCCACAAACATAATAGAGCATTGCTCGGTGCACTGGATGTCAGAGCCCTGAGTTCCATCCAGTCCTATCCTGAGGGCCCTCATAAACCCCCTGATCCCCACCCAGCTCCCTACCCGCACCCACCTCCACCCCCCACCGCGCACTGAAAAGGCTGGACCCAAATCCTATCTGGTCTTTCTCACTCCAATATCCTCTTACTCTGGGTACATCCACCGTGTGGATTATGTAACAGTGGGCAGGCACTACAACTGTCTTCTTTTTTTTCTTTCTTTTTTTTTAACTGTCTTCTTTTTTAGGGAGGGAAAAGAGTCAGAATCCAGAGAAATGCACCAAAATTTGAATCACTAGCGCACTATGGACACCAAAGGGAGGGTTAGGCTTCACGAATGGTTAAGAATACGGATCCCAGAGCCGCCTCCATTTTCTCTTCTGTAAAATGGGAAGAATACCAGCCTAATGTATAGGGTAGTCAGGAAGAGGAGACGGGTTTTTGTAAAAAGCACTTGGAACAAACTTGTGACACCAAGCACGAGGTGTAGAACTGCTTTAGCCACTGTCAGGAAGCAGCCACAGACCACCCGAATCAAAGTGCAGGGGCATCCCCCAGACCCAGCCGGCTTCTCCCAGCTCCCAGGTGAAGCGCTCTCTCACCTGAGTCCCCCACGGTGCATCCCGTCACCAGCTCAGGCCTGCCCCCCTGGGACCACTGTGCCTGCCTCCCAGCCCCCAAGACCCCAGACACTGAGGTCGGCCTCTCATATTCTAATGTTAGAATACTATATTCTAACCTGTAGCATCCTGGATATTCTAACTGCTTAGGTCAGCAGCTAAAATTATAAACATGTTAGCCTAGAATCAAGACACACCATGATCTGATCCCTTACCTACTCACCCCCACCCCTTTTTTTTTTCCACTGAAGTAGAGCTGATTACATTGTTGTGTGAGTTTTTGGTATACAGCAGAGTGATTCAGTTGTACATATATACATATTTTTTTATTTCAGATTCTTTTCCCTAACAGATTATTACAAAATGCTGAGTACAGTTCCTTTCCCTATGCTCAACCATAGGTCCTTACTGATTATTTTATAGATAGTAGAATGTATATGATAATTCCCACCACCTCATTTCTCCCTCTCCACTCCCAAAGAATGAAAAGATACGAGAACAGTTTAAGAGACCTTTGGGACAATGTCAAATGCACCAACATTCGCATTAGAGGGGTCTGAGAAGAAGAGGGAGAGAAAGGGCCTGAGAAAATATTTGAAGAGATAACAACTGAAAACTTCTCTAACATGGGAAAGAAAACAGTCACCCAAGTTGAGGAAGTGCAGAGAGACCCATACAGGATGAACCCAAGGAAAAACCTGCCAAGACACACAGTAATCACACTGACCAAAAAAAACTATATTAAAAAGCAACAAGTAACATACAAGGGAATCGCCACAAGACTATCAGCTGATTTTTTTCAGCAGAAACTCCGCAGGCCAGAAGGGACTGACCCTATATAAAGTGATAAGGGACTTCCCTGATGGTCCAGTGGTTAAGACTCAGAGCTTTCAGTGTAGGGGGCCAGAGTTGGATTCCTGGTCAAGGAACTTAGGATCCCACAAGCCACCTGATGTGGCCAAAAAAAAAAAAAAAAAAAAGTAATGAAAAGGAAAGACCTACAAACTACAACTGCCCCCAAGAATACTTGCTCCTTATCCTACCTTTCTAAACTTATTCCCATACTGGTTCCTTCATGCGTCCTTCACACTTACTTGAGTCCCATCCTTTATGCCAACCCTACCATCACCCATGGTGGTGCTTTTGGCCTGGCATGTTTAACCTGCCCATGGTACCCACCTCGAAAGCTGGACATCCCCCCAGGCTTCAAGGACTGGCTCGTGCTTTAATATGACTCCCCCCAGCTCTTCTCCCCCACAGATGGTATTAATGTCTCCATTCTGAATTGATACAGCTTTCATCTCTGAGCAGGGAAGGCAGAGAAGTGTCTTGTCTGGAATCTGAATCCCAGTCCTGCCACTTACTAGCTGAACGTCGCTCGTTAGAAAATTTAAATCTCTGACAGATAGAAAGGACGTGGTGCATATACGCAATGGAATATTACTTGGCCATTAAAAAGAATGAAATAATGCCATTTCACTGCATTTCACTGCCATTTCAATGCAGCAACGTGGATGGACCTAGACATTGGCATACTGAGTGAAGTAAGTCCGACAGAGAAAGAGAAATATCATATTTCTCTTTATCCCTTATGCACAGAATCTAAAAAGAAATGATAAAATTGAGCTTCTTTATAAAACGGAAGCAGACTCACAGGCTTAAGAAAATAAACTTACAGTTATTGGTGGGGGACGTATGGGGGGACGGGGTAGTTAGGGAGGCCGGGATGGACATGCACACACTACTGTATTTAAAGTGAATAACCATCAAGGGCCTACTGAATAGCACAGGGAACTCTGCTCAATGTTATGCCTGGAAGGGAGAATGGATACATGTATGTTTATGGCTGAGTCCCCTTTGCTGTCCACCTAAAAATTATCACAACATTGTTAATCCACTATACTCCATACAGAATAAAAAGTTTTTAAAAAAGAAAATTAAAATCTTTGAATAGATCTCACCATTGTGAGGAGAAGTGGACATAACATAAAGAAAAATGCCTGGTTTAAATTCTCCTCACCTTCCCTCTCTCATGGAATTTATCACTTCTCTAAATTGTATTATAGTAATTTAGGTTTATAACATTTCTTATTAATAATACATGTTCCATGAGTGCAGTATTTCTGTCTTTCTCAAAGGAGTGAGCAGAAGGCCTGACATGTAGTGAGAGCAGAACAAAAAAGTACTGAATAGAGGGATAGGTGGATAGACAATTTTATACTTGCTCTATTATTTTTAATCATTCCTCATTTTTACCTATACCGTTGTTAATGACAGCAACCATCCCATAAATTTACCGTAGATATCCAGACGGTTCTGAGGGAGATATTCAAATATTCTGAATCTTGAATGTTTCAATTCCATTCATTCAAATTGGCTTATTTTCTACAGTTCCTTCATGAACCCCACTACCAGAAAGCACTATGCCTGATGCCATGTGGCCAATGAGAGGACAGAATTCTTACTCCCAAATTCACCCAACTGGCAGAGTGAGGACGCTTTAACCAGCTTCACCAGTTTAACCAGCTGGAGTGTTTTGCTTTTGTTTAAAAAAAAAAAAAAAAAATTTGAAAATCACCATCCTGAAAAGGAATATTTTATTCATGCTGGTCTAAGTAATGAGGGGGAAAATATTCAGTACTCAAAATGGAATTAAAAAAAAAAAAAAACAGTCAGCATGAATTTCCAAAGACATCTGGAAAACTGGCAAAAGAATTAAAAATACGAAAGCACCGGTAATCCCAGCTGGGCTGAAATTGCCTTCCTGTGGAAACCCTGAATAGAAAATAAGCTTCTAAGAAGGCCCGCTTGATGCATTTTCTTTATATGCGTTACCAGACCTAAGACTGCTTTAGGAATTCCCAAAGACAATCCTCTGGAAAGTTCATTTACACAGTGATTCCGATTTAATCAGGGGAAGGCAAACCTACAACTTGTCCCCAGGGCTTTAAGTTCACGTATTCGATTCTGTATTGAGAATAACAAGAATCCAGGCAGAAATCTGACCTAGAACAGAAGTCAAATCTCACCCTCCCCCAACCCCTCTACCCACGACAGTCAAAGACTGAGACTTCTTGGCACACCCCTGAGAACAGGGCTTCCTCACTCTAAGAAGAGAGTGACAGCTCAACCCACCCACCTGGAGGCAGCCAGAACCGACTCTGAATCATCCCCTCCATCTCAAGGCCAGATTTTGAGCCCCAACCGAACCCCATCAATTTAATACAAAACCAGCATTACATACTACAGCATTCCATTGTCACATACACTGAGTCCATTCAGAATCTATGGGCTGGAAGGACCACCCAGATGGTAACGCTGGACCCGCATGTCAGACCAGGATCAGCAGCTCACTGGCTGTGTGACCTTGGGGAAGTCACTTAACCCCTCTGGATTTCTGTTTCCTGACGTGTCACTTACATACTGGACAAGATGTTCTTGCTCTCATGTAACCTGAGTGTCAAAGGACAAAGAGACTGTTAATATGTGAGTCTTCAGAAGCACTTCTGGAGGCGTGATGGCCCTGGCCCTGCCCTCTTACCCATTTCATTCCTGCATGTTGGTCTCTGTTCTGTTCCTGACTAGTTGTGTGTTCCCGAGAGACAGGGTTCCCTTTTCTGTGCCGGGTTTTTTCTTCCTCGACAAAACATGGGGATAAGCTGTATCTCTGCCAAGTCCCTTTTAACTCTAGAATTCTACTTTATCAGAGAAATCTTTTCCACTGGGGAGTAAAACAGAGGCTGAATCACTTCATGGTTCTCCAGCTCCTTGCTGCAAATCACTAGAAGGAGGGCTACAAAAATTCTGCATCGCTTTGAAAATGGACAGGCCATGTGCTTTATAAAAAGTCATGGATAGTGTAAACACTATGTATCTTTCCTCCAGAAAAGCCAAAGCAATCTATTGGTTACCCCAGTGACTCAAAATCAAATCCCATTCAGAACCACCACGCACTTCCCCCAAGGTCAAGTCACCATGGACCTCAGCAGGGTGCATCCCACGGCCAGTGTTAAAATCATCTGCAAGAGGGACTTTCCTAGCAGTCTAGTGGTAAAGACTCCAAGCTGCCAATGAAGGGGGCCTGGGTTCAACCCGTGCTCAGGGAACTAAGAGCCCACATACTGCTGGGGTATGGCCAAAAGATTTAAAAAAAAAAACCTATAAGAAACAGGTCCTCCTCACTGGGTCCTCCTCACCCGGCACCAATGCAGATGCTGAATTCACCCCCCACCCTTGGCTCCACTCCACATGGAAAGCATTGAAAAAAAGCAGACCAGAGGGGACAATTGAAAGCCACAAAGATTTTGTGACCACTGTGCTCTCGGGATCTTCCCCAAGAAGGAAAGGGCTTCAGACAGAATAACAGTTGACAAGGACTCCAGGGTCAAGAAGGACAGTTTCCTTATAAATAAAACTTTCAAACTCACGGCCATTAACACTCACCCAAAATAACTGGACAGGAGCCGACCAGGAAAGGGCATGTTACTAAAACTGGCCCTCCAGCCTCCAAGAGGCTCAGCAGAATGATTCTTGCAGTGGGGAGGGGAGGAAGGGAGGTCTGGTTACTGTGCCAAAGCACTGGAAGGCATAGTAACTAGGTCACGTTCCCACTCGGGTGTGGATGAAGCCACTTGGCGGCTGCTTCGTGGTGCCGGGCAAAGCTGGGTCTGTCACGCTCAGCATCTCTTGGAGAAGCCTGAGGAAGGCGCCTCTGGCCACACCCTCCCCAGGTGAGCAGTATCAGGACATTTCTCCAGATCTCAAAGAGCCTGTCCTCAGAGTAGCGGGCAGAATGTAGCTGGAAGTCTAAGCACACAACCAGGGCTGATGTGACATGAAACACGCATGCGGCAGCCTCCCTTCGACCCAAAGCTTCAACTCGCTCCAGGACCACACAGTGAGTGATGCAATTGTCAGCGTGGGAGCTGAATGCAATGAATAAGGGCCCCTTCTCCAGCCAGATCATCTTGCCTCCTCGGCCAGATCCTACAGAAGGAAACCACACAGACCAGAAGCCCCTTTGGTGGAAATGCAGCCGGGTCTCCCTGGCATGTAAATTACGTCGACTTAATGAAAATCTCTGCAATTGGCAACGCAATGCTCACCTTCCTTGGGGCTCATTACGCATTTTCTTCCAACAACAGTTTTCAGGAGAGCCTAGGAGCATGGTAATACACTCCATTCATGCCAGAGCTTGGGACTTCCTCAGGCGTGAGGTTCTCCTGTGCACAGCAGACAGACCTCCACGCTGGCACAGCTTATCGGAAAATTGTTGGAACCTCTAGCCCTGGGCAATCCCAGAGCTGGTGATAAGCCCCTCAGAAGCCTTGCAAGCATGCATTTTTCACAGCGTATTAATTCAAGAGGCTTGTTAGATGAGATGAGTTCTAATTTTTGCTTTTAACCTCTGCAATTAGCAGGCTGGTCCCTTTTCTTGGGCCTCCGAAGAGCACACAGCAGAGACACAAATACAGAGGCTGCCAAAAATGCTTCCTGGGGAAAGAAGGCACCCCAGAATATCCCAGGGCTTTCTTCTCCTCTGCTTTTACCCAGTTTTACTTGACACCATTTATTTGCAGACAAAAGACCTGGAAGCTGGAGTCTAGGGAAAAAGTGGAAAGTGACAAAGCTTGTAAGTTTCAAGGCTGACGCACATAAGCGTCTACCATCACCAGGACGGTTTAGAAGTCTCTTCCCAAAGAAAAGGGAAAACAACCCAGTGCCCCAGAACAGTCTCCCAGAATATCCGAGAAGGAGCCATTGTAAAAAGACATCACTGGAAAGTGGGCATCTCCCGAGAATCGCTGCTCCAAGAACTGCTTCCAGCCACACGGAGCACCGGTCCCAGGTGGGATGCTAAGTGGCAGGGGCCTACAGAAAGGAGGGATGCTCTGGAGAGAAACAGGAAAGGAAGTACCTGAGGCTTCTTCTCTCCCTGAGGAGACTCCACTGACTCACTCACTATGAAAGTGCTTGTTACGAGAACGGAGGGAGGCAGGTGTGAATGAGAGGTGGTTTTATGGCCCAGTGATTGTAATGAATAAAGTATTTCAGAACTTAACGTTCCAACAAAGATAGCTGGAATTTACTGAGCAACTATATGACATAGGAAGATACATACTTGTAACTTTTAGTAAGAGGTTACAGCATCTGTATATATGTTTTCAAGTTCTCATAAAAGCTATCATATGTTTACAGGGTGTGTTTCTCTGTGTATGTCAAAACATGAAAGAATGTATTATTCTAAATATGGTAATAATTGTAAAGTGAAATATGTGGGGGTAAGGTTATCTTTTTCCTTATTTCATTAAAGTATTAAACCAGTCTTTTATATGAAAGTTGTACATAAAATTTCTTTTTCTGATAACTAACATCTGATTAGCATAGAAAATCTAGGAAATATAGCAAGGCAAGAAGAAGAAAATTAAAGTTGTCATTTCCACACCCAAAGATGACACTCTCGCTATAGTTGACGTAGCTACTTTGGGCTCTCTCCCTAAGCATATAATTACAAATGCTCTTTCACAAAATCCAGATGTTACTTGATAACTTATTTTTCACATTAAACAGTATATCATTTATCCACGCCCTTAAATGATATTCTGCTTCTTGAGTTAAAGTCTGCAGTGTGTTGCAATCTATCGATGTGTCATGGTTTATTTTGTAAATTTTGTTTCATTTAATGAGCTGTTTCCAACTTATTATAGGAAATCAATTACTATAGGAAACACTAGCAGATGGACGATAGACAAGTAAATAGATTTCTTTTTTGTAAAATATTTGTTCTGTGTAGTTAGTCACTCAGTCGTGTCTGACTCTTTGCACCATGGACTGCAGTCCTCCAGGCTCCTCTGTCCATGGGATTCTCCAGGCAAGAATACTGGAGTGGGTTGCCATGCCCTCCTCCAGGGGATCTTCCCGACCCAGAAGTCAAACCCAAGTCTCCCGTATTAGAAGTGGATTCTTTACCATCTGAGCCACAGGGAAGTCTGGTAAAATCTTTATTGAACTATAATTCACAATTCACCAACTTATAAGTATACAATCCAATGGTTTGAGAATACTTACAGAATTGCACAATGATCACCACAATCAATTTGGGAATTTTTTAATCAGCCCCCCAAAAAAATCTCAAGCCCATAGCAGTCATTCTCCATTTCCCTTCAAGTCCTCCCACCCCTAGTCCTAGGCAATCACTAATCTGCCTTGTCTCTACAGATTTGTCTATCCTGGAAATTTCACATAAATGAAATCATACAATATGTAGTTTTTGTGACTGGTCTAACATTCTCAAGGTTCGACCTTACTGTAACATGTATCAGTACTTCATTCCTTTTTAATGGCCAAATATTGTATCACTGTATGGATATACTACACACACACACACATACTGGACTTCTCTAGTGGCTCAGACGGTAAAGAATCTGCCTGCAAAGCCGGAGATCCAGGTTCAGTCCCTGGATAGGGAAGATCCCCTGAAGAAGGGATGGCAACCCACTCCGGTGTCCTTGCCTGGAGAAGTGCATGGACAGAAGGGCCTGGCAGGCTACAGTCCATGGGGTCGCAAAAAGTCAGACACAACTGAGCGACTAACACTTTCACTTCCATGGATATACTACATTTCCTTTACCCATTCATTAACTGATGAACCTTCAGGTTACTTCCTCTTTGGGAAATGTGAATATTTTTTATGAATAATGCTGCTATGAACGCTCATGTACAAGTTTTTGTGTGGTCACATGTTTTCATCATTCTTGGATATACATCCAGGAGTAAAAGGGCTGGCTTACATGGCAACTCTATTTTAACCTTTTAAGGAA
This sequence comes from Odocoileus virginianus, assembly GCF_023699985.2. Classification (NCBI taxonomy): domain Eukaryota; kingdom Metazoa; phylum Chordata; class Mammalia; order Artiodactyla; family Cervidae; genus Odocoileus; species Odocoileus virginianus. The sequence goes on along the minus strand of NC_069682.1, from coordinate 14,892,354 downwards.
CTGCCATCCTGTTTTCCAAAGCAGCTACGCCACTCTGCATTCCCACCAGCACTGTAGGAAGGTCCCAAACTCTACATCTTCACCAACACTTGTTATCATTTGTCTTTTCATTACAGTCATCCTAGTGGGCGTGAAGTGGTTATCTCACTGTGGTTTTGATTTGCATTTTCCTGATAGCTAATGATGCTGAGCTTTTCATGTGCTTACTGGCCATTTGCATATCTTCTCTGGAGACATGTCTATTCATATTTCTTGCCTCTTTTTAACTGGATTGTCTTTTCATTACTGAGTTGCATTTTAAAATATATTTTAGACAAAAATACATCATCAGATTTGCAAAATAAAATCTCCCACACTTTGGGTTGTCTTTTTACCATCTGAAAGCACAAATGTTTTAATTTTGCTAAAGTGCAATTTATCTATTTTTTTCCTTTTGTTGCCTGTGCTTCTGTTTCCTAAAAAAATATTGCTTACTCCAAATCATGAAGATATACACCTATGTTTCCTTCTAAGCTTTTAACATAGCTTTAGCTCTGATATTTAGGTCATGGATCCATTTTAAGTTAATTTTGTATATGGTATGAGGGAACCATCTAAACTCATTCTTTTGCATGTGGTATCCAGTTATCCCAATGCTATTTGTTGAGAAGACTATTCTTTGCTCTATAAAGTTGTCTTAGCACCTGTGTCAAAAGTCAATAGACTATAAATGTGAGGGTTTCCTTCTGGACTCTTAATTCTAGTTCATCAATCTACATATGCCTGTCATAATTTATGCCAGTAACACACTGTCTTGGTTATTGTATCTTTGCAGTAAATTCTAAAGTTAAGAAATGTACATATTCCAAGATCATTCTTTTAAGATTGTCTTGGCCAGTTTAGGTCCTTTACATTTCTATATGAATTTTAGGATCAGCTTGTCAATTTCTGCAAAAAAGCTGGGCTGACATTTTGATAGATACTATGTTGAATCGGTAGATAAATTTGGGGACTTCTGCTATCAGAGCACCATTAAGTCTTCCAATCCATTAATACAGGATGTCCTTCCATTTATTTATGTCCTCTTTGTTCATTTCTTTTAATATTTCTTAATCTGCAGCATATGAGTCTTCTACTTCTTTAGTATAATAAATTTATTCCTATTTTATTCCTTTTGATGCTACTATAAATGGAATTGGTTTCTTAATTTCCTTTTCAGATTATTCATTGCCACAATACATATATACAATTATTTCCATATATTGATCTTGTATCCTACAACCATGGTGAACTCACATATTAGTTCTACTAGATTTTTAGTGGATTCCTAAGGGCTTGCCTGCGCTTCCCAGGTGGCACTAGTGGTAAAGAACCTGCCTTCCAATGCAGGAAATGTAAGAGACATGGGTTTGATCCCTGGGGTCAGGAAGATTCCCTGGAGGAGGGCATGGCAACTCACTCCATATTCTTGCCTGGAGAATCCCATGGACAGAGAAGTCTGGCGGGCTACAGTCCATAGGGTCACAAAATCAGACATGACTGATGCAACTTAGCATACATACATGCAAGGGTCTGCCCTCTACAAGATCATATCATCTGCAAATCAAGACAGAGCTACTTCTTCCATTACAATTGGATGTCTTTTATTTCTTTTTCTTGCCTAACTGTCCTGGCTAGAGCCTCCAGTGCAGAGTTAAATGGAAGTGGCAAGGGCAAACATCCTTGCTTTGTTCCTGATCGAGAGGAAAGCTTTCATTCTCTTACCACTAAGTATGATGCTAGTTCTGAGTGCATAATCTTTAAATGTATTTGTGTAGCCAAAATAAAACGGCTATTTCAGTATAACACCCATTCATAAGAGATACTAGATACATCCACTTCCTAATATGCAACATCTTCAATATTTATTTCCCTAAACATATTCCAACATTCTCTGTACTTGTACTAGGTAGGAAAAGGACAGTGACATAATAAAAGAAAATCTCAAGTAATTCTCAAGTTAAAGGAGACTTGAAATGGACAGATTTAATGAAATTCAACACTTGTGTCTGGTGAAATAAACACATGCTAATATAAAGCCCAAGCAGTGGGCATGAAGTTAAAGTCAATTTGATGTTTCCTGGAGTTGTCAGCCACTCAATTCCCTGTAGAAAGGAAGACTTTATTCTGAACATGTTCTGAAACTGTGTCAATTTCCTTGCTTGAATGTTCCCTGAGTTCTCATTCTGCTGCTCACCAAAATTAGTTCTACCACAAAAGGCTAAAAAAAAAGGCACTTGGAAAGATCTATTCTAATTGTATTTAAATCTGTAAATCCCTGAACAAAGAGGGATTTGACAGTTACTTAATTTGATTATTTAGTCATACCAAATACTTCAGATTAAAAACGTCACCCTGAAACCTAGATTACCCAGTTTGACCCCTAAACAAATTACATGAGAGCAACATCTTGGTTAGCCATAGACACTTGGCTAATAGACAGAGGTACGGGGGGAAAACAGCTGGACTTTAAAGGACCTGGACTCAAATTCCAGATCTTTCAATTCTTAGCTTTACATTTTGGGCAAGATACTTATCCTCTCTGTGCTGACTACGAAGAATTTTTTAAGAACAAAAACTTTTCTGCAGGGAGATTGTGAAGATAACATGACATTACTCATAAAGCACCTGGAAAACAGTAGGTGCCATTATTACTAGTGGTAGTAGTAGTGTTTCTTAATTAAACTGTTCAGGAAATGGAATAATCCAATCCATTCTAATTTCTGGTTTTCAAACTTCTGTGGCTGAAAAATCCTTCTCAACAATACTACTGTTGTTCGTCTCTCAGTATTACAGTAGACAGACAGGTGAAGTGAAGTGAAGTGAAAGTTGCTCAGTCATGTCAATTCTTTGCAACCCCATAGACTATACAGTCCATGGAATTATCCAGGCCAGAATACTGGAGTGGGTAGCCATTCCCTTCTCCAGGGGATCTTCCCAACCCAGGGATTGAACCCAGGTCTTCCATATTGCAGGCGGATTCTTTACCGTCTGAGCCACCAAGGAAGACAGGTACATCTTTCCTTTCAAAGTATTTCATATGCAACATCCTGTCTCAGGGACTGAAAAAGGTGTCGAGTTCATCCACAAGTAGCTTAGAAGCTGGTATGAATGAAGGCAATCCACACCATAAGGATGTGGCATGCATGATCGTTACACAGTCTAGTAGAGATAAAGGGGGTGGGATACTGGGCTGACTCTTCAGTGAGGGACCTGGCACCCTTCCTAAAACATGGTTTTCACTAATAAGTCTTCTCGAGCATGAGGGTCTTTTCCAATCAGTAAGCTCTTCACATTAGGTAGCCAAAGTATTGGTGCAAGATTGAGTGCAGGAGGAGAAGAGGGTAACAGAGGGTGAGATGGTTGGGTGGCATCACTGACTCAATGTACATGAGTATTAAACAAACTCGAAGAGATAATGAAGGACAGGGAAGCCTGGCGTGTTGCAATTCATAGGATCGCAAAGAGGCACGATTTAGCAACTAAAGAACAAAATTAATAAATTCCAAATGTGAGTTTAGGCAACTGCTGTTTGCTGGTTTTCCTTAAAGGGGGAACAGAGGAAAAGAAGTGATACCTTTCCTCTCATATGTATCCCCAAGTTCCCCAAAAGGTTGAGTCTACACTCTGAAAACTAGCGATGGCACTGCCAAATCCTTCCCTTCTCCCGTGTTAGCACCTTCCCGATCCAAGCTAACCGGCACGTCTGAAACTGTCCAATTAACAGGCTAATAAGGACAGGCCAGCACCGTGAAGGGGAACCCAGGCTGCTCCTGGACGCCATGCCACGAGCTTCAGAAAACTCAGGCTGTGGTGCTAATCAATTCAGACAGGTTCGCTCTGTCTTCTTTGAAAGCTTGAGATTCTAGCTGTGAAAACTGTAGGCACTTGACAACAGTTCCCAACACAAAAAGCTCAGCATGTTGACAAGTAGGGAAAAAATGAGGGCGAGGGACTCTGTCCACTGGGGAGCAGTTGCTAAGAACTAATCCCAAGTACCCAGCTTGTACCCACTCCACAGTCTCAGCCAGGTCACCTCCCGCAGTCCAGGTGCTGGGCTTAGCTGAGCCAGGAACTTTTCAGAAGACAACACAAGACAATTAAACCAGGATAAAATGCCTACCATGGGGTTCGGTCGCGGGCTCTGAGCGGCCCCTGCCCAACGGCAGCAGCAGTTCTAGGGGAAGACACCGTGGGTCCTGAACGCATCTTCCCCAATCAGACTGAGGAACTCGGGCCACATCAGGGCCCCACGGAAGGCACTGGGGATTGGAGCAGTGAGAACCAGAAGAAGAACAAGAGCAAACAGGGGCAGGACCAGCTGGCTACTCCTACCAGCCTCTGAACCAAGATCCTGAACAGGAGGAGGTGGAACCAGCACCAGTGGGGGATGGAGAAGATGTAGTTGCTGATATCCAGGATCGGATCCAGGCCCTGGGGCTTCATTTGCCAGACCCACCACTAGAAAGTGAAGATGAAGATGAGCAGGGAGCTACAGCATTGAACAGCCACAGCTCTGTTCCCATGGACCCAGAACATGTAGAGCTGGTGAAAAGGACGATGGCTGGCTTAAGCCTGCCTGCGCCAGGGGTTCCTGCCTGGGCTCTCGAGATATCAGATGCCCAGTGGGAAGATGTGGTACAGAAGGCCCTCCAAGCCTGGCAGGCTGCCCCTGCCTGGAAGTGACCACCCTGAGAGCTGCCGTAACCCCCTGCATTCCAGGCCAGAACCAGCACAGGACTGAACATATCCTGGTTGTCACATCCATCTCCATCCTCCCCAGCTCCCCTCCACATCAAGGCAAATCAGACTTCTTCTCAGAGACCCACTCTATTCAGTTCTGTACATATGGGGACACCGGCCCGAGCCCAACCCACCTTAGCATGTATCACTCTGTGGAGAATAAAGCACCCTTATGTACACAGCCAAAAGCCTGTGCCCTTGGAACCTGGGTCTGACCCTCCCCAGACCCTCATCCCTCCAGGGTACCTTAAAGGGACAAATGAGGACCTGCCCAGCATCGACACAAACAAGGAAATAAATAGGTGTTGGGGGCGGGGGGGGGACGCCTAACATATGCAACTAGCACACACATACACACACGGGCACAGGATTGTCTCATAATTAGTAACATCAACCACAGAAAACCATTCATCAACAACCAAAAATCATCAGGCAATGAGAGAAATAAATCCAACAGAAAACCATTCATCAACAACTAAAAATCATCAGACAATGAGAGAAATAAATCCAACAATAATCTAGCAAACAGAGGCTCCTCCTCCACATGTTTTCCTGAAATAAAGTCGGCCCCCTTAGGCACACAGCCAGGCTGAAGGCCACATGGTCATAAAGCACTAAAAACTCCATCCAGGCCCCAATGCACTGCTCACTCAAGTCACGCAGCTTTCGACAGGAAGACTTGGCATTGGCTGAGCACTTGCTCTGTGGCAGGAGCTGGCCAAAGACTTTATATGTTAGGCCACTTACTTCTCACCACAGCCAGAGACAGGAGCCTCCGACTACTATACTCCTGGGCCTCCCTGAGATCTGGATAATGAATCAGAAGTAGGACAAGAAGGAAGATTGATTTTTATTCATTTCGCTGAAGAACGTACATGCATTTCTCTCCCATAAAGAAGTTTAGCATCTGGAATTCCAGTGCAAACATATAAAGAGCCCCAGTGCACAATGTACAGAAGCGCCGGGATCACAGAGCACTGGAGCCACCGCCCCTCGCTGTGTGGCCCTGGAGAAGGCCCCCAGCTGACCCGAGCCTCTCTTTTCTCAACCTGATCAATGAACCAGACGTTCGTCAGGCCCTCTCCAGAGTCAAGGTGTTGAAGCTCGAAAATCCAAGATGTCTGTGCATCTGCCCCGGCCACGTGAAGCCTGCAGGACACAACCCTGGGCTGGGCCTGGCTACCCAAGGGATGATGTGATCCACAAGAAAACTTCATGCTGTTCTAGTTCTTCTGACCAGCCACTGAAGAAACGCTACCCCAGACCTCTCCTTGAGGGCCCAGATTTTCATCACATTTAGCCAAGTCCAGCTGTGCGTACACCAGGAAGAAGGCAGTGTTAATTCTGTGACTCCATAAAGCACCTGGCCCATTGTGAGTGCTCCACATCTCTACAAACCTGACCTCCTTTTACAACTATTTTAGAGGCACAGCCAGTTCTTTTCACTTCCATCTCCTTTTTCTTTCTTTAAGTCTAATGGGGAAAGGAAGGCTTTCAGCAAAATCAAAATAGGCAAAATTCAGAAGATGCACCACCACTAACACAGGTGGCACCTAGTTTTGTTTTCATTGGAACCTCAAACCACTCATTTTAATCACAAGAGATGGGTAAATGCACAACTAGCCAATTCTATCACTACTGACAATGTGAGCCTTCAATTAATTGAGGAATGCTCCCTTAGAATACGTTGATACAGGTGCAAGAATCAATCCATGTTACAAGAGCAGCAATCACATGAGAGCAGATGTGCCATTATCTTATCTGCTTCACAGAAGGAAGGATTTTTTTGGCCTCCTTTCTGTTGTCAAACTGAATCATTATTACATAAAAGAGGTGACAAGTGTGACTGAAGCCTTAAAGCAAACATGTTAGCTCATGTTTGAAATTGTGTATCCATTTAATCAGAAGCTGGAATGGTATCACAGTTTGTGTTCTGCAGGATTCCGATCCAAGGAAGGAGGAGTTCATCCAAAACCCTGAAATCAGAGCTGCCTCACCCGTCTCTTAACCCTGTTTCCATCCCACCTTCTGTAAAAAATTAAAGTTATCGAGGCCAAACACATTTATTATCATGTCCACCTCCTCCCATCATGTCTTGCAACCAGAGCCCTAGGACCCTGCAGGTACATGAGAGAAAAACCTCAGGCACAAATGCCTCCCTTCTTCAAGTTCTGAGGATCCATGTAGCAAATAGCATTAAAGGGTCCCTTCTAATTCCTCCTTGAAAAGAGAATTGATTGTGAGTGTTTCATTTTGGTTTTCTATTTTTATTTTATACTGGAATACAGTTGATTTACAATGCTGTGTCAGTTTCAGTTGTAGAGCACAGTGAATCAGGTATACATATACATACAGCCACTCTTCTTCAGATTCTTTTCCCATATAAAGTATTACATAATACTGAGTAGAGTCCCTTGAGCTATACAGTATGACTGTGTTGATTATTTATATACAGTAGTGTGTATGTGACTTTTTCATTTTGTATCCACAGGGTCTATAATTTGGTAGACTTGCCTGTGTGTCTGTGTGTATATGAGCTGCATTCTTACCTCTTTTCAATTTGAAAATATATTTCTTGATACTCTGGCTTATCAATTTCCAGGAAACTTAGCAACCCCTGCCCTTCATATGTAGGGAATGGCATCCATTTTTTTCAAATTCTCTTAAAGGATTTACACTGACCCATCTACTTGATGACACATTGTTTTGAACAATCTCTAACCAAGAATTGGAGGTAACATTTGGCCATGAATCGGAGTGGCAAAAACTGGCCCCAAATGAAGTGATGTCAGCTAACAGTTTCTGAGCACTTGGTATATACCAGACATTAAGCAAATAAAAAAAAAAGTACTTAAGTCATCTCATCAAAACCTCAAAGAAATTCTATACAATGTGGGCCATTATTATCCCCATTTTATGAATAATAAATATAGGCTCAGCACAATACACACACACACACACACGGCTGGTGAGCCGGTGAGCTGGGCAGATAATGCTGTATGCCCATCCACAGATCACGACCTCCTTACGAGATCCTTAATAATATCAAGACAGCTAGCAGACCACAACATGCTAGGAGCACCACAAATTTTTGCAAAGCAGTGCCTCAGAGATTTTTTATACTAAAAAATGAATGCCCATGCTACCGCTGTTTAGTCAGTCATGTCTGACTCTGTGCAACCCCATGAACTGTAGCCCAACAGGCTCCTGTGTCCATGGGGATTTTCCAGGCAAGAATACTGGAGTGAGTTGCCACTTCCTCCTCCAGGGATCTTCCTGACCCAGGAATTGAACCACAGTCTCCTGCACTGTTGGCAGATTCTTTACCACTGAGCCATCTGCCCAGACGCCCATACCCAGGTCATGTTCACTACCCAGTATATCACCATACAAGACTTTCCCAAGAAACCAAAGAACTTTAGTGTTCGATAAACTTTAACAACTAGCCCTAAGAAAATTTTAATCAATCAGTAAAAGATCTTGGATATTAGGCTGAAAGGAGAGGACAGGAAAGTTTTATAACTATGAGGGATCAGACCAGCTATGTCTGATGCAGAACCCAGCACCAAAAGAAAATGGTTGTGGTGGGGGAGGGGGCCAATCCTTGTCCAAAAAATTTTAAGAATCTCAAGACAGCGGGAAAAGCTCATTGAAAGAAGCCTGGGGCTCTCTGAGCAGAGGGCCCCGCGTGACTATGAAGCTTGGCACCCCCAGGATGTTGGTTCCAGGAGGGATGGGAGTTCAGGGCCCCAGAGGTGACCCTGGACTCCAGAGGAATGAGGCCAAAAAGAGTATGAACTGGTCTGCGAGCTCAGCTACAGGTGTCAGATGCTTTCTCCAAAATTAACCACGTGCAACATCGGAATCTCAAACTGGAATGATACACAGTTTGGCTCCTAACACCTCTGGATGTGAACCCAACACGAGATCCCATGTTAACTGCTTCTTATGCTAAGAAGTTGCCTGTGACAGCAGGAAGAGGTCATCTTGCATATAAATCATTCGAGAAACAGATTTGAAAACGTATCCTGAAGAGAAACAATGAGTAATGTGGCATATCATGCTGGTATGTCTGTCTTAACAGAGCCGGTGTTCAGCATCTTTAATATTCCTATTGGCTCTCTGCTGGTGCTTTCCAATTAATAAAAATATAAAGAAACCATTTAAGGGCTATCATATATGATGAGGTCTTTATTGCACAACTAATAGTCATTTTTTAATTAACAAGCCCCAAGAAAAAATAAATCTTATCTAATACATTTTTGAAAAGCACTTACAATACACTGCAATAGGAAAACTAATTATTAGTATGAACAAAACATCAACAATTTAAAAAAAACCTTCAGTGAGGAAAAAAAAAAAAAAACCTTCTGAACTGGGAGTCCAGAATATCTGACCCCTTGTCACTTAACTGCCACTAAGAACCAACTCAACGCCAGCTCATAAGAAGAGCAGGGGATAGAGATCATGCTCCTGTATGTGTTTTAGCCATCTGAGAAAATAAACCAGACATGGTCTGAGTTTCTGGCTATCTGCCTGTATTTTCCATGACCTTTTGCTAATGGATACCTACGCTATAAATGATGTGTATTTTTTTAAGTTCCAAAACAACATTTTGTTTGCCAGAGCCCTGAGGTGGGAACTCTGGTTTTGTTTTCTTTTTTTGCAAATAGACTGATTTAAAATCTCAGGGTTCTCTCGATGTTTTCAATATGACTTTCTTCATTTTGCCAGTCTGGAAATAGCCAGGCGATAACAAAATCTATCCTCAGCCTGTAACATTTGATGAAGCCCATTTCTCTCTCAGCACAGAGGCTTCTGACCAGCCCGAGCAAGGTCATGAATTCCAAGTGGCAGCATCCTTACCTGCAGACTAAAGATAATCCAACTTCCCAGTTCCAGAGCAAGGCTCTGATGGGCCAGCAGAGAGGGTGGCAGTGGGGATGTTCTGGAGATTCTGTGACAACAGTTAAAACACACAAGCGCACAGGTTTCCTCTCACAGCCCCCAGGACCATGCCCGGACACACCCCAGGGAGGCCTGCTTCACCTCAGTAGCACAGCTATTAGCTGGGCACAGCCTTCCAGGAGCTTCTTCAGATATTACCAGATCGAAATCACTGTCCTATGACTTACAAATCTTGTGTCCTGGGGCCAATCAGGTCTCCTCAACTGTCAAACAGTACTTAATTCACGGGGTTATTGGCAGATTAAATGACCCTTCAAGTGACCAGTGAAGGACCCCAGCAGATATTCAAATATTGGCGGCCATTATTAGGCTTTTTAAAAGTTACTTCCACACCTTCTCAGTGACACCAGCCCTGCCAACCTTCTCAGAAAACCTTGTTGTATTCTCAGAAAATGTTGTTGTTTAGTCACTAAGTCGTGTCTGACTCTTTTGCAACTCCATGGACTGTAGCCCGCCAGGCTCCTCTGACCATGGAATTCTCCAGGCAAAAATACTGGAGTGGGTTGCCATTTCCTTCTCAAGGGGATCTTTCTGACCCAGAGATCAAACCCAAGTCTCCTGCAAGAGCAGGCAGGTTCTTTACACTGACCTACCAGGGAAGCCCCTTTCAGAAAATAGGTGTTGGTAAAAGAAAAACTGCACATTTTTGCACTCAGGAGGTTTGGCCCAGGTACTGAGAGCAAAGAAAACTTTTACCTCCGAGTCAATGAATCTTGGACGTTGAGACAAAGAGTTTATTGAATTTTCAGCGAAGAACATCCGAAAAGACTAGTATACTTGCCCAGAAATTTCTCATCCCACCATCAGTTCTACAGACACCACATCTTCAAAAGAAAAGTAGCACAGTTGATAACTACATCTGGACCACCCCTCGATCTGGACAGACTGGCATGCAGGAAAAAAGTCATAAAATCATGAAAAGCCTGACTGGAAAGGGAAGAGTGAAAAAAGCCAACTAAACATTGTTTCTACGAGTACCTCAAGACTGCAACAAGCTGTGTTTGAGAGAGGAAATCCCAGGAAGGAAAATAATAGAAAGTGGAGGTATTTAACACAATAAAGCCAGCCATGGCCACCCAACAAATAGAAGGATGTGATAGTCCAAATATCACTTCTGTTTAGCTTCGGACTTCCTATTGAGGAAGACTATGCTTTGGAGCCTGACAACTCGTTTTCTTCTTCTAAGCGCAGCCAGATAGTGGCCAAGAGAAACAGCCTGCCAAAGGGAGGAAGCAAGCAAAGCCCCACAGATTAAAAATTCACTGCAGCTAATCCACCAAGTGAGCAATCCACACGTGGAAAGTGGTGACGATGTGAAGATGAAATCCAGAGGGAGAAAATACGGGCAGAACATTTGGAAGAGCCTGTCAGTAATGAAAACATTTAGAAAACCAAGCTTCCTAAGAGACCAAGGAGACAATTTTATTACTTGGGATTTTCAACACTGAACCAAACAAACTCTCCATCTATTACTCAGGGTGCAAGGCATTGTGGGAAACACCCAGGAGGGAAACCATGTGGGTGAGAATGTCCCCAGCAAGCACCTCTGAGGTGCACCAGCTGGAGAAAACTCTCACAAAGGAAAAAAACCTGCAACGGCTGACCCTCAACAGTAGGATTCTAAGACTGAAAGCACAGAGGCAGAGAAGCCCACAGTGGGCTGCTCATGTCTGGGGAAACCTGGTGGAAAAGAGCCAACTCAAGTGATCCTGAGACCCTGGAGAACTGACTGGGAGCGAGGGCAGCAGGAGGACCTACACAGGCAAGACACAGAGGATGGAGCAGGTCCAGCCTATCTGGAGGACACAGCCGGGACCACCCCTCTCATCTGCCCTGAGTCTCCAGTTGGTACAGCATCAGCCATAAGGGAGCGCTTCACCACCACTGGTGAGATGGACACACAGCTGCCATCTGGGAAACGGGCCACTGGAGAAGCCTGACAAGGAAAATGCATCCGTCACCCGCTTTTAGGATCCATCTCCATCTATAACTTCTGATAAAATGACCTTCTTCCCTTGGAAGCCTTAAAACACTTTGCACCATGTTTATGTCATCATGTGCTGCTTTGCATCATGGGCCTACCAGGGGACCAAATTTACCAGCCTATGAAGTTGGTATAGTGTTGGTATAACGATGGTTAAGTGCACTGGCTTTGGCCACAGATAACCTAAGTTCAAATCCCAATTCTTCCATATAGTTCTGTGTGATCCTGACCATGTCATGTAACCACTCCTGGGTTCAGTGGCCTCACCTCTAAAATGGTGATAACAATGGAACTTATTTTACTGGACTGCTCTGCAGATTTACTGTGAAAATTCATGTAAAATACTGCAGATGGCACAGTGCCCAGCACCCGGTAAGTACTCAGTAAATGGTTGCTATTATTATTATTAAAACTATGTTTCCTATGTCTTACAGAAGCCAGCACTCTCTTTGGCTAAAGCAGGAGCTCATTAAATACTGAAGAATGCTAGATCTGTTCCACTTCTGGAATTTTCTTAGGCAACAGCCCAGCTCACCACCCCTGAGCCCCAATCCTGGTGAGGTGCCCCTCTCTGCAGCTTCCATACTGCGTCCCCCCAGTGCAGCTTGATTGCTGAAGCATAATTGCATGTGTGTCCCCCGCAAAAGTTCCATAGGGACAATAACCACACTCTGTCTTATCAACACTTTCACAGTGCCGGGCACAGAGCAGAGTCTTGGTCTAAAATATCTGATGGGGATGTCCCTGATGGTCCAGTGGCTAAGACTCCATGCTCCCAATGCAGGTGGCCCAGGGTTCTATCCCTGGTCAGGGAACTGGATCCCACATGCCACAACTAAGAGTTTGCATGCTATAACTAAAGATCCTGCATGCCGCAACAAAGACCCAATGAAGTCAAATAAATAAAAATAAAAAAACAAAAGTCTGATTAATTTTTTAAAAACTGTAGAATCAGTCTCACCATTCTCCAAAGTTCTACCTGAAACCTGACCAAGGGGACTAAACGAAAGCACATTTCCAGATGGCTTCTGGCCCCAGGACCAGATCAAGTTTCTTTCATCCCTATGGGACAGACCTGGCATAGGGGACCCAGTCTATTCATGATTCAAAGAATCCAGGAGTTTTCGGCAGGGATAGGGCTCAAACCCCTGGCCATGCTATGAGTCCACAAAATAGACCCCAAAATCCAAATTCCTGGAGAGCTTCTGAAGGGCACCCAGCTCTCAGGACCTCTGGGGTTAACCAAGCTTTTTAGAGGTCCCTGCATCTACCCGGGCCATTCCTGCAGTCCTAGGATGAGGTCACAGTTAGGGAATATATGTTCAAGAATTCCTTCAAGAAAGGAAGGGGTGAGGAGAGCACACTGATCTGAAGACGCAGAGGCTGCCCTATCCATGCCCCATGAGGACCCCGCCTGCCTGGGAGTCTGACCAGCCAGGCAGGGCCTCAAGCTCAAGATGTAGGCATTGGCAGGTCTGGTGTCTGGTAAGAGCCCACTTCCTAGTTGGGCAGGTAGCTGCCTTCTCACTGTGTCCTCTATGGCGAAGGGGACAAAGGAGCTCTCTAGGGTCTCTTTCACAAGGGCTCCAATCCCACTTAAGAGGGCTCCCCCCTCATGACCTAATCACCCCCCACAGGCCCAAGGCAGGCAATTCTGACACATGCTACCACATGGATATGCCCTGAGGATACCATGATAATATCCATCTCCTAAATCCATCATACTAGGGGTGAGATTTCAACACGTGAATTTGGGGTGACATAAACATTCAGTCCACAGCAAACAGTACTTATTTCATGCCATGAAGTGACCGAGAATCTAGGTTCCTGTGCCCTACCCCAGGAGTCAGCCACACTCAGATATGAATATTTTTTACCTCCTTCTCCCTGCATGGGTAATTTGCCCACTGGAAGCCTGTTAGCATCTGGTTCTGTCCCACTGATGACTCCGCCAGTGTTTACAGGTGGTGATGAGAGGAGAGAGCGTAATCATGACAATAATCCCAACAATACCATCACCACCAGCACCAAACTCACACAAAACACTGGCACCCTAAAAAAAGTCAGACGTCCACCACATTCAAAAAAGACCAACACCCCTATTTCCAGAGCCAATACTCAACCTGTAGGCAGTGGTTCAATCAGACTAGTTGGTAAAATGCTGAAATATCTTCATATCAACTGATGAACAGCCACAGCCCCACCCCAACCCCAGACAGCTGACCTCTCCAATCTCTGTTGAGATCTCCCTGCCCACTAGAGGGACTGAAGACCCAAGATTCATCCAGCCAACTAGCTGATGATTCTCATCATCTTCCTTATACTCTTCCTTATTTTTAAATTCTCTACCAAGATGACATGTTTCTTTTATAATTTTTAAAGAATTTCCTGACAGTATCAATCACTTAAACACTGAGAATAATAACACCACACACCTTAAACAGCCCAGATAAAATATATTACGAAACTTCGGGTTTTGTGTTGATGGTTTCAGAGTTAAGGCTGATTATGGCCCAACTTATTAGGAACCCTGCCCAAAAGATGATAGCTAGGTTCCAAAGAGTATGTATGACACAAACACTTATGAGAAATGACTATTTTAAGGCTATAATCTTCAAAACATAATAATACCTTCTATTTGTGTAAAGCCTTGCTGCACATACCTTACCTCCTCAAGACTTACAACAAGGCTGTGATGGAAACAGGTGTCATCATCCACATTTAACAAACAAGGTAATCCAGACATAGAGAGGATAACACCAAGGGTCTGTATTTCTCTCTTTGGCCATGACACACAGCATGTCGGATCTTAGTTCTGCAAATTAGGGATTGAACCCTTGCCTCCTGCAGGGGAAGCACGGAGTCTTAACCACTTGATCACCAGGGAAGTCCTGGATTCACACTTCGGAAATGTCAGAGCCGGGACTGAACTCAGAACTTCTGATCTCAGCTTCCTCCAGAACTGTGCTGAGTCAACTTACACATGCTCAGAAGAACCTAATTCAAGAATTGTGCAGTCAGTTGTTGAACCAGGGGTAGCCTGAAGTGGTCCAGGGATGCAAGCCAGAGCTGGTTGACCAGCACCCAACAGGCTCCAACGGGTCCTAACCACACCACATCCACAGAACACGGAGGTATCTGTTCCCACGGCCTCCACTAACCAGCCTGTAAGCAGCATGACATGGGAGGAAGAGAACTGAACTGGGAGTCAGAAGATGCTCCAATCTCCACCTGCCACTTAGCAACCTTTTCTCCAGAGTCATCTCACCTCTTGAACCTCCATTTTCTTTTCTGCAAGATGCAGCACATGATTGCTCCCTACTACATGGTTGTCCCAGGATGCAGAAGGAATCATGAATGTAAAAGCATTTTGCAAACCACAAAATACCACAGAGCTGTGGAAAACTATACATGAGTCCCTCAAAAACTGAAACATAAATTACTACATGACCCAGCAATTCCACTTCTGGGTATGAAATGAAAGATCCAAAAGAATTGAAAGCAGGGACTTGAGGAGGGACCCGTACATCCATGTTCACAAAGCATTATTCACAAAACTCAAAAGCTGGAAGCAGTTCCAAGTGTCCCTCAAGAATGGATAAACAAAGTGTGGTCTAGCCATACAATCAAAGACTATTTTGCCTTAAAAAGGAAGGCAATTCTGACACATGCTACCATGTGGATAAATTTTGAGGACCTTATGATAAATAAAATAAGCTAGACACAAAATGACAAAAAATACCTGATTCCACCTGTAGGAGAGACCTAGGGTAGTTGAATTCATAGAGACAGAAAGTAGTATTGGGGTTGCTGGGAGTGGGAGGCAGGGGAAATGGGGAGTGAGTGTTTAACGGGGATAAAGCTTCAGTTTGGGAAGATGAGAAGGTTGAGATGGGGAAGGTGGAGGAGACAGGCTGATGGCTGCACAACAATGTGAATGTCCTTCATGCCACTGGACTGTGCACTTAAAAACCATTAAGATGCTAAATTTTAGGTTATGCATTTTTTAGCCACAGTTTAAAAACACACACCTGCAAATATAAGGTCTTCTATTTCCCAGATGTCAAAGGAGCCAAAAGGGCCTTAAAAAGTCAACATTAGCTTTTTATCATGATTAGAACCACAAACTCCATCGATACTGGCCGCAGAGAGGACCCCAGCAGCAGCTCCCCATATATCATGGCCATATACAGGCTGCCCCTAACTTTTATACAAGGTCTGCCCCAAAAGTTCACTTTCAGCTTTTGGTTGTGGTACTTGTTCAAGGCATATTTTCAAAGAAAAGTGAAATCTCTCATGGGAGTAAGGACCCTACTCAGGCCTAGAGAAGCCTTGAGTGCCAAGGCCCCGTGAGGCTAAATTACAGTGTGAACAGTCCTGGTGGGGTCCTGGGAACGGGGGCTGTGCTGGTGGAGGAGGGGTGGGGGGTCACAGAGGCAGCACCACAGTTGCATCCCTTTTAGGGCCCAGGCCAGTCCAGGACCCAGGTTTTGTTCTTTGTCTTATGGGGGTGTTTGTGTGACTTGAATCTTAGTGTGTGTGTGTGTGTGTGTGTGTGTGTGGTTTAAATCTTACTTCCCTGAATTGACCCCTGCAGGGGAAGTGCAGAGTCTTAACCCCTGGACTGCCGGGGAAGTTCCTAGGACCTAGTTTTTTTATCAGTCAGTGGGCCTAGGATGTCTCTCCCACCTTGCCACTCTTGGCCTTCAATTTCCCAGTTTGCAACTCATTTGTGACTCCCCACTCCCCACTCAACTAAAGGTGCAAAACCACAATTACCTACTTTCCTCCAGTCTTCCAGCCAAACTGCTAGTTCTTGTCAGTTTGGCGTGGGAGGAAAAAGTACTTTCTTTAAAATCACTTATATCACAGATGACTGATCTCTCAACCTATTTCAAGGCATTTGTATCTTCTAATGTTTTAAGGCAAATTTCAAGCAGCCATTTTTATCAAGGTTAAAGAAATGGGAAGAGCCCTGGCGGTGGGGGGCATGGGCCCTGGGGTGTCTGCCATCCCCATCACCCCACCAGACCTGTCAGCTTAGCCCAGCTTCATTTCCTTCTTGCTTTTCCCCCAGAACACTATGGGTCTTGGCAGGAGGGGACAGCCCGTGTATGGGGCAGTCAGGAACATCACTTGAAAACTGGGGACTGTCTGAGGCTTTACTGAATATGATGCCTTTAGGATTCCATTTATAGCCCCAAATCCAATTTGATATAAAAGCAATTTCAGTGATGGGAGCCGTGGTTATAAAAGTCCAAGAGGAGGGCCTCTCACCAGTAAAACTGTTGACTCTGTCCAGGTGAAAAGCCTTTGCTGTCCCCGCTTACCACACTGCAGAGATACCAATAAACTGTGACCCCAGATCCGGTTTGGCCATCAAAAGGGCTAACAGAGAAGTTAAGACGAGGCATTTCAAAGAAAAACAAATATCGTATATTAACATATATATATGTGGAACCTAGAAAAATGGTATAAGTGATCTTATTTGCAAGACAGAAATAGAGACACAGACATAGAGAACAAATGTATGGATGCCAAGGGGGAAGAAGGGTGGGATGCACTGGGAGATTGGGATTGACATACATATACTATTGATACTGTGTATAATAGGTAACGAATGAGATCTAATGTATAGCACAGGGAACTCTCTACGCAGTGCTCTGTAAGGACTTACATGGAAAGGAGATCCAAAAACGAGTGCTAGATGTGTATGTACAGCTGACTCACTTCACCGCAGAGCAGAAGCTCTACACCACTGTAAAGCAACTGTACTCCAAATAAAAACAAAAGATGAGGAATTTCACCTGATTCAGACAGGAGCTCTCCAACTGTTACACCTATATCCTGCGTGCGACCTGGCGAATTAAACTTCTGAGATCACCTCCCATCCCCCATCCAACATTACCTGATAAGGATGTTGTTGTTCAGTCACTAAGTCGTGTCTGACTCTGCAACCCCAGGCCTCTTTGCAGCATGCCAGGTCTCCCTGCCCCTCCCTATCTCCAGAGTTTGCCCACGTCCATGTCTAAAACATCCTGATAAGGATAATTTTGAATAAACTGTTACGTCTGTTCATGTGGTATATACCTGGAAATGTTGCTTTTTGCTAAATTCTCCAGCATTAAAATAAACTGAGTACCTACAGAATTTAAACTTACAAAACTCCCTGATGTTTGGGAACACTGTAATCGACCAGTTACTTCATTCTTCCAAGCCTCATGTTATTTTCAATGAGAAAGCAAAGCAGAAAAGACTGAAGCCATTCCCAGAAAGGAGAAGCACCTTTCAGCTGCAAGAAGGGCCACAGCTGCATCAAGATCTAAGAGCTGCTGGAGAAAACAGAAACTGCAGTTAGAAGAGGCTCTTGCACAAGCTGATGTAGAGATAGACTGAAGAGAAAAAAAAAACAGCTCAGGGTGCAGGGAGAGGTGCAGAGACACAAAGCTGATGAGATAACCCAGGGAAGGGATGAGTCTGTGTACGCAGCAAACTAGGTCACTCGGCACTCGAGCTGGCCCGCGACACGGTGGGGGCTGAGTCTCTTGCTGAACAGGAGCACCAGGTGAACCAACCAACTGGGAAGCAAGTGCTGGATGGTGCAATGCACCCTCCAGATGTGTGCAAGTGACCTCTGAGGAGCAGGGTGTCAGCTCCACAGGGGTTAAAGAGACAGAAGAAGCCCTTACTGCACACAGATCTACAGCCATGTCCTGCCCTGGGTGGTTTTCATATGCCCTCAACTAATCTTCACTGCAACCCTTAGACTGGGTACAAGTCTTACCCCGTTCTGCAGATGAGGGCACAAGGCTGAGAATGGCGAAATAATTTTTCCAAAACCATATGGCTGGAAAGCAGGGGACCCAGGATTTGCACCCCTGTCCTGAGGACTTAGAACCTCCGTTCTTAGCAGCTCAGTACTGAGCTGGGAGGAACATCCAGCGAATGTCCCCCCCTAGTTGACTGAGGACTTGCTGTTGGTTTCTTAAATCAATTCTGGGGGGAGGTTATGTATACACTGTTCTGCATTTCTACACCAGGAGCTTCCAAAAATCAATTTCCAACAGACAGGGACTTCCCTGGTGATCCAGAGGCTAAGACTCCCTTCCAATGCAGAAGACCCAGGTTCGATCCCTGGTCAGGGAACTAGACCCCACATGCCACAGCTAAGAGATAGTGCACCCAAAATAAATAAATATTTCAAAAGATTTCCAGCAGATGTTCTTCACGGCACTGGCCCTGAATATCCAGTCATCCTCCACCACAGCTGCGAAAAACAACTGGAACTTGATGACAGTTGCTGTTTACTCAATCCCACTTGTGCCAGGCACCTCATAGGCGTCACTGAATCCTTACAGAAATCCCACCAGGCAGCAACTTCCATCTCCATCTTAACTCAGAAAGTTGAAGGATGGGTATCCAGAGGGATACAGGTGTGAATGGCCGTGCTGGAGCTGCCTTTCCATCATGGTTCACTGCCTCCCAGTGCCTCCCCGGCCTGGCCTCAGTCAATATGCTGTCTTATAGGCTTATCCTCAAGATTTGGTGTTAACCAGAAATGGAATTCCTCCATCTCTGAATGGATTTGAAATATGAAGAAAAACAGCACAAGACTCATAGCCGACCACTGGAGACAGGGAATGAACTTGGCACAGAATGAAGTTGGCCTGTGGCATCCATTTGGTCTGGTTTGAACATGAAGAATCCACATACTGCATAATGAACATCTTTAAAAACCAAGCAGGATCTAAGAAAACTAGCCCACGGAAAAGATGACCTCCTGCATCACAGGGGGTCAAAGGGAGGTACCCAACGTGAACTGAGAAAGAAGGTCACGCTGGCATCTCTCCCAGAGTCCACGTGTCCTCCTGTTGTACTGGATGCATGCACTGGATGGACCATCCTGAGTCATAAAACAAACTTGCATCAGTTGATGAGGGCTCCAGGCTTTGTGCTGGCCACCCAAAAGTGATTCCTTCTTCAAATGAAGAAATGTGTCCCAGGTGCCATGGGCTCTCTGGCTACTCCTGCAAAATCTGATGAGGACTGGAGGCAATGTGAGGTCCTCGGATCTACCCCTACGGGTGTAAGTTGACCAATAATGTGATAGTCCCTTGCTGAACCAGTGCTAAGCCCTCCCAGAGAGGAGAGGAGGAGATGAAGGAGAAAGATTGAAGGGGATTTATGGAGATTTATTTGGGGAAAGGAAGGATTAAAGGGATTTATGGAGACCCAGTCAAAGAAAAACTCAACAAGTTAACCCCTAAAATCCTCCCCTGAGAGGACACGAATGTCCACCTGTCAAGTCTAATTACTGTCCACTCGGTTGCCAAGTTTGAGCCGGAAATTTCTACCAGAGACAGTCTTTGTTAGCCCCTCCAGGCACAAGCTCTAAAAAGTGCAATTTCCCAAATTCCACCCTACTAATCTGTAAAGCCATGAGAGTTTGTTATCTTTATCGCAACAGAGGAAAAACTTCTGGCTTTTCCTCTCTAAACACAAAACATCCTATCAGAGGAAGAAGTAGCAAGAGTTTCTCATGTTTATTATTTTTCATAGAACGTTTGGGCTTTAAATTCTCAAATCAGGGAATTCCCTGGTGGTTCAGTGGTTAGGACTTGGCGCTTTCACTGCCCAGGGTGCGGGTTCAATCCCAGGTCAGGGAACGAAGATCCCGCAAGTCACACAGTACAGTCAAAAAATAAAGTTGGAGATTCAAAAAATAAAAATAAATACATTCACAAATCAAGTAGCAGAGTTATAGGTTATAGGTCCACCTATCAGAGTGATCTTCCTATTGATAATTCCAGAGGCAAAACGTGGCATTTTCACAGAAAGTTAAGCAGTTCATCCAGCTATTCAAATGTCAAGCCTATCATGACCTCCTCCTGCGACAGAAGAGGAGATACTTCAAGAGTCATCCCAAACACAAGCTCTTGGAAAGAAACAGATTAGCCTGAAAACCTAAGGGACCCAGGGAACCTCCGCGATCCAGTGGTTAAGACGCCCCTTCCAATGCAGGGGGCACAGGTTCCATCCATGGTTGGGGAAATAAGATACCACATGCCTTGTGGCATGGCCAAAACAATTTTTTTTTAATTTCTAAATAAACAAATCCAAGAGTTCCTCACAAGAAAAACCCAGGAGCCCAAAGGATGTGAGCTTTCCCTCCAAACTCTTTCCAAGAGCTTCCCAGAACACAGACAGCCCTGCTGTGCTCAGAGAGCAGGTGTGCAGAAAATTCTTGGGAAAAAACTGACCAAAACCAACAAGTGGTATCTCTCTCCCAACCCCAAAGCCCACCCACACCCAACCCACCAACGACTCCTATGGTTCTCCTTCCATATGTTTCCAGAATCCAGCCACTTCTCATCACCTCCATAGCTGCACCCTCTCCCCGCCCTCTACCACCTTCTCCCCACTGCAATGGTTTCCACAGCCTCCAAGCTGGTCTTCCTGCTTCTTCCCTTGAATCTGCCTGTCCATTCTCAGCACAGCAACTGCACCCACGATGGAAACGCCCGAGTTATGTCAAGGTACACCCCTGTTCAAAACCCTTCAACATTTCCTATTGCTCTTAGAGCAAAATTACCAGGAACTTCAAGTCTTCCCTGGTGCCTCAGACAGTAAAGAATCTGCCTGCAATGCAGGCTTCAATCCCTGGGTTGGGACGATCCCCTGGACAAGGGAATGGCAACCCACTCCAGTATTCTTGCCTGGAGAATCTCAAGGACAGAGGAGCCTGTTGGGCTATAGTCCTTGGGGTTGCAAAGAGTCAGACAGGACTGAGCACTAACACTGTCACTTTCAAGGCCCTTTGGGAACCTCGACCAACCCTCCCCCAGCTCCACACCCCACTTTATCCCCTCAGCTCCCAAGCTCCTCCTGCTGCTCACCCACTTTCAGACACATGGGCCTCCTTGAAGCTGGGCCTTAAAAACACCAGGCCTGCTCCCTCTCAGGCCCTCAGCCCTTGCTGTTCCCTTCAACTGGAACATTCTACCTTCATCTCTTCGGGTCTTTATTCAAAGCTTAGCTTCTGGGCCAGGCCCTCCCTGGCCACCCTATTCAAGCTCCTATCACCCCACCCCACCCCACCCCTGCTCCTGCTCCAGAAAATCCCATTTCCCTGCTTTATTTCTCTTCCTAACGTGTCTACTATGTAACATACTCTACACTTTCCTGATTCATATTTTTAATTTTCTGGCTTCCTCACCAGAGAATAAGAAAGAAATGTGAGCTCCAGGAAAGCAGGCATTTGTGTCTGCCTGTTCTCTGCTGTGCCCACCCCCATCAGTGCCTCGAATATAGCAGGTGTTTGATCAATATTTTTAAATGTACAAGAGGCTGAATTTATCTCATGCCTCAAACAAAGGGCTGAGACATGCAAACTTCCAGCCAATACAGCATCTGGAATACCCTCTGAGAGAACTCTCAGGGTTGCCCACCCCTCTCTTTGCTCCTCTTGGAGGAGCATTCTTTCAAATGCTTCTCCCAGACTCTACTGTGAGTAGTCCCAGAACAAATACTCTCAAAACAGCCAGTCAAAAAAAAAAAAAAAAAACAGCCAGTCAAATACACAAATCACCAGGAGGAGATCTGCAATCTCCCCCTCCCCCAATATCCATACACCACCCCTCTACAACCCGAAAAGAACAGGTGAGTCTGTTTTCTACCCAGGCCTTCAGATAAGTCAATCACGTGTCCTCAACAGGTGTACTGATTGAGCAATTTCAGAAAAAGGCGTGTAAGTATGATACTAGTGGGGAAAGACAGTGCTGGCCTCACAGAAATTTCTATTTATACTCTTCCTAAAGTAGCACCCAGCAGGCACTCGTTTCATGAAGAAGCAAAGGCATTGTGCTACTGACATCAAGTGGGGTAAGAATTCCTGTCCTGAGCTCTGTCACCTTGCTACTACCCTGGGCATAAAAATGTCCCTCCAAATGGACCAAGCTGTTCTAGCTACACATGAAAGCTACCAGAAAATATAGTAAATGCCTCTCTTACCCAGACAAGCCAAAAAACCTTAGGGTTGTAAGAGCACTTGAAAATCATCCCATCTTCTCTGCCCCTCTGATGTGATAGGTGATGAAGCTAAGACCAGTCATGTGGACAAATGACCAAGTAGCCCACAGGCCACACACCTGACCAGTGGCTGAGCCAGACTTTGAACCCAGGCCCAAGACCTCCCTGGCGCCCGCTCCAGCCCCCTCAAACAGCAATTATTTCAACACAAAACATTTGGTCTGTAAGAAAAGCATGTATTCATACCCTGCAGAGATGAATGTCTATTTTCTAGGACGTGCCATTTCTGTACTCCAGGGGAAAGGAGGTGTATTGGAAGAACCATTCTCTGCCAACTATCAAGGTCTCTTCTGTTCAGATACCTTTCATGGTGTGGAAATTACAGAAGCCACTTCCATGAGTCTGGGGTAATTCCGGCACACCATGGTCAAAGCCTTCTTCCCATCCATATCCTTCTTCAGATGGCCTGTTTCATTTTCTCGGTTTAGAAGACGTGGAAGACATCTACCTATGGTAGAGGTGGCCTGAATGGCCTCAGCAAACCGCCACAGAAATGCTTACCACTCTTCATTGCTGTTACACAACATTTACTTGGCCTCATTTATTTGGGGTACCAGGGATCTGAAAACATGGCGTTGATTAATAAACAGTATTTAAGCCTTCCCACCTTGTTTGGAGGTAGGGTTAGGCCCTGGGATTTCCTTTTAAAGGAAGACACGCTGAAGGCCACAAGTTGAGAGGTTTCTCCAGAGACCTGGCTCAGGGGTGTATCAGAAAACCCAGGTCCAAACCACCCAAAGGGTCCTTTCCCCTACACTGTCCTTTGCTTCCTCCAGCTCTTTTCCTACCCTCTTGGACCACCTTCACTTTCATCTGCCCCCCACCCTCCAGCAAGGCCCTGCTAACTACACAATCTAAATGGCTTGACCCTTTGGCCTTCAACAGTAAACCTTCTGCTCCGCATGGAAAGGTACCTGAACCAGGCAGCCAAATATCAGATTACAAGGTCTGGCCAAGTGAATGCTCCTTGGGTCTTTACAATGCTTTATTTCCAAGGCATTTTAACAGCTGACAATCTGTCTCCTGGAAGGGCTTTCCTGCCTTAGGATCTTAAAGGCATATGGTAAAAGTGTGACAAAATGATTGGGCTTGCAGAGTACCCTGGAAATGAATTCCAATTGTTAGTGTTGAAGCCCCTGACTGATGCTAGGTTTCACTGCAAACAAGACCCCAAACTCAAAATCCACACTGATAGGAGCAGAAGCGACATCTATTTAGACTCAAGCTAAGGGTGCTGGACTTGGCCCTGGGGGAATCAGGAACCCTGAATTTTGGACCACTTCTAGAAAGTCCAAGAGACAAAAAGATGTTGATAATCCAAAAGTTACATGTTTGGATAATAGGTTACCCCATAATTATGTTTTAACTTAATATTAAAATTAATATAATTCTTTAATGTTAAAATTAGCTTCCCAAATACAAAAGTTAGTCAAATTATTAACATATGCTGTTAACTAATCCACAGAGTGGCTCAATATCATATGCATAATTATAAGTTGTTCTGCCTAGATTTGAGTATCAGCTCCACTTAATAAGTAGCTCCTGTTTGGCAGGTCACTTAATTCTCTTTGCCTCAGTCTTCCCATCTGCCAAGTGGGGATACTAGTAAATACCTACTTCATCAGGTTATCAAGAGAATAAAATGAGTTAATATCCATAAGGCACTCAGGATATCAACTGGTACTTGGTATTCATTTAATAAAGTCACCTATAATTACCTTTACTATTATCACCATGCTATTGAGTGAAAACATTTTGATCATCTTATTGTTTGTGTTTTGCTCTTCGAGAACTCCTGCCAGCAGGAAGGAACCATAGCCTGAAGCTCAATCCTTTCCAAGACAGAAGGCAAAGCTTTGGAATCCTAACAGAGACCCATCCCCAGGTTTATGGGGAACGTGGCTAGAGTCCAAGAAGCTGTTTTGCAAGAGCTCTCTGTTCTTTCCGGCATGCATCAGGCAAGTCCCCATCCTGCCCAGAAGTGGAACCACCACAGTCATCCTCAAACAGTGCCGACCACAGCAGGAGCCACACAGTGAAGCCACAGCTCACCGGGCTGAGCATCTCTGACCACTGAAGAGGTACAGTCTCAGGGCTCTCCTGGGGAGCAGGAGACAGTCAGGGGAGGTTGCATCTGTCAGCCTGGAAGCTGCAGGCAGAGGGACCAGCTCCAGGAGTTCCGGTGAGGATGTGCCAAGCAACGCATTCTCCTACCATAGGACTCCACTCTCTCCAGCCCCCTCATCCTCAGCCACATGAGAATTCTCAGCATGACCACAAAGGACACGCTTCTTCTTTCTCAGCAACTTAACCATCTCAAAGTCACTCCCCCAAATCCAAATAAACCTCAAGGGTAATTTTCTAAAGTTCTGACCAAATCTCACCCCTTAACTGGCCCATGCTAAGAGGCAGCCCCAAGCCCTTCTCTATGAAAATGCAAAGCTCTTTCTGTTTTCTTTCCAACAAAGACAAAAAGTCTACACCCACAGGTAGATTGGGTCCCTGAAGCGAGCACAAAATCTGGGAGACCCTATTCTCATTCTAGGTAAGTGTGCATCCCCAGGATCAGAAGCATGGAGGGATGCTTCACAACTTGGCTTTGGGGAACCCACTTCAGATATTGGGGTGGGGGAGGGAAAATGACCGAACTCAGTGGACCCTGAGTATGGGGCACAAAACAATCTGTGTTTGAAAATATGGTTCTGGAAAAGCAAACCAACCGCAATGACAAGTAAAAGGGGATTAAGAAGGCAGGAAAGAAGAGCACCCTAATTTGTCTTATGAAACACCTCCTCTTTCTCTTACCCGCTTGACCAACACCTCCATGAACCCCTGCAAAATGTTCAGCTCATACAACACGTATGTGTGTGAATATACATGCTTACATACTGATCACATGAGGGGAAGCAATAACTCCAACTCCAGGTTCTTCCAGCAGCAACCGATCCTCTTTCACTATCAGCCTCCCTACCTATTCTGAGGCGCTCGGAAACAAAACAAACAAAAACCAACTCTTGGGCAGAAAAGGAACAGCAGCTGAATGGAGCAGCACATGCCTGAGCCTTCCTGACATCGACTTCTGGTTATTTCTGCTTTCTTGAGATCAGCCACCAGCCTCGGACCACACACAGCCCTGGAGAGGAACCGCGGGAACAGAGACCCTCGCAGACCCTCCTTGGCGAGCCGCACTCCAGCGTGTGCTGCTGAACCTGGTGAAATGGACTGACGCTCAGGTAAGGCTCAGCCCACACGTGACCCTGCACACTGCGAAATTCCTCCCTTCCCTAATCGCGCGGCCATCCAAAATCTTGCCTACATCGAGTACGTGCGGATGTCAATTCTCTAAGACTACATGATGTTAGAACAGAAATGGGAATGCCCGGAGCCGATTTCCTCGTGACCACGTCTCTCGCCGACACGGTGCGCCCGTGCACACGGTGAGTAGACGCACGCAGCCAGTAAACAGGAATATCCACCATGCTCAGCCCACAGTCACGCGTGGGGAGAATGAGTCGAGAGGGCGGCGGTGTCAGGGAAGTGAAAAGTCGCCCGCCTGCGACTGTCCCCGAAATCCCAGGGCCTTCCCTGCCCCCGCGCGGCGCCCACTCGGGCACGCGGGGCGCAGACCCACGCGGCGGGCACGCGGGGGGCTCCGCAGAGCCGAGAACTGGACAATGAGAACGCGGCGACCCTCCGGTCCCTGCCGCGGTGGCGGCGACGGCGGCGGTGGCAGCGAGAGCCACCTCTGCACCCGCGGCCGCTGCCACCTCCACCCTCTTCTCCCTGGTCCCCACTTACGTTCCGAGGGTCTCCTTGAACTCGAAGATTTTCTTGATGTCTTCAGCTTGCTTTTTCCAGGAGGAGCTGCTCTCGCCGTTCTCCCGGGCCATGGCAGACGAGGGCGGCGTGCGCGGAGGGCGGCGAGACAGAGAGGCCAGGGGCGCAGGGGGCCGGGGTGGGCGCGCGAGGAGGGGGCGCCGGGGGGCGGTGGCGCGGGTGCAGCGGAGGCGCGGGCGGCGGCGCGCCGGTCCAGGAGGGTTGGGCGGGCGGCGCGGGGATGCTCGGCGCGGGAGCCGAGGAGACTTTGTGCTGCGGCAGAGCTTCCTCTTCTGCAGTTTCCTCTTTCACTCTCGCCGCCGCGGTCCCTCCCTGGCTCTTATTTCTGCGCGTCTCGGGCACAGACTTCCTGCCGCCGCTCGCCCGGCTCCTTTGCTGCCGGCTGCCAGCCTCACTTTCTGCTACTTTCTTGCCTCCCTTCTCCTCCCTCCCCGCCGCCCGCCCTGCTCCCTCCCCCCTCCTCCTCCCGCGGGCTCCCCGCCCTCTCCGGGCTCCCCGGCCGCCTCCCGCCTCTCCGCCTCCCGCGCGCCGCCGCCTTCGGGGATGTCCTGCTCCCCGGGAGCGCCGTGCCCCGGGCGCGGGGGCACCGCCGTCGCCGCCCGGCCACGCTCCCCGCCGCCGCACGCGCCCTGGAGCCCGGGAAAGGGCAGGTGCAGGGAACCCGGGCAGGTGCGGAAGTCGGGGAGCTTGCTGAAGGACCCCGGCCCTCCGGGGCTGCCTAATTAATTCTGCAAAGTCAAGTCTCGGGGGCGCGAGGGCTTTCCTCCCTGGCGGCGGGAGGGGGCGCCTCTGCGCTGCGCTTGGACGCGGCTGGAAGGGGGCGGGGGTGCGAGGCCGCCCGGATGCGGGGCGCCAAGGGCGGGGGCGTCCTCCCCCGGCGTCCCGGCAAGGCGCGGGGCCGGGCGGGGGCCGGTTGTTATGGCGACGAAAGGCGGCGGCGGGGATGCTGGCGGAGGTGGGCGTTGATTCGGGCCGCGCGGCGCCGGCCGGTGGCTGACGCTCCCGGAGCCTCACGACTTGGCGACTGGAGCTAATTCGCATTGCACCAAAATCGGCGCTCGAGTCCAATTACGGCCGGGGAAGGGGGCGCGCCGCGAGGAGAGAGCCGGGAGCCCTGGAGCCGGGGACGCGCAGGACGTGCCAGGCGCTGCCTCGTTTTCCCTTGGGGAGCTTAACTACCGGGGTTATCTGGCGGCCATGCAGCGGGTGGATTCGGGCTCCGTGCGCCGCCCAGGCTACCCCGGACCTGGGGCTGGAGCGGACCTGGGCGGGCCTGGACCGGCCTTCGCTCCAGCTCGACTCCTCCTGGTCTCTCCCTCTCTCCATCGGCCGAAACCTAGAGGCTTAGAGGAAAGTGAAGCTCTGCCCCACACCCTCCTCGCCAGGAGGGTTGCCCCTTGTAAGCCCGGCGGCGGCGGTGGCATGTCTTAGGGCATGTACCTGGAAATAGCGTTCCCCACCCCGCCGCCGCCCGGCCTTCCATCTTCGAGTTGCATTTTGACTGCCCATTCTCCTTCCGTGTCCACCTGTCAGAGGGCGATCCACATGCGGATGCCCATCCTCAACCTGCGGGGACTCTTGTTTCAAAAAATTGTAGTTTTCTTCGTATCAAGACTATCACTCCCTGAGGGTACGTCGACTGAGTTGGATAAACAACCTTATGTCTTGATTGCTGACACCTGTCCCACTTACCCAGGACTGTTCCAATTTCACTGTGGAAAGGTGGGGGGGGGGGGGGATTCTACTGCCTGAAAACTTGTCTAGCACCTTCTTTCTCGTTCTGACAGGCTGGATGCAGGCCTACTGCCCTCCCAGAAGCCGTCTGGACTCTGCCGCGGCCCTCACCCAAGGAGGTGGGAAGATAACCTGGCCTGCCCAGTCCCCCACATCTGCGTGCTGGATTCTGTCTTTCAGGGGCTGTTAGCTTAAGGCTCTCCGTGCTGGGGAGAGCAAATAGGGGATCTTGCTATTAGAAACTGACTAAATCGACAAACCCAACTTCCACCGTGAATTACTAAGGAACCTCTCAAAGTTGGGGCCTGTCACCAAAGGCAAACAGCACCACTTCAATAAGAAATATGTTTGAAGAACTGTACTATCGTCTATTGGGGTCAAAGGTTAGGCAGTAAGAAGAGTAGGAGCCAGGCATGACTGAGATCCCAAGGGACATTCTCCCGTGCCCGCCATATGCATCTGCTTATCCTTTTTCGCTCTTTTCCCGTCCTCGCACTTCTTCTTATCCAGTTCTTCCCTATTTCACTCTTGCTCCCTGCCTACAGATTATTGTGCCACAAGAGTGCACAATAACAACCCTCAGTCTCAGCTTTTGTCCACAGAACTAAAGAAGTGGTGATGCTAAAGAAGTGGTGTACTGTCGCAAGTGCTACAGGGAGCTGTCTGTTTCTTTTGAATTTTCCATGTGCAGGCGTGCTAAGTCACTTCAGTCTTGTCCAACTCTGTGCAGCCCTATGGACTGTAGCCCACCAGGCTCCTCTGTCCATGGGATTGTCCAGTAAAGAGTACTGGAGTAGGTTGCTGTGCATCCTCCCGAGGATGTTCCTGACCCAGGGATCAAACTCCCATCTCTTAGGTCTGTATTGGCAGGCAGGTTCTTTACCACTAGCGTCACTTGGGAAGCCCCTGAATTTTCCATAATGATGTTCATTCAAAGCTAAGTTATCCTCAGCAGGACTAGATCCTAGAGAAAAAAAAAATCAAAAGTTTGATGGGAGTTGAGGTCAAACCAAAGGAATGACACAAAGAAGGAGGTGGAAATGCCAAAGACAAATTCAGTCTGGCTTTAGCATGATCATTCCTCCCTTACTGGACACCATGTTAAATAAGAGATCTTGACCTTGGGAACCACCATAGAAAACAAAACCACCATTCCCTGAGAATGATTAAACCTTAGCCTGTAAATGGCTTAGTTCTGTTTGCTTGAGGACCCTTGATTGGATAACCATGTCCTCCAGCTACCATGTCTTTTAGAGGACTAGGTGATGGCTGTGAACTCTTCATTCAACTCCAGCTCCCATTGTCAATTGGTTATTACCTATCAGTCAAAAGCTGTCCATTCCCTAAGAATTCCACTGCAGAAAGCTCTGCTAGATATTCTAAATTACTAACCTTTAGGTCCCAAGTCTTTATATTTCCTTAAAGCCCTTAAAATTTTTATTAAAGAACCTGAAGAACAAGTTGTTTAATAACTCATCATTAAAGACTTACCAATTTTGTGCCTATCAAACTCTTTCCAACCATCAGACCTGCCAATAGATCAGGCTTGTATGGCCCAGGTTCAGAACTGGGTGGGTGGTGTGGGGGAAATATATAGTATCTAAAGCAAATGTGTAGATTATAACTAAAACTCTCTAAATTACCTCTATTCAGCCTTTGGGGCTTCCCAGGTAGTGCAGTGGAAAAGACAGTCTTTAGTACCTAAAATGATAAACCAGGAGCACAAGCTGGGGGTGGTAGAAAGAACTAGAAAGTCTGGGAAACTAGGGTCAAGTTCCAAGTCTGTTGCTAAATTTTTCTTTTTTTCTTTTCTTGGCCCAACTAGGAATCAAACTCAAGCCCTCAGCAGTGAATATATAAAGCCCTAATCACTGGACCCCCAGGGAATTCCCTCAAAATTTATTTTTTAAAATTGTATGTGACAAGAACTTGCTCATGGAATACAGGGCAAGATGGTAAAAGGAATTAAAACTGAAGCTGGAATGCTCAGGAAAGAATCAGGAAACAATAAAATCACAGATATAAAGACTACATTGGAAATGGAACAAGGAAATTGACTTCAAAAAACTTCTTAAAGGATATAGAAAACAAGAATAGTGAAAAAATAAAATGGAAATGGGCAAAGATGAGCTAGAAAGTTATATGAAACATGAAGTTCAATGTATTCATAAATGGTATGCCTTCAGAAGAGACCGCAGTAATGGACCAAAAAATATTTCAAGATATTATTCAAGAAAACTTTCCAGAAATGAAGACCTTAATCTACAGATTGAAGGGGAACAACATGTATTAAAAAATATACAGATGATCAATAGGAAGACATGTCCTCATAGAACTACTTATCTCCAAAGAAATAATCCTTTATTTTTCTCAGAAAAACAAAAAAAAAGTCAAGTTATTTGTAATGGGAAGTATATATATCAGCCTTTCATAGGCTTCAATAGCCACACCCAATGATAGAGGCTATGTTTATAAAGTCCCTAAGGCAATTAATTGTGATAAAAGAATTTCGTGATAATAACTAACACTTACTGAGATCACATTATGCATCAGGCTTTCCTCTAAGTGCTTTACCATGTTTATAATCCTCACATCAATTATATGAAGTAGGTAATATCTCTATTCTTACTTTGTAGAGGAGACCAAAATTTGGAATGGTTTAGAAGCACACATGAAGTATGAATGAATAAAACCCAAGCAGCCTGGCTCCAGAGCCCTGGTCTTAAGTGTTGCACTGTAATCCTGCTATCAAAGTGTTGCTCAAATAAAAGGCATCAGACAAACAGTGAGAAATTATTACTGAAGAAGGAGGGAGTGGATGTTGAGCAGGCAAAGGTGATAGATGCCCCCTAAAATATAAATATCTCTTTAATGAAGAAAAACAGGAGAATGATAGTTGTTCAAAACTAAAACACGGTAATCAAATGACTACCAACTCCAGAAATGTATCTTTGTTTACATTTGCTTGTTTTAGTTCCATTATTTTCCAAACCTCAAGGAACTTTTAAGTGAACTCACTCCCTTGGGTCTTTACCTGGTGGACATCACATTTATCTTCCTACCTTAGATCTGAAACAAGTCTTTGGGTTGTTTTCCAATATTCTCCTAGACCTGGATCTTGCTCTTTTAAAGCTGACATTGAAACACAGTCTTGTCGGTTCATATTAGAATTAAGAGTCTAGTCTTAGTTCAGTGAGGTGCATTTGACAACACGCACAGGTGCATTTATAAAATTGAGGACACTAAAAAAATAAGAAAAAAATTCCTACTGGTCCAGTGGTTAGGACTCAATACCTTCACTGCCGAGGCCCCAGGTTCAATCCCTGGTCAGGGTGCGATGATCCTGAAAGCCATGCAGCACAGGCAGAGAAATAAATAAAAATAAAATCGAGGACACTGAAAACAGTAAACACTGAAAACAGTCCCCTCTTACATGGGGAACCAAGCCTAAACAAAAATGGCACCTCCTCTGATTTTCTACCCAGATCAGGATCTACAACAGACATTGAAATAGAATCTCATCAATTTATATTTAAACTTAATGGTATACTCCAAACAACTGAAGGAAGTACACTGGATGATGCATTTACAAAATTTGAAGGCATTTAGTCAATAAATACACTGTTTCACATAAGCAAAGCCAAGCCTACACAACCACCACAATGGCCTCAAAAAAAATTGCCCATGAAGGCTAATTTTTCTCCAAAACCCCAAATCTTTAAAAAAAAAATCTTTTCCTGTAAAGATGAGTAATTATCCAAAGATGGGAGCCTAAATGTAAGATGTTCTTTCTTCCTTTTTAGCTACTTGAACCACAAATACTTAAATTGAACCACAAACATGTTTAGAATATAATAGTCAAATAAGGAGAAAAAACAATCTTAAGAAACATCTTCTAAATAGGCACATGAAAAATTGCTCATCATTGCTAATTATTAGAGAAATACAAATCAAAACTATAATGGGATACCACCTCACACTGATCAGAATGGTCATCATTAAAAACTACAAATAAATGATGGAGAGGGTGTGGAGAAATCGGAACTCTCCTACGCTGTTGGTAATGTAAATTGGTATAGCCACTATGGAGAATAGTATGGAGGCTACTTAAAAAATTAAAAAATAGAATTGCCAAATGATTTAGCAGTTCCACTCCTGGGCATATATCCAGAGAAAAACGTGGTCCAAAAAGATACATGCACCCCAGTGTTCACTGTGGCACTATTTACAATAGCCAAGACATGGAAGCACCCGAAATGTCCATTGACAGATGGATTGATAAAGAGGGTTTGGTACATATATAATGGAATATTACTCAGCCATTAAAAAGAATGAAATAATGCCACTTGCAGCAACACAGATGGACCTAGAAATTATCATACTAAGTAAGTCAGAAGGAAAAAGACAAATACTATATGACGTCACTTTATGTGAAATCTAAAATACGACACAAATGAATAAATTCTGAAAAACAGAAACACAGACATAGAGCAGTGGTCCCCAACCTTTTTGGCACCAGGGATCAGTTGCATGGAAGATATTTTTGGCATGGACCTGAGTGGAGGGCATGGTTTCTGGATCATTCAAGCACATTTCATTTATTGCCCACTTTATTTCTGTTATTGTTTTATCAGCTCCACTTCAGATCATCAGGAGTTAGATCCTGGAGGTTGGGGACCCCTGACATAGAGAACAGATTTGTGGTTTCCAAGAGGGAGGGGAAGTGGAGGGGGGGAGAAGGATTGGGAGTTGGGATTAGCAGATGTAAAGTATTATAGGATGGATAAACGACAAGGTCCTACTGTATAGCACAGGAAACTAGGTAGTTTATGATAGTAATAGAAAAGAATATGAAAAAGAATGTGTATATGTATAACTGAATCACTTTGCTGCATAGCAAAAATTAGCACAACATTGTAAATCAATTGTATTTCAATAAAATTTTTAAAGAAGGAGATGTCTTCCAGTGTTTGTAAATCATCAGTTGTGGCTGATGAATTGTAACACCAGTGGGCTGATATTAACCATGTTCTGAGTGCCCTACTTTCTCTGTGAGATATTTGTTGAGCTTATATTTTTTGAAATAAACACATTCGAAAAATGAACAAAGCGCAGTTCCTGCCCTCAAAACACTCCAACACAAACACACAGACAGACATGTAAATAGGTGCATGCTCAGTTGCTCAGTCATGTCCAACTCTTTGTGAACCCATGGACTGTAGGCCGCTAGGCTCCCCTGTCCATGGGATTTTTCCCAGCAAGAATACTGGAGTGAGTTGCCATTTCCTCCTCCAGGGGATCTTCCTGATCCAGGGATCAAACCTCCTGCATTGGCATGCAGATTCTTTACCCCCAAGCCACGTGGGAATCCCTATGTAAATAAGTAGCAAGAATAAAATGTGATGGAGGCTATAATGGAGGTTTGCAGAGAGTACTGGGGAAGCATAGAACAGAAAGGGCCTGGAAGTGTCAGAAAAGACGGGAAAAAGGAAGACTTTTGAACTGGGTCTGGAAGGAGTATCCGTAAGAAATTGCCAAGGAGAGAAGGGAGGGTGCATGCAGATTTCAAGCAGGAGAAAAAGCATGTGTGAAGGAACAAAATTCAAAGAAAGGGATATCCATCAGAATAGCCTGGTGACAATCCCCAAGTCTTGGTGGTTTATAGAACAAAGTTTTGTTTCTCACATTCATCAGTCGGCTGGGGACCTGCTGGCAGAGTAACCGCCACCTTGGACTTGGCTGGTCCCTGTGGCAGAAGGAAATTAAGCCAGGTTTGCACAGCAAGTAGTTGATTGCTTTGTCCTGGAAGTGACACACATCACCTCCACTCCGGCCAGAACTAATGACACAGACTCACCCACCAAGAGGACCTGGAAATGAGAGCTGGAATGATCTGGTGGATAGCGCTAATGGCTACCCCAAAGGCACTGCAGAAGGCTGCACATTCAGGAAATGGTGCTGGGGGCAGGGTGAGCAGGGGCTGGACATTGGGAGTTAGAATCCAGTGAACAGACAGGGGAACACAGATTAGACTGGAAGAAATTAAAGGGCCTGTTTATGAAAGGCCTCAACTGTCCTTCCTTTGGGCCGCAAAAATTTTAAGGGATTCAATAAGTGTCACAATCAGGGTTAAAAACAGTCACACTCCGCCTTGCAGTTCAGGAGTGCCTGTCACCCACAGAAAGTAAATGGGCCTGTGGCTGCTCTTCTGATCCTAGTAGAACACAGCCTTGACTGTGACAGAACCCTGGATACCATTGAAGGAATTCCAACCAAAAGCTCCAGAGAAGACTGCGGTGTTGCTTCCAGTATTGCTACTTCTGACATTAGTATATTTCAAGTTCTAGGCTTTAAGAAATCTTAAGGTCTGGGCAAGGTCGTATGTGCCAGGGATGAACTGATTAGCTGGGATTCTGAAATGCAATCTACTTTAGGGGTATCTCTGCAAGCATGAGTCTCAGAGACAGTCAGGGGCATCACTGAGTCCAGTAGAGTCCCGGTGTCCTATTATGGTGAGTGGGTGGGCACACCAAGTAAGAGTGACTTTGCAAGCAGCCTGATACAGGAGATAAGCAAACGAGTAATCAGGTTTGTCAGCCAGTCTGGTAAGACTGTTTGCAAGTTCAGGGGACTACAGCAAAACAGTGGAGTGTGTACAACAGTGGATTTCAACACACACACAGACATAACTGGAGTGAATGGCATCGAGTTTGTGTTTCGATATTGGTACACTGAGTGCAGGCACAAACCAGAGCCAAGTGTTGAAATGAAAGAACCCAGGTCTCCTCTGACATCTAACCCACTCCCTGACTTTAGCCATTTTCCAATCCTTTCTCCAAAAAAGGAGACCATATGAGTATGAATGAGAAAACACCAGCAAAGAACTCTGGACTTCTCAGAAGAAAGTCAGAAGGTACACATGAGGTGTTAATAGTATACACCTTTTCTTTTTAATAGCTGTCATATCTGGGGACTTCCCTGGTGGTCCAGTGGTTAAGACTCAGTATTTCACTGGTGCAGACCTGTGTTCGATCCCTGGTCAGGGACCTAAGATCCCCAAAACCTTATGGTGCGGGGAAAAAAAAAAATAGTAATAACTGTCACATGTGGCTCTTTGTCTTTTACCTGGATTATAAAATGAATGTTTTAAAAAGAAAAAATATTCTACCCAAAATATATCCACCCACAAGATTTCCACTAGGTGGTTGCATTTCATATTCAATGTCAATAATCTGGGAATGCCTTGGAGTCTTGTTTCCAGGAGGGGTTTTCTAGCTGCAAGAAACAGCCTCATCAGCCAGATCCTGCCAATACCTTATTCCCTAAGAGTGCGTTGACACTGTGGGCATTAACTCTTCAAAATCAAAACTTTAAAAAAATCTATAAACAGGAACATATTAGCATTTTTGTATAAACCATAAACCTACAAGTGGAGACCACTATTATATTTTATAAAAGCAAATGTTTTTTTTTAAAAAAAGAAGCAAATGATTTGTCAGTTTTTAAGAAGGATATGCTCCTTGGAGTTGACGGTGCCCCTGGAGGCCTTCATGGTTCTTCTATTTCTCCAGAGTGTTTCTAAAAGCAGAGGAAAGGTAGGGGAAAATATTCCCCCCAAAATTATGAGGCAAAAAAAAAAAAAATCATTTAAGTACTTCTCAGCATTCCTGGTCCAACAGCTTTTTTCCACAGTTCACAGACTGAGGCAGCCATGGCATTTATACCCCAGATGGACATAAACCAGACTGTGGAATTATTGAGGCATTAACTACACCCATGATGAAGTGTCGGCTCTCTAGACCTCATGCAACTGCTGGCCTAAAACTCACACATTGAGGCAAGACATTTAAATTACCAGCCAGAAGAAGAGCCTTTCTTCTAATTGAATTCACACAGGAACTCAGAAAGGGGCCAAGTCAGGAACTTGGGCCCGAGTAGCCCTGGAGCGCCCCTCCTTCCTCAACACTCTCCTCCCAAGAAAGTCCGGGCTTCCAGATCTCAGACAGCTCGGCGGGCCCCTCAAGGTTAGCAATGCTGTTTCCCATCGAACCAGCCAGAAACAACACTGGAAGTGGGTTTATTTTTACCCCAGGCTTTGTCATCTATCATTACTAAAATACTAAGAGACAGGTTTTGGCTGAGTATCCTGTAGAATATTCAAGATCTCCGTGTAGGATCTGGCTCTCCATCTCTCACGTTTGTCTTATTTGGAGTGTACTCCTTCTCCCTGCCAAGGCTCCATTAGCAAGGATGTCTGTGTTCCAAATGAGACGCCATCTCTCTTGGTTGGACAACTGAAAGATTCAGTGATGATGTCATAATGTAGCCCTTGTGACATCACCACTCCTTTCATGGAAACAAATCCTTGGTACCCTGGATGACATGGTATATTTAACCAGAGGGATGGGGGAATAGGTGTCAAAGGTGTCAACATCTCTTGCAGGTTTCTTCAGCATGCAGACATACAGCAAAAACTCACTTTACTGAGGGGCCTTTTCTCCAGATTCAGGTATATTTCGGGGAGAGGATCTTTTCCTTGATCTCCAAAATGGAAATTATATCACCTACTGGTGTGATGCCTTCTTGAACCACAGACCCAGCTGTAAGGTAAATCCCCCTTATCTTCTACATGACATTCAGACTAGATGCTCGTGGTTTGCAGAGTAATCTGTTTATGGAACTGGACATACATCTCCTTCCTCATCCTCCTTTCCAGCCAAGCAAACTTGTTGGCTCCTCTTGGAGCAAATCCACAGTCAGTTACTGGGCCCAGCACTATGCTGAGTCCGGCCCCATCAATCCCTTTGCTCTCGCTTCCTTTTTTAATTTCCAGTTCTTTCCTATTTGCAGTGGACTTTTACCCAAGCACCAGACTGCCTGCCCTTCTCAAACTCAACAAATACTTCTTTCAGTATTTTTTGACAGATGTTCCCAAAGGTGCAAGTCTATGCAGAAAAGAATGGAGCCCACAGTTCATTTCTATCAAAAAGATCAGAAGTTGTACTGCCTCTGAGCAAATAATTGAAATAAGGGCTTGGGGTGAAAGCCAAGGGTCACCATCTATGACCTTTATATTTCTCATTACATGACAACTCTCATGCAAAAATCTTGGCAGCAAAATCTTTGTTTCTCACATCCATACACATTTATAAATAAGCACTAAAGCCAAATTCAGAAACAAAATATCCTGGAAAGGGTTTAAGTCCTGTAGTGGTCACTTCCTGGTCCTGAGGATGAATGGCTCTGGGGCCAGGCTCTTGCCAGTTACCTGAGGGGCTCTATGCTGCCTGCTTTATGTTGAGAAAGTGGGGTTTCCCCAGATCTCCCACATGTACTCCCCTCATACACCTGTAAAGACCTTACTTTTGCCCATGGCATTCCCAAAGGAGGTTTAAGTCACCAGGCACTTAAAACCTGAGACACAGGGGGTTTGAAGCAAGACAGCCTTCACCACATCCATTTAGAACTCCAAAATCCAGCCTTGTTCTCAAATCCCTGGGGTTGCTTCAAGATGTCTCCTGCATGACCAAGCATAGAGCTCCAATTCCTTCCTCATCACCATACTACCACACCTCACCCCAAGTCAACAACCACACTGTAAGAATTTTATCTCAACCCTCCTACGGATCCCTGGCAAAAGGTCAGTGTGGGGGTTTTCTTCTGTTGCTTGGCTGACTCAGATCTCTCCTCTCCCCATGCTGCCTTGAGGAGGCCAAGGTTCCAGGTTTTCTGGTTTCAAAATAAATTGGCAGAAATCTGAAGTGATGCCAATAACGCCCTCCTGCCCTCAGGCATCTGGGTCCCAGTGGGAGGTCTCTTAGCAACCAGGCTCAAATCAAATATTTGGGCATCTGGACACATTCAGATTGGGATGAGCTCATCAACAAAAACTTCTCTCTTTCCCTCAGCCCAGATACTGAGAGTTAGAAAAGAGTGCTGAGCCCCCTCAATCACCTCCCTGCACTGGGAGAAGCTGTGACTCATGACAAGTGTTCAATCAGAGGCAGCCCCGGGCTGGCAGGCCAGGTATCTGGCTTCCATTTCTGTCTCGATACGTATCATTGGATGAGACTCTTGAACTTTTTTGTTGCTGTGCCGACATAAAGCCCAAAGTTTTCATTTGACGCTCCGCATGCAGTCTTTTCACCAAAAATCAGAATACTCAGGGTCACAGAGGGTGTGAGCTTGTTCAATTCAGACGTGAACCAAGAGGAAGAAGGCTTTCAGAGCCCTCTTCCGCCATCTGCATCCTCCCTGCAAAATCCCCCACCAGTGACAAATGGTGAATGGGAGGGAGAAGGGGGCTTATGGGTGCTGGCAAGAAAGTTCCACATTTTGACTTTTCCAGTCCAAACCCCCAGGTTTATGCTGCCCTGTATACTCCAGAAAGACTTGCTGTTGTTCAGTCGCCAAGTTGCATCCAACCGTTTGCGATCCCATGGACCGCAGTATGCTAGGTCTCCCTGTCCCTCACCATGTCCCAGAATTCGCCAAGTTGTCCTTTGAATTGCTAATGCCATCCAGCCATCTCATCCTCTGTCGGCCCCTCCTCCTCCTGCCCTCAGTCTTTCCCAGCATCAGGGTCTTTTCCAATGAGTCGGCTCTTTGCATCAGGTGGCCAAAGTATTGGAGCTTCAGCTTCAGCATCAGTCCTTCCAATGAATATTCAAGGTTGATTTCCTTTACGATGGACTGGTTTGATCTCCTTGCTGCCCAAGGAACTCTCAAGAGTCTTCTCCAGTACCGGAAAAGACTACACACACCAAATTTGGCTTTGGATGCTAATTCAAACTGATAACTTCATATACAAGGGAGGCCAAATGGAGCTTTTAAATCCTAGTCTCCTGGGAATTCCCTGGTGGTCCAGTGGATAGGACTCTGCATTCTCACTGCTGAGGGCCCAGGTTCGATCCCTGATCAGGGAGTTAAGATCCCACAAGCCATGCAGTGCAGCCAAAAAAAGGCATTATCTTTCAAGAGATGGACTGGTCAGGGCTCCCCTTCCTCAACCAGCATGTACCCATCATAATTATCCATTATACCACCCCCTGGGCTTTTTGAGTTGCTTATTTCTGTGTGCACAGATGTCTAACCTCTTCATTGAGTCCCAGAAGAAAAATGCATGTCTCATATTCCCTTACCACCTTTTAGGTCACCTCACCCACAGCCCTGGGGGCAAACACCACTAGGTCCTAAAGAAACACTGAATGTAATGAGCACCCAGACCCCACAACCCTGAGGATGCTCCAAGGTGGCAGCTTGAAGGGCTCTCCCAGCAGGAAAAGTCATCTCTTCCTTCAGTGGAAACAAGAAGTTGGAGGGCAGTAAGGGTAGTGAAAGGAGCGTGGGCTCTGGAGTCAGCACCGTTGGTTGGCCTCCCCACTCTCTAGCTGTATGGTCTCAGGCACATTACCTAAGCCTCTCTCAGAAAATGAAAGTCACAGTAGTACCTGCTTTGCTGGATTTTTTTCAAACAATTAAATCATCACTGTAAAGCATCTAGCCCAAACATAGTCAATAAGTATGGTTCTTATTATCATTTTTTTACCCAATCATTTAATCATTAAATAAAAGTATCCTTGGATTACTTAGCTTTCTGATTACAAAAGTATTTTAATTATTTATCTAAAAAGCTGCAGAAGAGTATGGACTGAATAGTCAAGCACGTCAGCTTCAAAGACCTGAGTTTAAATCATATAACCATTTTTAAATCACTCCTTGGTCTGTTTTAAAAAAAAAAAGGTATCTGTAGCAACAATAATTGATAGTCCACTTATTTGATTAATTTTGGTACGAGGAACATAGAGAAGTTGATCTTTAGGATTCAGTGGTGACCCTGACTTCTGTGTCATACACCCTTCTTCCTTAATCTGCTTTAAAAGCTGCCTGAGCTGTTCTCTGCAAGGCTCAAGGATCAGTTTTTGTTGATTTTGTTTATACTGTAGAAGATGATGCCTGACTTCAAGCACTGAAAGACATGCTTCTTTGGAAGAGAGCCTGAGCAAGACTTGACAGTAGACATAGTTTATCCTGTTTACTGTCATCAGCAAATAAAGAAGCCAGCATTATCTCTAAAAGCCTCAAACTGGAAACAGCCCAAGGGTCCAACAGGTCAAGACCATGTTTTCACAAAGCAATGGAATACAATTGTATTGATCCAACCACCAGGTTTATAAAATAAAAAAGAGGAATAGGATCTTCTAAATTGTAGCTGTTATAAGGATTTGAGCTTGATCCCCAAGAGTACACTTTTCCAATATGTTTTTATTTTAAAACACGTGTATTAATATGCGGTATTTGTTTTTCTCTTCCTGACTTACTTCGCTCTATGTGACAGACTCTAGATCTATCCACATCCAGAGAAATGGCACAGGTGAACCTATTTCCAGGGCAGGAATAGAGACACAGAGAGAACGGACATGTAGACACAACAGGAGGGAGGAGGTGTGGGGCAAACGGGGAGGTTGTCACACGTTCACTGCTGTGTGTGAAACGGACAGCTAGTGGGGGGCTCCTGCGAGCACAGGGAGCTCAGTTCAGTGCTCTGTGACGACCCAGAGGAGCAGGACAGGGGTGGGGTGGGAGGGAGGTGGGGGGGGGGGCGGTATGTGTACATACAGCTGATTCACTTTGCTGTACGGTGGAGACTAACACAACACTGCAATTATACTCCCATGAAAAAATAAAGTACATGCAATAGCCGTTTACTCTATTCAATGTCTATTGAGCATCTGCTATGCATCTGGCATTGCTGGGGAAACACCATGGAAAACAATTCACCATCCTCATGGAGCTGCCATTCTAGTGTGAGACACAGATAATAAAGAAAAATGGTACCTCTTTACCAAAAATTTTCACATTTAAGTTTTACAGGCAAGTTGTCAAGTAGTTAGGATTTCCTGAACACATCTGATAGATAGGGGAACATAAATCGGACAATGTCAGTAGCTAATAAGTGACAGACCTGGGATTTAAACCTAAGTCATCTGGTACTTCCACTCCTGGCAGTAGCAGACTAAGCAATTCAGATCAACCCTCCCATCAAAGGCAACTTTAAAAGCTTTGATGAAATATTTGTTTAATTTTCTTAAAAGCATCAAAGCAATAATAAGGTAGTGAAGGAACACCTGCCAAAACCTAGGAAAGGACAAACCCCAGAGAGGCTGGCCTAGCCCACAAAGCTTTTATCCAAAAGTATTTGTCAATCTGGAAAAAAAAAAAAAAAAACAACTTTGAAAATAAGCTCTTGCTTTCATAGCTTCACAAGACCAAGGTCCAGAGCCTGTCAAAGTTGGGGATTCAGATAAATACTCACCATTTTAAGCTGGGTCCCTGGGGTGAGAGAGCAGAGGGTAGCCCTCGGGCTTTTAACCGGTTCACAGCCTTCAGGCTTGTAACACGTTCACATCAGAACTGAGATCAGGGAATCACAGGTTTTGCACTTGGACCAAGGTGGCTTCAGACAGGAAGTGAATCCCTGAATACATTCAGTGCCACGTACGTATACACGTGTCTGTGTGCTCCGTTACTCAGTCATGTCTGGTTCTTTGCGGCCACGTGGACTGCAGCCCTTCAGGCTCCTCTGCTCCTGGACTTTCCCATCAAGAACACTGGAGTGGGCTGCCATTCGCTATTCCAGAGGACCTTCCCAAGTTAGGGATCCAACTTACACCTCTGCGTCTCCTGCATTGGATTCTCCACCACTAGCACCACTTGGGAAGCCCCATGTATGCACATACATGTATATACATAGGTGAGATAAGAAAGCCTTCCTCGTGATCAGTGCAAAGAAACAGAGGAAAACAATAGAATGGGAAAGACTAGATATCTCTTCAAGAAAATTAAAGATACCAAGGGAACATTTCATGCAAAGATGGGCACAATAAAGGACACAAATAGTATGGACCTAACAGAAGCAGAAGATATTAAGAGGTGGCAAGAATACACAGTAGAACTATACAAAAATGATCTTCATGACCCAGATAATCACGATGGTGTGATCACTCACCTAGAGCCAGACATCCTAGAATGCAAAGTCACGTGGGCCTTAGGAAGCATCACTGCAAACAAAGTTAGTGGATATGACGGAATTCCAGTTGAGCTACTTCAAATCCTAAAAGATGATGCTGTGAAAGTGCTGCACTCAATATGTCAGCAAATTTTGAAAACTCAACAGTGGCCACAGGACTGGAAAAGGTCAGTTTTCATTCCAGTCACAAAGAAAGGCAATGCCAAAGAAGGTTCAAACTACTGCACAATTGCACTCATCTCACATGCTAGCAAAGTAATGCTCAAAATTCTCCAAGCCAGGCTTCAATAGTATGTGAACCATGAACTTCCAGATGCTCAAGCTGGATTGGAAAAGGCAGAGGAACCAGAGATCAAATTGCCAAAATCTGCTGGATCATTGAAAAAGCAAGAGAGTTCCTGAAAAACATCTATTTCTGCTTTATTGACTATGCTAAAGGCTTTGACTGCATGGATCACAACAAACTTTAGAAAATTCTTCAAGAGATGGGAATACCAGACCACTTTAGCTGCCTCTTGAGAAATATATATGCATGTCAAGAAGCAACAGTTAGAACTGGACATGGAACAACAGACTGGTTTCAAATCAGGAAAGGAGTTTGTCAAGGCTGTATATTGCCACCCTGCTTATTTAATTTACGTGTAGAGTACATCATGAGAAATGCTGAACTGGATGAAGCACAATCTGGAATCAAGATTGCCAGAAGAAATATCAATAACCTCAGAAGTGCAGATGACACCACACTTATGGCAGAAAGTAAAGAAGAACTAAAGAGCCTCTTGATGAAAGTGAAAGAGGAGAGTGAAAAATCTGGCTTAAAACTCAACATTCAGAAAACTAAGATCATGACATCTGGTCCCATCACTTCATGGCAAACGGATGGGGAAACAATGGA
Source organism: Odocoileus virginianus (assembly GCF_023699985.2). NCBI lineage: Eukaryota > Metazoa > Chordata > Mammalia > Artiodactyla > Cervidae > Odocoileus > Odocoileus virginianus. The sequence continues at coordinate 14,849,058 of NC_069682.1, read as the reverse complement.
AACAGAGACAGACTTTATATTTTCGGGCTCAACATCACTGCAGATGTTGACTGCAGCCATGAAATTAAAAGACGCTTGCTCCTTGGAAGAAAAATTATGACCAACCTAGACAGCATATTAAAAAGCAGAGACATTATTACTTTGCCAACAAAGGTCCGTCTAGTCAAAGCTGTGGTTTTTCTAGTAGTCATGTATGGATGTGAGAGTTGGACTATAAGGAAAGCTGAGCGCTGAACAATTGATGCTTTTGAACTGTGGTGTTGGAGAAGACTCTTGAGAGTCCCTTGGACTGCAAGGAGATCCAACCAGTCCATCCTAAAGGAAATCAGTCCTGAATATTCATTGGAAGGACTGATGCTGAAGCTGAAGCTCTAATACTTTGGCCTGCTGATACAAAGAACTGACTCATTTGAAAAGACCCTGATCTTGGGAATGACTGAAGGTGGGAGGAGAAGGGATCGACTGAGGATGAGATAGTTGGGTGGCATCACCAACTCAATGGACATGAGTTTGAGTAAACTCCAGGAGTTTGTGATGGACAGGGAAGCCTGGCATACTGCAGTCTGTGGGGTCACAAAGAGTTGGACATGACTGAGCAACTGAACTGAACTGAATTTAACATATGTCTATGTATAGACATATGCATATTAGTATGTTCATTTATATGTACACACACACACATATGTATTAATATCAAATGCCTACCAGGAGAATTGAAACACCCAAGAAAACTGGTACTTATGAGCAAAAAGAGCAGAAACAGTCAAGGGTGGGACCAGGCCCACAGAGACTTCAGAAATGGGAATTCTTACACTATTAAACAACTTAGTATATTCAGAAACATATATGCCATACATGAAAATTGTGACAGAGAACTGGAAACTATAGGAAATTACATAAAAGATTTTTAAAAGAGCCACATAGAAATTTTCAGACTGGGAAATATGATCACTAAAGTTAAGAAAAAAATCAATGGCTGAGTTAATAGCAGATAATCACAGCTAAACTGAGATTTGTGAACTGGCAGATAGGGCAGAAAAAAAAAACTATTCAGAAATCAGTTTGAAAGGGGGGAAAACATATAAATATGTTTTACATAAATATATATACACACAATATATATATGATATGTTCAAAAGGCCTCACGTTTAATTGGCATCCAGAGAGGAAAGAAATATTGGAACGAAAGCAGTGCTTAAAGAGATGGCAGCCAAGAATTTTCCAGAATGAGTGGCAAATGTCAATTCACAGTTTTGGAAAGCCTAACAATTCCTAAATAACATGAATTTTTCAAAAATGCACACATTGATACAACATAGAGAAACATAAACAACCAAACAGAGAAATTCTGAGCCTCCACCATCTGATACAAGTTTGGCTGTCTCCCCACTTCACGAAGCCCCTTTTCCATCGAGGCGCAAGCTGCTCTTGCCCTGTCCCACCCACTCCCCCTGGGTGGGTAGGTGGCCAGTCCTCAGTCTTTAAGTGGCCCTCTTTCTGCATAAGCAGAAACACTGCTGATTTCTAGAACACTCCTAAAAATGCTACATCTAGTTAGCAGTAATCACAATGAAACACACTATTTAAACTGGCAGGCTCAAAAGAGTGAATTTGTAACTCACACAAAAGCAAAAGAATCAGTCAGGGCCAGATAGGAACAAGATGAGGACAAAAATATTTCCTCCCTCCCTCTATGGCCAGTTACCTATGTGATCCAATGATCCCATAAATGCCAAGATAAGGATTCAGGTGATGTGTGGTGATGATAAGGGAGGCAGTGATTTTGTTTTTACACTATCTTTTACGGGTGCTCCAAACACCAGGGACTATATTTCATTCCTCTTATTTTTCCAGCATCTGAACAGGTCCTGGATAACAAGAGGAAGTCATAAGTTAATTTGCGAGTGAATGAAATTGTACACCATGTGAGGCAATCCTACCAAGCCAGCATCAGGAACCTTGACTCCTAGGAAGGTTTCAGACTGACAGACTCTCCACCTTCCTAGAGAAATGAAAACTTCATCTTACGTTTTTTCATCTTCTCCTATCACACATTACCTGCTACAGTTGCCAAAAAATAAAGATTTTTTTAAAAATTTATAGTGAAATGGACTGATAGGAAATAGTACTGAATCCTTTCAAGAAGTATACCATATACCAGCAGTACAGGGCATGGAAAAGATGGCCATGACCCTGAAATAGTCACAGCTTTTGGGCAGGTCACATGCCACATCCAAACAGCCTTCTTGGGGTCTCCAGGTCTTGTCCCCAAAGCCCGTCCTGCTCAGGGAAGGGGGAGGGGAGAGTTGAAAGGGTACTAGGCCAGAAGTCTGGTCAGGAGGTTCTAGATGAAGTGATCCAGGCTCAGTTTTGCCCCTTCACCTATGCCCTGCCAGTAAATCACTCATCTTTCCCCAACTCTCACCCAGAGCCTGGGGCCTGAGCTGCAAGATGAAGAGCTTAGAAAAGAGCAAACCATGCCTGGGATGCGGGGGAGTGGGGATAGGCATGTTTTGTCAAAATCTCCAGGTAGTCATGAGATGTGTGGATCAAAACTGCCCACAGCCAATTCCCTAAGACCTTTTCCCGGAAGAAGCCCGTGCACAAGAGGATGGTTCCCTAAAGTCCCTAGTGGAAGTAAATATTTTACGATTCCCCTTTTTCCTCTTGGTCTCCTACCTCACCCCAACTCTGTTTCTTAGAATCAGGAGAGGTGTAGTTTAGACAACAGATCCCTCTGTCTCTGGCCCCACATTTGACAAGCTTAGTCACCACAATAGATTAATTGAACACCGAGCTGCAGTCCCCAAAGCCATTCTGTGGCAAAGCAGATCCCACAACAAGCTAATTAGCAATCAAAATGCAACCACTGGAAGCAGCTTTATCACCCATCCAAGCTGACAGCACTGGGACGCCCACGGGGCTGTCACAGGCCGTCCTTGTTCCCATCAGCCTGGTCTCTCTCTCCTAGAGCCCCGACTGCCGTGTTCTGCCCCCAGCTCCAGCCCGCAGCCCCATCTGATGTCCCTGTCACATCGGGAGCTAAGAGCATCCATGCGTTGCACAGGAAGTGGTACCCAGAAGTAATTCATTTCATTTTAGGGAGGGCCACTATAGACTCTACAGAGTGTTCACACTGGAGAAAGTCTGCAGTTTTGGAATGCTGGACTGCATAATCTCTGGAGGATTGGGGAACCAAAGAAGTGACTTGCTTTCCATTTAAGCAATAATGTAAACTAAATCTTTCCTGAAATAATTGGCTGCCACCCTGCAAAGGAGCATGGAGCAATTCCTTACTCCCCTCCAAGACCCATTAGTCTCCAGGGAAGTATAATAGCCACACTCACTGTCTTTGGACCTTCACAAGGTGACTCTGCTGCCACATCACTGTCCATGGACCACATGTTTCAGCTGGCTTTGCCAGTTGTAAGGATGAATTTACACCCATTCATCCATCCACACCCTCAGTCAGCTCCCTGCCCTCTGACTGGTGGCAGACACTTAGGCAATGTCTGGCAGTTGGCTGCAACCATGGAAAAGAGCAAAGCTCGCTGGTTTAGACCCGGTCTGACCTGTTCTTAATAGGCAGAGGACCAGCAGAGCAGGCGTACCTGCTATAGAACCATTCCTGGCATCTGGCAGTTCTGTCATTCCTTCTGACTCCAAATACCAGAAAGCACAGTCTGGTGGCCCATGGGCTCAATCAAGCCTCTATATATGATTAGTTTTGGCCAGAGAAAGCTTGCTTTTTGCTTTTTAAGTTGCCAACATCTAAAATGTAAGAGATTTCATACAAAAACCTGGATTTCTTGCTGCCCTTGAAGAATCAGAAGCTCTAGCAAAACTTCTAATTAGCTCTCATCACTTGGAGCTGAATAGCCCTGCCAATTTACGTAAGGCTCTCCAACCACAGGAGTTCTCCCAGACAGAGAGCCAGGTATCGTGGGGCCTGAAGCTTGTGTAATTTGGAGTGACCTAAGAAAAATAAATAAAAATTTTAACTAGAAAATTGCTAAGGTCCCTGCAAGGGCTTCAGCATGTGACAGCTCAGGAAACTGAAATGTCTACAGCCTCCACGGTGAAGCCCGCTCAGGCGTCCACCCACGGCTGCTCAGTTCACACCCAGACCAGAGTCGGCACCAGCTGCCCATCCAGCCTTGTAGGCCTGTGAGGCTGTGACTTCTTGCCTGTGCACTGTTGCCACAGGCTCCTGCCACCACTTTTCTTTCCAGGCCTGATTTCCAGCATAAACACAGCTGGGTCCTGGCCCTGTACATCAGACCCCACTCTCCCTAAAACTCCAGTCACTAAGACAAAGGGTAACTTCATTTCTTTTAAAAGATCAACAAAAGAAGTGCTTAAGCTTTACGACTGTCTCTCCTTTGGGAGGTTAAAGAGAGGAGATTCTAAGCGACAGTCTGGACTTCACATAGAAGGTGATTCCTTACAGCACGGAGGTCTATGGAGAGCCGCACGAACGGGAGGGAAGGGTGGGGACCAACGTCTGCTCCGTCTACAAATGAGTTTGTAGACCTTCCATCTGGGATGCTTGTTTGGCTCACAGATGGTCCGTGGGTCTCTAAATGACCTCGTTTTGAGGGCCAGGTGGAGGGGAGACATGCCCCCCAGTAAATGTTTTCCAAATCAATGGTGGACTGTATTACCAAAATTAGATTAGGAAGGAGATAGTCTGCAAGGTTGATTGAGCACCTACTGTGCGCTAACCCTCCGTCCTGTACTAGAGGGACACACGGCTGCCCTGTGGGTATTTGTATTCAAGTTGCAGAAGCAGACCCACAGAGAACATCAGGTCACAGGAAAATGCCTGAGAAGATGTTCGTGGGGTACAGGTGACCCCCAAGGACCCTTGATGTGCAGAGATCAGCACCAAGAAAATTCCAGGTGGTGAGAAGGGCTTGGAAGACCCGGAGGTCTGGGTTCTGGAGGGCTAGAGGGATGCTGGGGGTGAAGAGAAATGAAAAGAAGGCAGGGAACCTATCAGGAAGGGATGTGAATTCTAGGTAAAAGCCTCTGGATTGTGTGACTCGGTTGTAGAATACAATAAATATGAGTGCCTGTGCCCAGTGCTTTTCAGTTGACTGAAAATAAACACTGCAACTTATTCCCCCTTGATTCCTAGTTATACTCTGCATTAGACAATACAGGTTTATTAGAAAATCCAGGTGAGAGCAAAAACCAAAAACTGTCATTCTGTCAACCAGCAACAACCACTGTTAACATTTTTCGTGTTTTCTTCCTATTTTATTTCTTAACATAATTTTCTTTCAGAAATAGGATGAATGTCTATTTTTCACTAAACATCGTTTTATGAGACTTTTCCTCATGTCAGTGAATATTCTTTGAGGACAAGAAATGTTTACCAACTGCATGATATTCCTTTCCTTGGTGTACCAAATCAGATTAATGATTGCTCTCTGTTCAACTTTTAAGTCATCTCCTATTTTTCATTAGTATAAATAATGCCTCAGTGAATATTCCAGTATATAAATATCAGTCTGAACCTCTCTGATTATGTCCCAGTATGAAATTACTAGAGAAAAGGGTATAAATATTTTGAGAACTTTGAATATATACTGACAAATTGCTTTTAAAAAAGATTTTACCAATTTACACTTTCATCAGGAGTACGTGAAAGGGCTTGTTTTCCTATAAATATACCCTAGAGCCAAATATTACTTTTTAATTTGATAAATGAAAAATAGAATCACAGAATTGCCTCTGAAGAATTACTTCTGCTAATTATGAATTTGAAGTTTTAATGTATTTTTCATTGATGTGTACCTTTATTTTCTAATAAACCTATATTGTGTTCACTTATCTTTTGGATTTCTTATGACTTGATTTTTACGTTTTACTCTTAATCCATCTGAAATTCATTTTGATGTGCCTTTAGTGCCAATGGTGAAAATTATGCAATTTGAGACGTTTCCCAAATAGTTTATTTTTCTACCATCATTCACCAAATAATTCATTAAATAAATTAAATAAATAAATAAATCTTTAGGAACGATTTGTAAAGCTCCTTTGTCATATACCCTTATAAATTCTGAATGAGATCAGCTTCATAGCTGTCTTCTCTGTTCTATTCATCTGTATTTTACTATCTATGCCAATAACACACTACTTTAATTACTGTAATCTTATGATACACATATAGAACATTTTGCTGTTTCAGAGATCTTTCATGTGTATACGTTTATAAACCATAATTCTAAGATTTATATAAGTATACACATGAGAGAAATGAAACAAATAAAGATAATCCATATCTCTCACTTCTTTTCTCCTAGTTACTCATGTAAAAGACAAATAGCTATATAAAAAACAAATGCTCTGAGAAATGGATATCTGGACTAAACCTAAAAAAAGATCTTGCAATTGTGTGCCTTTTCTTCGGAGAAAAATAAAGTAAAAAGCATGGTCTGGCTATTAAAATGGAACATTTACTGAATTGGAAAGAACAAAACAAAATCATAGTGAAATTTGAAAATAAGGTTACTTTTACTTTTCTAAATCGAGAAGGGGTCTGTCAACCACAAGGGAACCTGGATCTATAAAGGAAGTCAAGCCTCAGAGGTAGAAAGTTATGATGCTCTGAGCTCTGCTTTCCTAAACAAATCTCTTGGGATAAGAATTCATAGAAATAGAGCTGAATTCACTTACTCCACTCTTTTTAGAAGTGATGGAAGAATCACTGGCTGTGCACTGAACTTGGTCTTCTGGTGCTCAAATTCTTCTCAAAAGCAGGTTGATAAATAATAGGTAACCTACCATCAATACAGCACCCTCAGGGTAGGATCAGCTGTCAAGAATTTACACACAACTGCTTCATTCAGGTTTAAAACACGTGTAGCCTTTGCTGTCATCATGAACCACAGCACTGCAGAGTCCAACCAGCCTACTGGACCAGAACATGGTACCAGTGAGGTCACTGATTCTCCTCCCATGTTGAGACTTCCTTGAAACCCTTAACTCAGCTAGCCTGGTTCACAAGCAAACTCCGGGTGGGCTGTGCTCAGTGCAACCTCTCTCCATCAAGAGAAAGCAGTCAATGTATCCACCCTCTTAGAGACAAGTCACTCTACCTCAGCTTCTGGGCCATGAATTCCTGAAGGGCAAGGTCTGTGATTGCTCTGCCATCAATGGGTGGCACCCGACAGTCAGTCAGTACATGCTTCTTGAATGAACGAATGGTGACATTCAAGATACTGTCAGAAATGAACTGTGATCAATAGTAGTCAATAAGATTAAACTCATGGATCTTAGCCATTTGGAAAAATTTTACATGCCCTGAATATCCGTGTAATTCTTCTATGTATCTATCCAACTAGCTAAAAATAATGTCCAAAAACAGGTATGTGTGATGAACAGCATCCCAAGCTTGTCTTCTCGGAGCTAGACAGGCAGCCTTGCATTTTCTTCTGTAGGTGGGTACATAGGAATGGGGCTACAGGGAGAGATAGGCCTGAGATGGGAGCAGAGGCACTATTAAAAACAAACACTTCATGAATCCGGGAAGACAGGCCCACGCTGCCTCTGATTTTCTTCGCGTTTTCTTGGGCTGTGTTTTCAAGGAAATGGTGTTCCTAAGGAATGTCTGACAATGAGGGGATTTGCCACATCTAAGCTCCCTTTTAGCCCTAAAATTACATGAATCTAGGACAGCTTGTCTTTTCCAAAAATGGCCATGAGAAAAAAAAGAGTCCTGAGTGAGGAAACTAACTGCTTTCTATGATAATTAATTGGTTTTCCCTCATGCACAATGATTTCCTCTCTGCTTTGTACACATCATAAGTGTGTGCATGACAGTGCTGCATACCAAATATTGACTGTAGCTAAAATACTGTGGGTGCGGACATTTTCAGAAGGAAGACTATTCACAATCTGAGACCAACTTAAACCCCAAATTTTCTAGAAAAGAATGACAACTAATAGAAGGTTGCCTAATAGAGGGAATAATATCCCCTAATGAAGGGCTCTATGGGGACTGGGAATAAGACATGTACTTAATATTTATTGTCATCTAGAAAGCAATGGTTCTAAGGCACCAAAGACTCACCAAAATAAATTTATCTTGAACAGCCTAGCTCCTGGTTTCTCTTATTCATGTGTACGATCTTCAAAGAGATTGTTTGGCTAAGTAAACACAGGAAATCTTCAACTCAGCTGCTGCCCAGTCATCGTGAATTCCAAATTAGAAGTGTCTGAACTTAAAGAAACTGCATTACATGTGTCAATATTGGTTCATTAATTTTAACAAATGCGCCATAGTCAAGTAAGATATTAACATGGCAATTGGATGCAGGTATATAAAAATTCTCTTACTATCTTCTCAAAAGGAATCCAAAAAAGAGGGGATATATGTATATGTATAGCTGATTCACTTTGCTGTACAGTAGAAACTAACAACATTGTAAAGCAACTATACTCCAATAAAATTTTTTAAAATGTTTTTCTGTAAATCTAAAAGAAAAAGAAACTGCACTGCAGTTTGAAATTCATCATTTTACAACATACCATAAAACTTGGGCACAGAGCCAGCCAACCTTAGTTACCTACTTCTACAGCTGTTGTTTACTGGTACCAGGAGGCTAATTTTTAACCTCAACCTGTTTTTTTTTCTCAGGCTCCCAAGCTGCAGTCTCATCCATCCACACCCTAGACTGCAGTACATTCACAAAATGCAAATTAATTTTCAATATTAGCCTAAAGAAGACAAATAAATCCCATGAATAATGGATTACAGAAGCAAACGGGAATTTTTTTAAGTTTCTTGTGGTTTGGATTAGCCCTACAGGCACCCTGTTTATCACTGTAAAGACTGCAAGGCAGCAATAGGCAAGAGATCCGAGTGGTTAGGCAAAGGGGTTTTGGCACTACACAAAACACAGCTCCGCCTGTGACTGAACCTCTCTGAGCCCCCTTTTCCTCCTCTGTGAAATTAGGGAGAATGTATGTACATAAGAAGCTGGGCCAACTTCCAGGGCACAGAAGAGACTCATGAAATAGAGCTATTATAATCATCAACAATAAAGAATTCCTTCTCAGTTGGCACTGAACAGAAAAGCAACAGAGTAGAGAAGATGGCTGGTCCACCTCCCTGCTGCCAGCATGTGAAAAGAGCCTAGAAGCTGCATTCTTGCAAGTAATAGTTAAAATATTTGATAACCCAGTGATCCATCCTGTAAAGTGAGACCTCCTCCATGGGAGCTGGCACTTGAAACAGCCCAGCTGTCTCTGGAGGGTTCTGTGTAGGGAGCTATGGAAACTAGGCCAGTCCAGGTGGATTGTTCAAAAGCACAAAGTCATCGCTGGAAGCCGGCCAGACCCACTGACTTAGAGGAATGACACCCCGGATGTGTGGAAAATGAACATTTGAGTTAAAGCTCTGGCTGAGGGTGGACATGACTACCTTTCAGCACAGCTCGGCACAGACAGCCAGCCAGGGGCCCCCCTCCCCACCCCACCTCCAGCAGCCCAGACTTGACAAAGGAACATCGTTCCAAACATTCATGGATACATTAGATTTTAGAACTCAAAACACACTTTCCTCAAAAAAGAGTGTTACAAATAGTTGTTAATTTTTTTCCTGATCAACTCCAGGGAAGACTCCACAGTTAAAGGTGTCACTGAAGGGACACCCCACAGTCTGACCCCCCAAGGCCAGTGGCCTACTCTCTTAGTTGCAACAGCTAGGCAGCAAAATAAAACATCCCTGTGCCTCAGCTTCTCAGGCATAGGAAGTAATAATATTTATATTTTATAAATATATAAATTTATAGAAAAATATAAATAATATTCCTTTCTCTTATTATTAGAAATAATAATACTTCTGTCTGGTTGCATAGTTGCAAGAATGAAGTGAATGAAAACTTACTTATAAAACGTTTAGGTCATACCTGATAATAAATAGGTGTTCCATTAACACTAAAGCTGTCATTACTTTTACCATGAAGGCTATGAGTCTCAGAATAGGATTCCCACGCACAGCAGGGGATTGCAACCTTCAGTAAAGTAATGAATTGCACAAGAGCCCCGTGGCAAAGAGAAGCAACAGAGGGGAACCAGCTCCCAAGGCAGATATTCAGAGCACCTCGTATGTTCCAGACAGAGTGCAAAGAGCTTTACATGCAGCATCTCTAACTCCCCCCAACAGGGCTTTAAGTTAATTAGCGTGATCACTATCACCTCTAGTCTGTTCATGAGGAAACTGGGACCCAGAAAGACAAAGGAACTCATCGAACACCACAGGGCTCATTCTTTTCCCCACCATTACATCGCTTCCATTGCTTCACTCCCAGTGTCTTACCCAAAAAATATGAGTAGTTTGTAAGAAGAATGTTCCTCAATAGTTTTCATGCTAAGAAAAAAGCCAACAGTCTCTACAGCACTATAGGAGAAAAAGGCTGAAAATCTGAGCCTCAATGACCATCCTTTCTCTCTCCAAGAAATGTTCATTCCCTAGAGCATATAGGCAGCATCTCTGGAGAAGGGGTCTATTTTGCCCTCTTCTTTTCTAGAAAATTCTCTGCACACTGCCACTCTGTCTCATTAATTCCTAAGTCCTTTTTCAGTGCCAAAAGCAAGGGGAACCCTGCCAAGGGCAAGGGTGGGGTGAACTGTGAGCTGTCAGATGGGAAATGGACACTGAAATTATTTATGCTTACGAAACCTGAGTCTGCTTCTACTTCTGAAGACAATTCAGAAAGGAAGAAGCTTTCATTTCACAGGCGTTTTCAGGGGAATAGTCCTCAATTATTGCTGTATCAAGAGACAAGATGTAAGTCTGCTCAGTGCTGAACCAATGCCAGGAGAGAGGTAGAAAGGGACACCTATGGGTGTTCACCATGATTTTTTTAAGCAATCAGAGCTGGGAAGTTCAACCAAGAAAAGTTGAATGGAGTTGGGTGGAGAGATGGGCAAGGGCATCTGAGTGCGCAGGAGGAGTCCTGTCGACTGTAGGGGAAGCAGGAGAATCAGGCTCAGCCATCCCCTTGGGTTTAGTGTCAGCAAGAATTTCACTGATCGAAGAAAAGAGAGGATAAAGACAAAGGAACGTCAGATCCATTGAGATGAAAATGCATCAACAGCTGGTTGAAATCCAAAAAGTTAAGAAAGTAGAATTCCTAGCTTTTTTGGTGTCACACAGGACAGTTGATTACCTAAGTTAACAAGTATTTATTGAACACAGACCAATGCTGAGCACTTGGAGTGCTGGGAAGTTTATTGGCTGTAAACATTATGATTCATTGAAATGTCGTCACCCTGGGACAGAGGTACAATCTTCTTTTCTGGCCAAAACAACTTATCTCAAAGTCAAGTTCTGCTTAGAAACAGAGGTGCCCTGGCTAGTCAAAGATTCTCCAGTTAGTGATTTTGCTATGGGGGTTCCAGTCTCAAAACTACAGATTCTGAGGGGATTCAAATGCTGACAAATGGAAATATTTTTCTCTTCATGAATATAGCATTATTCTTTTCGAGGTTTAATTTGCCTTTTAATAGTTTCCAGTTTTGTTCATTGCCATGGTTGCAAAGAAAACATCTTTAAATCCTTGAGAATCAAATTAAACTCGTCAGAAAACTTTTTTCCTACTTAATATTATAAGAACATTTGTCAGAGAAGTACCCTGGCACTCAGTCAGAACACCTCCTCATAAATTGGAGGATTTTCTTGAGGCAGATTTCCATATGTTAGATAATAAAACCTCTACCTCTTGCTGGGTGTTGTTTTTTTCTTAATAAGAAATTTGGTGTTCTGAACTTATGGTTACCTGCAGGGAAGGGGGAAGGGATAGTTAGGGAGTTTGGGACGTTCATGCACACACTGCTATATTTGAAATGGATAACCAACAAGGACCTACTGTATAGCACAGGGAACTCCACTCAATGTTATGTGGCAGCCTGAATATGAGGGGAATTTGGGGGAGAATGGGTACATGTCTATGTATAGCTGAGTCTCTTTGCTGTGCACCCAAAACTATCACAACATTGCTAATCACACTCCAAAACAAAATAAAAAGCTACAAAATGAAGGAAAAATAAAATAAAAAAGAAATCCTCTGTTCTTAGATGCACTTTACAAAAACTACAACCAGTTTTGCAGGCATAAGGGCACCAAAAGTCCTATGTGTGATACTATGTATAAAAAACGTTTTTGCTTTTCAGTAAAAAGAGCATATCAAATATGTGCCAAGTTCATTTAGGATCATTTCTATTGGCAAAATATTCTATATTAAATTAAATAATTTAATATACAATAAAAGAAAAATCCTTTATTAAAAATTGTATTTTAAATAGTCAACATCTCAAGATTACTCTTATCAAATCACTTCATAGCATCATCAACTAGCATTTGGGTGAGGAAGGGGCAAAGTCAGAACTAATCCTTGCCCTCAAGGATCTAGATTCTGTACTTTGGATCCTAATTATTCTAATAAATACAGTAAAATAATTTTAAATTTAAAAAACTTCCTAGCATTAGTCTTATTAATAAGGCAAATAGGAGGCCTGCATGCATGCTAAGTTGCTTCAGTCATGTCCGACTTTTTGTGACCCCTTGGACTGTAGCCCGTCAGGCTTCTCTGTCCATGGGATTCTCTAGGCAAGATCCCTCAAGGGATCTTTCTGACCCAGGGATCAAACCCACATCTCTTACATCTCCTGCATTGGCAATTGGGCTCTTTACCATGAGCGCCACCCGGGAAACCCAAACAGGAGGCTTACTTGGCTTAAAATTGTATTTGTTTTGATCCTTCAAGCAGTTGTCCAAATGAATCCACTGGGCATGTTGTTTGGTTGGATTGTTGAGTAGATAATTCATCCATTTGTCTACTCAACATTTATTGAGTCTTTATTATGGGCGAGGGATCACACTGAACGCTGAAGATTTAGCAGCAAAGGAGTCATCCTACAGCATGTTCTAGTGGGTGGATTGTGCCAGCTTTCTTGGTAATGATGTGAGGTTAACACCATGAGAGAAAAAAATAAAATAATATCAGGATAATTTCTCTTCCCCTCACCTTAGAGTCAATATCTGTCTGAAGGATGCTCAGGTGTCTGAAATGAGACCATTTCCTTTCATATCAGCTTTCTCCAGCCTTCTGTGACAACCTCTAGACACTGAAAGGAGCTGATCCTGCTGCTGCCTTTTAAAGCTCCACGTTTCCTTCTGGTGTCTCCAAGCAGTGAAATTTCTCTCTGAAAACTGAACATCCATTGATGAAGTCTGAGGCAGACCAAGTTTAAGGTTTTGCAGTTTGGAACCTTCTGAAGAGAGTAGCGCTCCCGTGGGAGGACAGAAATGTCCTGAAGGATCTGTGCCTGGAGATGGTAGGCTACTCTGGTTCAGCCTGGTGCTTTCTACTTCCTGGTGCATACAGCTGTGGTCCTCTTTGTCACTAAACCTGATAGCACTGGAACATTCTAGAGCACATTGTACCTATTAGGACCCCTCCTCTGAAAGTGAGTTGGCTACTTACTCTTCTTCAAGGGCAATGAAGGAGGGGTCCTGATGGGAGATTGTGGATATAAATGACTGCCTCCCTTAGGACATGTGTCTGATACTATGGTTCCATTGGAGCTTTCATCACAAGCCCTACGTTGCATGTTATCAACTCCATGCAGCCAATAGTACTGAGTACCTACTATATGCAGGAAGTATACTAGCAGGCTGACAAATAGAGTCCCTGATGATGAGCTGGGAAAAAAATCAGGTGGAATTTGGATCAGTTCTATAATATGGGTATATGCCAAGTTCTGTGGGAGTACAAAAGGGTAAGACCTTTTGAATGAGTCTTAAAAGGTAAGTGATAATTCTACAGGTGGGGTTAGGGATACCTAAATTCCAGGCAGAGGGAACATTAAGAGCAAAGAACAAAGATGAGAACCAGCATGACACTGGCTATTATAATAGAATAATATGGGCTGGGCAGCTTAACAACAGAAATTCACTTATCACAGTTCTGGAGGCTAGAAGTTCATGACCAGGGCTCCAGTAGATTCTATATCTGGTGAGGACACACTTCCTGGTTCATAGGTGGCTGTCTTCTTGCTATGTCCTTACATGGTGGAGGGGCAAAGAGACCTCTGGGGTGTCTTAAAAGGGCACTAATTCCATCATGGGAGCTCCACCCTCATGACCTCATTGCCTGGCAAGGACCCCGTCTTCTAACAGCATCACTGGGGGTTAGGCTTTAACATATAAATTTTGGCGGGACACAGGCATCCCATCTTTAGCTTACTGTGACCATGTATAATGTGCTGGGGGGACACTGTAAGAGATGAGAGTGAAAAAGAGGATGGTGACAGATTAAAAGGATCTGTGGTTTGTGGTCATTACATTCATCACCTAAGGTAGCTCTCACTAGAACAGGGTTTGGGTTGAAATCTACCTTTCCCACTAGGGCAAGAATAAGTTAAGAAGAAATACCCAGTGGTGGAAGAGACTGAAGTCATGAGTGATGAGCTGTATAAGTCACCCCTTGCCACTGAAGCTTGATTTTTGCCCCCCAGATAGAGAGCAGAACCACCTTTTAGAGATTTTTGTTCTCACACAGAAAAGCTCCATCACCAGAATGGCCAGAAACCCAGCTGCTTCTCACCATAGTCCCTGTGTAGCTAAACTGGTTCACAGGTTAAAGCCCATTGTATCCTCTACATCATCAACTTTCCACCCTGGGACCTGGGAGGCACTCTCGCTAGATTGTTGGCAGCATGCAGGGCATGAGTTTGCAGGCTGGAACCAAAAAGAAGCACTCCCCCTGTGCTGGCCCTCATCCTGGGAAAATGAATGCTTATTAGAATTACAGAAATTCTCCAGGATCTCAACCACACTTACAACTGAGTTGTGGTTAGCAGCCCACATGGCCTGGTGAGATCCTTGAAAACAGTTGAGCATGACAGGTTAGTGAGGTCAAACAAGAAGTCAGAGCTCAAATAGCATTTATTTGTGGGTCCATTCCATAAGCAAACTTCTTAATTTTACCAACACAGCTTTAAAGGGTTTGAGACCACCAAGCTACTTCCTGCCCTCCAGTGTTCAAACCTTTACACCACCACTGTTTCTATAACTTTAAACAGATAACTAAGTGTTCTGGGCAAGCATGTATCCTTTCTGAATCCAATGGGGGATGCTCCAGTGGTTTTTTCAGGACCACATGAGATGATTTAAACAGAAGAGTTTCTAAAATGTCAAATATGATGTAAAATGTTAGTTATTACAGGATTAATTATTATTGCCTTTGGCTCAAGTCTCACCTAGTGTTTTGAGTCTCATGTGAAGGAGAGGACCATTCTCATTCTGACTGGTGAAGTATAGAAAGAGTACAGAAGAACTTGTTTCCAGGAAATTGTTCCAATCTCACATCGGATGGCATTGCCACAGGGTTTTTTGGCAGAACTTCTTAATCGAAAGGGTAATTCAGCATAAAGACCTGGCTCTGACCCAACATATGAAATAAATTAATTAATTATTCCCCTATCCTTAACCTTGGGCCTGAAGCAGTGACTTAGCATTGGAGGAATCACAAATCCTCAAACTACTTGAGATATTTTGAGGACTAGTGGAAAAAAAAAGCAGGGAGCCCTCAGTCTCCTGAATAAAGAGTAGCCAAAATGATTATGACCTCGTGGCTATCTGGCCACCTTAGTTTTGTCTAGTCTTCCAGTAGTTTCTATAGATCAAAATGATGAGAGAAAAAAGGACATGGAGAAGAAACACAAATGAGAGAGAGAGAGAGAGAGAGAGATGCTGTTGTTATGGTTATATTCTGGATACAGGTAAATCTAACACTTCATTTTAAGCATTTACTTTCCAGATATGTGTTTCCTCTCCCTCATCCTTCCTTTCTTACCTTTCTGTTTTTTCTTTTGAAATGTGGTTTCAAAAGAAAAACTATAAAAATACATAATATGAAATTGACCATTTTTAAGTGCACAGTTCAGTAACGTGAGATATAACCACATTGCAGAAAAACAAATCTCCAGAAAATTTACAACTTGCGGGACTGAAACTCTATAAACATTAAACAACAAATTTCCATTTCCCTACTCTCCTTTCAGACTTTCAGATCTCTAATATTTCCTTCCAACCATTTTTTTTTTTTAATGACATCTCCCACCAGTACACCACTCTGGCCTTATACTACAGATAGCCTCATTATAATTTAATTGTCTTACAGTTCTAGAAGCATCTCTATTTGACTTAAAAACAAAACAAGCATCTTTTTCAATGGTGAAGCTGTCTCTTTCACGGAAGACAGACGAGAAGCTGACATCAGTGTTGGTGTTAAAACCAGCACACCAGCTGTATGCGCCTCTGAGAGGGGAGCGCCATGGCTGGAGCTCGGCAGAGACCACTGTGACTGAGAATAGCCCTTTGTTGATTTCTCACAGGCACTGTTCAAAAAGTAAAAATTAAAAGGGAGGGGTCCTATGCTCAAATTGGCTGAGAAACCCTGGATGACTCAAAATTGAAAAAGGTTCTTCACTGGGAAATAGCTGAGAGCTGTGGCCACACCAGTGTGACAGGCAGTGTTTCACAGAACTCGGGCTCACGTCGTCTTGCTAGAGGTCTACAGAGGAGTTCGCCCACTGTAGTGAGAGTGAGGTGATGGGCAGGATTTGGTAGCTCTTCTCTTCGGTGTGAGGAAGGATCTCACTTTCTCCTGGGACGTTTGTAAACCCAGGAAACTGTGTCAGAAAAAGCCACAGAGACCAGGCCTCCCGTGAGTGTCAAAGTTAGACTTGTCCAGTTTTAGAAATCTGCCCTATGTTTCCCCTTGTCAGAAAAAGAGCGGTCAAAACAGTACTGGTCACACAGCAGGCACCCACACGCACTGTTTGTTTTAGCTCAGGTTGGCATCACTGAATACCATTGACTGGGCAGCTTAAACAACAGACATGCACTTCCCACCGTTCCAGAAGCTGGGAAGTCCAAGGTCATGGTGGGGGCCACTTAGGTCCTGCATGGGGTCTCTCCTCCTGGCTTGGAGATGACTGCCTTCTCGCTATGTCCTCACATGACCTTTCCTGGGTGTGTGCAGGTAGAGTTCTCTCTCTTTCTTCCCTCCCACCACCCAGCACCCATCCCTTCCTCTTCTTGTGAGGCCACTAACTGCATCATGAGGGACTCACCTTTATGACCTCATCTAACCTCCTTCTAACCCAGTCTAACCCCCTTTCATGGCCTAATCTAATTACCTCCCACAGGTTCCACCTCCAAATACCATCATGTGACGAGTTACAGCTTCAACCTGTGAATGTGGGGGAACACAAGCCTTCACTCCATGGTCACGTTGATGACTATTGGTGGCATGGTCAGCCCTATGCTGGTGAAGGTAGGAGGGAAAGGAACCTGAAGTTAGAAGACAAAAGAAATGATGGGCTGTCACGCAGAGTGAAGTAAGTCAGAAAGAGAAAAACAAATAACATTTATTAACGTATACATGTGGAATCCAAAAATATAGTACAGTTGAACTTATTTGCAGGACAAGAATAGAGATACAGGCATAGAGAATGGACGTGCGGATAGAGCAGAGGAAAGGGAGTGTGGGATGGATTCAGAGAATAGCACTGACATACATACATACCATGTGTAAAATAAATAGTGAATGAGAGGCTGCTGGGTGGCACAGGGAGCTCAGCCCAGTGCTCCTAGGAGGGTGGAATGGGGGTGGGGGTGGGAGGCAGCCCCAGGAGGGAGGGGCATATATATACACATAAGCTGAGCCACTTCATTGCACAGCAGAAACTAACATAGCATTGTAAAGCAACTATAGTCCATAAACAGAGAAAATAAATCATGGGAAAACGGTGTTTTGAAGTCCTTTATTAGTCTACAGCTTTGGATGAACCAAGAGAAAAATTATATCTCTTGTTAGTATAATGATATCTAACAAATCTCCCTCTGTTTCATCTATTTTTTGCTTTGTTGTATACTTCCTTAAAGGACTTAAGGCACCTTAAAACAAACGCCAAGACACCAGAAACTGTGGAGAAAAAGGCAGTTGCAATTATGCCAGGAACCAGGGGTGGGCAGGTATTGTTATTAAACGCTAAATTTGGTTCATTCTGACATCTTAGCGGCTAAAACAAAATGTGATGGCTCCCTCTTCAGATAATAAAGACGAGTTTTTCCCCATGAAAACTAAACTCTGAAAGAAATTTATTATTAAATCTAAATGTGAGCAAAAATATGGCTGGTTCTTGTGTGTGTTAGTTGCTCAGTCGCGTCCAACTCTGCAACCCCATGGACTGTAGCCTGCCAGGCTCTTCTGTCCATGGAATTCTCTAGATAAAATACTGGAGTGTGTTGCCATTTCCTACTCCAGGAGAACTTCCCAACCCAGGAATTGAACTCGGGTCTCCCACATAGCAGGCAGATTCTTTACCGTCTGAGCCACAAGGGGTTTGATAAAAGCCAAGGGTATGGAATATTGATTTGCAGTTAAGTGAGGAGGACTCTACAGGTCTAATACTCATGTATGATGACCAAATTTAGCAGAAGGGTGAGAGTCAGAGGAGGCAAGACCAGGGCCTCCAAGCGTGTCCCCACCATCACCCCAGAATCAGCACCACATTCAGCTGAACTGTTAATAATATGTAGATTCTTGGATGGACCCAGACCTACTGAATCAGATTATGGAGAGCAGAGGACCAGAAATCAACACTGTTGAAACTCCCTTGACAGCTGTCAGGCCACCAAACTGTGAGACACTATGATCTAGAAAAGGATGTGTGTCTGTGACCTCACAAGAATCTTCTTTCATATTGTCTTCATTGCTAGACAGAAAGAGTTCCCTATTTGTCAGTTATGTGGCGCCAGAATTGACACAGTGTTGTGAAAATTAAGGGGTCTGAAATATATTTTCTTTCTCAAAGAAAAGCTACTGCTCCTAAAGCAGCAGGACCCCCATTTTTCTCATCAAAGAACTGTGAACCTAAAACCCCAGTGAGCATCTAGATATAGCCCAGTGTCGTTAACCATCAAATACAGAAGAGATGATGTAACCTCACATCTCAAACAGTGTTAGCAGTCCACTGCCACAATCACAAAATGATTTCATGGGATGTCTAACATGTATGTAATATTGAGAGGCAATTCCTCCAATGTGTGCATGATAATAAACACAGGAGACAGGGGTGGCCCCTGAATACAGCTTTAAAAGAAGATCCAACTGTAAGAGCAACGATTGAGACTGTTAAACAGTCAGGAAAATGATGAGCCAGTTAAATTGTTTAGTAGCTTGAAATGTGCTGTGGAAATCAGCAAATGTTACAAATCAGGCTCATTTTGCCCCTCGGAGAGCTAGTTTACCAGTGGACCACCAGCACAGACTGAGAAATGGGTCTGAAACACACATAGCAGTCATGTCACTTTTCTGAAACCCATGGCAAGGAGACTCACTCATCCTTCCCACATGGTCCCTCTCTCTCTTGTCCCTTGTGTGTGTGCATGTTAAGTTGCTTCAGTCATCCCCAACTCTGTGCAAACCTACGGACTGTAGCCCACCAGACTTCTCTGTCCATGGGATTCTCCAGGCAAGAATACTGGAGTGGGTTGCCATTTCCTTCCCCAAGGGATATTCTCAATCCAGGGATCAAAACTGCTTCTTATGTCTCCTGCATTGGCAGGCATGTTCTTTACCTCTAGCACCCCTGGGAAGCCCCTTCTTGTCCCTTCCTTAGCATTAACCTGGGCAATGGTCTGTGTGGAAGGTTGCAATTCCCCAGGCAGTCAGGTGCATCTTAATTCGATAACCCTATATGCAAAACAGAAATAGAGACACAGATGTACAGAACAGACTTTTAGACTCTGTGGGAGAAGGCGAGGGTGGGATGTTCTGAGAGAACAGCATTGAAACAAGTATACTATCAAGTGTGAAACAGATCGCCAGCCCAGGTTGGATGCATGAGACAAGTGCTCAGGGCTGGTGCACTGGGAAGACCCAGAGGGATGGGATGGAGAGGGAGGCGGGAGGGGGGATCAGGATGGGGAACACATGTAAATCCATGGCTGATTCATGTCAATGTATGGCAAAAACCACTACAATATTGTAAAGTAATTAGCCTCCAACTAATGAAAATAAATGGAAAAAATAAAAAATTAAAAAATTTTTTTAAAATTAATTCTACTGATACAGACTCCATGTAATTGCTTTGTATGGGTTGCTAAAAGCAAAAA
Source organism: Odocoileus virginianus (assembly GCF_023699985.2). NCBI lineage: Eukaryota > Metazoa > Chordata > Mammalia > Artiodactyla > Cervidae > Odocoileus > Odocoileus virginianus. Next base: position 14,828,855 of record NC_069682.1, on the reverse strand, counting down.
AAAAAAAAAAAAAAGGCTTTCAGTTGATATATTTGTTTCATTAAGAACAATGCTCTTTTTGCACTATTAAGGATAAATTTTAAAAGCAAACAACTAGGAAGAACGGGCTTGTTGGTTTCAATTTAAGCTAAGTGGGACTGACTAATACCTGATCATTTCCTGAATGTAGTTTTGTAGAGGTAAAGTATGTGAAATGCAGTCTGGTTTGGGTTGTGAAGAAAGTGAGGAGCAGAATGGACAGATAGAAACAAAATGCTACAGAGTAGGGAGACCGGGATGTGGGTAAAACGTGATTGGCGGCTTCATTACATCCAGAGCATCTCTTATGAAGAAGCTGGTCTTAAGGGCACGAAACACAAGTCAGACACTGATTCCCGAAGTTTTGCAGCCTTCTACACTGTCTCCAGAGGGGTGAGACCTATCACATTTTTCTCTCTTGAGAGTGCAAACTAATGCCTGGCTATTCTGTATTTATTACTGCTATAAAAACACTAGCTTGTATCAAAGTAAGAATGTGTCATATACAGTAAGAATGTATCAGATTAAAAACATGAATAGTTTCTTTACTGTTAGCAAGGATCTTAGGAATGGATACTTATAGCATTTTGGCAATTTGCAGGACAAGTCTTAATAGAATGCACACTCTGACCTAGTAAGTTGGCTTGTGAGGATTTATCCTAAGAAAATCATCACACTAGTATCCAAAGACATCTATATGTAAAGCATATTCACTAAAGCTTTATTTATAAAAAAATTTACAATCCTAAATATTTTTAAAAAATGGTTAAAACATTATGGTACCTCCATCCTAAGGAATTATTTATTAGCTGCTAAAAATGAAGATGTACATGATTAATTATGTGAAAGTAATAAAAAGTTTCATTAAAGTTTCACTCTTAAAAGTTTTCATGTTTGTATATATACATTCATGGGACAAAAAAACCTGAAATGCATCTGGCAAAAGAGTAAGGGTTACCCATATTTTTAACCATGAGTGTCTCATCCATCTGCCCTGCACCTTCTATACTGGCAAGAGTGTTCCAGCGTCACGAGTGTCTAAGAGAGGCACTGGTGTCTGAATGATCAGTTGAAAGAACAGGACAGTAATGGACCACAGCTGTGGCCCCAAGAAACTGACTGGAAATGGCCAAGAGAAAAACTGAGTGCTCTCAGAATGTCAAACTCTCTTTAACTCCCTTCTCTTTGTGGATCTTCTTTCCTCCCCTTTCAGTGTGTTTTAATTAACTTATTCCTCATGTTTCTTTACATGCTCCCCTCAATGGACAAAGCATTGAAATTTTAAGAGCAAGAGTAATAAATACGCCCTTCTCCTTTCCTGTGTGAACAGTTGTCTTTAACTGAGAACAACACTGGTAGCAGGAAGGAGCTGCCGCCTCCGGGGGTGAGCACCGCAATCTAAGATGGTAAAATTCATAAATATGGTGAACGGAACCATGAACTTCATATCCAGCTGGTATTCCCTGGAACACAGTTGAAAACCCCTCATTTCAGTTCATAAATACCGAAAGCACCAAATCTCTACTCTAGCAAGCAGCGATGCAATATGTTTATTTTCCCTGCGACTAGCCCCAAACCTGTTCTCAGGGAGAATCCAAAGGAGGTTGACTTTAAGCTTCCTGCCATGGAAGGGACCAGCTAGAGAGCCAATCACTAAAAACTGCAAGGAAGTGTATATTTAGCCACTAAATTAGTAGTAGAGCCTACAAACATTGGAGCTGGAGAAACAAGAGTCTAGTGTGAACTAGGAGGTTCTAGATGAAGAAGGATAAACAGTTTGACTCAGGGAAGAGAAAGGCACTGTAGGAAGGCAAACAGGCTGAGCAAGGGCATGGTGGTGAGCAAGAGGGTGGTGTGAGCTGAAAGACTTCCTGGAGGAGACACCACTGGTGTTGGTAGGAATTCTGGGATGAGCTTAGAAAGGTGGGATTGGGCCAAACTAAGAAAGGAGGTTGAGTCTGGGAAAGAGCCCAGAACTGAGGCTGTAACAAAAAAAAGGCAGGCTTCACATGGCAGGCAGGAGCGAGGTGATGAGCAAGAGATCAATGCAACGAAAGCAGTGCTCCAACAGGTAGAAAAAAAATTTCTCAACAAGACTTTTTAAGCCCAGTAATCCCTAGGAAACCAGTAAACATATGAGAGGGTATTCTCTCTCTCCTGGACAAACCCACACTCCTTGTTTTACCAAACCTACTGTGGTTTCAAACCATCTAAAATATAAAGACTCATTTTACTTTAACCATTTACAAGCTTTGCTTTTTTAAAAAATCCACGTATGTTTGCAATTGCTTTACAGAAGTTGGCTCTATTTTCCTCTGACTAGAGAAATACTTCCATTTTTTTTTTCCTATTAGTAAATGAAATGGTTGAGCCTCGTGTACTCCCAATATTACATGCTGTGTGCTCCAAACCAGGTCAGCCAAACCTTCCAGACTGCTCAACCAGCCTTCTGGAGGTGTGGTGACCTCACTCAGGCCACCACTGAGGCAGTGGGCTCCCTGAGAGGCCAGGGGATAAATATGAACTCTTAATGTGAATGAGTGAGTGAGTGAGTGAAGTTACTCAGTTGTGTCTGACTCTTTGCAACCCCATGGACTATTAGTCTACCAGGCTCCTCCTTCCATGGGATTTTCCAAGCAAGAATACTGGAGTGGATTGCCATTTCCTTCTCCAATAACCAATACCAAATCTCTACTGAAGCTGGTGTGACTGCAAGGCAGCTGTCTTGATGTGCTTTGACCTTCAGAGAATCAAAGAAGCTGCTTGGTCTGGAGTGAAATGACCTGGAGAAAATCCTAATCTCACTTCTATGCCATTTGTTTCTTGCCTCCACCTTCCACTTTTCAAAACAGCCCAAATACCATCCAAAGAAATTCCACTCTCTCTTTTGAGTGACTACTTTCCAAAGACCAAAATAGACTCTAGATTTTGTTTGGTTTTTTTTTTTTTTTTTTTTTTTGCCATGCAACACACCATGTGTGCTGTCCCCAGACCAGGGATGGAACCTGTGCTCCTTGCAGTGGAAGCTTGGAGTCCTAACGATGGGACCACCTGGGGATTCCCTGTTTTTCGGTGTAAAAGCAAAACCCTCACCTCTGTGGTCTGACTGCTGCATCCTTTGAGCCCTGTCACGTGTGTCACACTCCACACCAGGGCCTCTCTGTCTTGAGTGAGCACTGTCATCACCTGGACCTGCCGAGCTTGTTATGCACACAGTGCTGGGCCCCACCTCCAGCCTTTCTGATTTAGTAGGTCTCAGATGGAGTCAAAACTTGGCACTGGTGAGGCATTTCTAGTGCTATTAAGTGGCTTTGCCATGTGATTTCTCCACCCATGCTACTATGCACAGATGCTCTTTCCAGTTCAAAGGTACCTTCCTCCTGAGATAGGGGAATAAAAAGGACCACAAAAATGAAATGCTTCTGGGAGGGTTAGTGGCAGCTGTCTGGTTGCATTAGCAAGGGAAATCATCCAGGCAAAACTGCTCGAAAGTAAAGAGGGAACTCAGACAGCAGGACTTTGAAGTGAAAGAGTCAAAAATTTGGAGTTCAGCACCTGTGCTTGAGTCTGAGCGTCAATAACACCTTATAATCATAAAATCTCCTAATCTTAGAGCTGGAAAACACCTATTCTAATCTTCATATTAAATGAGGAAAGTTTTGAGGTTCAGAAAAGTTATGTAACTTGTCCAAGATCTTGGAGCTAAGAAATAGCAAGAATGGGATTAAAACCCAGATTTTACAACTTTTGAAAATCACTTTGACTTTTTTTTGCCGCATCAGGTCATAGTTACGGCACGTGGAATCTTCATTGCATCACGCAGCATCCTCCATTGTGGCACACCAATTCTCTAGTTGTGGATCACAGGCTCCATAGTTGCAGCACATGGGCTTAATTGCTCCAAGACATGTGGGATCTTAGTCTCCCAATCAGGGATCGAGCTCATGTCCCCTGCATTGCAAGACGGATTCTTAACCATTGCACCACCAGGGAAGCCCCTCACTTTGACTTATTAATTGAAAAAAAAAAAAAAATGAGAGGAAAGGAGAAGTTCTGCTACCAATAACCTATATGAAACTCAACTTTCTGCCAAAACACTCAGAGCAAAGAAAAGTTACCAGACAAGAACAGATACAGGAAAAACTGTACTGATTCGGAAGGGTTACACTACTACCCAACTTCAAGACTTACTGCTGTAAAGCTAGGACAGTGTGGTACTGGGGTAGATACAAAGATAAACAAATACATCCATGGAAAAGCATAGGGAGTCCAGAAATTGTGTGTGTTTGTGTGTAAAATGCAACCTATTGATTTGCAACAAAGGTGCCCAAGTAATTCAGTGGGGAAATTCATTTCAACACATCTTGCTAGAACTACTGAGTATCCATATGAAAAAGAATGTACCTTGACCCTGCCTCACCCACATACAAACATTTTATTTGAGCTGGACCTTAGAGCTAAAAAAGCTAAAATTTTAAGACTCCTAGAAGAAAACATAGGAGGATATATATATATATATATTGATGACCTTGAAGTAGGCAACAGTTTCTTCGTACACAAAAACCATGATAGAAAGTATTAACTGGCAATAATCAAAATTTAAAACAATTCTGTTGAGAAGACACAATTTAAGAAAATTGAAAAGGCAAGCCATAGGTTGAGAGAAATGCACAAAATATACACCTGACAGGGGTCTTATGTCCAGAATATATAAAGTACTTCTACAAAACAAAACTAAAAAAAACAACCCAGTTTCTAAATGGACAAAAATTTTGACATGTCACAAAGGATGCTCTACAGATTGCTAACGAGCACATAGAAAGGTGCTCAGAATCATTAGTCAGAGGAAAATGCAAATTAAAACCAGAATGACACACTACTCTATACCCATTAACAATTAAAATTAAAAAGACTGACCATATTAAAGCTTGGCAAGAAGATGAAGCAATTAGACACTCTTGCAGTGTCAGTGAGAGTTTAAAATGGCACAACCACTTTGGATAACAACCAAGCAGTTATCTAAATCCAGTTTTTAATAAAGTTAAACATATACCTACCATATAATCCACCAATTCTACTCCTAGGAATTCAAGTCAACAGAAATGAAAGTGTACGTCATTGAAGGAGAGAGAGAAATACAGTTGTAGCTGGGATGGTTTCTAAACTGGAAAGGATGGGGAAAGGGGAGTAACTGGCGTGGTGGGCTAGGGAGGGGATGAGAGGTGGGTGGGATACACATCTTTGTCTGTTTGCTTGTTGTAAAACACCCTGGAGCATGTTAGACATCTAATCACACCAAAAATCAATGTAAATCCCAAATAGTGTTGTTTACACAGAAAGATTACAGGAAAATAAAATATTTTTGAAGTATATGGAGAAGAGTATGTGGAAGAGGGTACTTTGTCTAGAAGCAGTATATTACATTAAAAAGTTAGAAATGGCTATATCTCACTAGACAAACTTTTGAAAACATGTCAAAATGAAAAATGAAAAAATGTCAAAATGAAAAAAACAAAGTGCAAACAGACCAGGAAAAATATTTCCACCAAATCTGACAAAGGGCTTATATCTTTATTACTATGAAAATAGTCCATATTAACTGATCTTTTAAAATGTCTCCAATGGATAAATGAAAAAAGTACATAAACCTGTGACTCAAAGAACTATAGTCATTGGACAAATACATGAGGTAATGTTTAATTGCTCAAATAATAAAAGAAGTTAAAATACTAAATTTTGAGGGGGGGATGGATTGGGAGTTCGGGATTAGTAGATGCAAGCTATTATACACAGAATAGGTGAACATTAAGGTCCTACTGTATAGCATAGGAAACTATATTCAATAACCTGTAATAAACCACGATGGAAAAGAAAAAATACTAGATTTTTAAAAAAAACTTTTAATTTTGTCTTGGGGTATAGCTGATTAATAAACAATGTTGCGACAGTTTCAGGTGAACAGCCAAGGGACTCAGCCATACATATACATGTACCCACTCTCCCCCAAACTCCCTACATTAACTTTTCATTTTGCTACCAAATTAGTGAAACAAAATTTTAAATTAACATAACTAATGCTGGCAAGGATATAAGTTTATAGGTAGATGGATAAAGAATATATATATAAAATTTATATACTCTAAAGTGGGATAGTTTTCCAGAGTTATTTTGGCACAAGGCATCAAAATGTCCATATTCTTTGACTCTCCTTCAGAATCAACCATACTATATTGCAGATGGTCTGTGGATAAAGTTGTTCATGGCAGGGTGATTATAACAACAAAAGGAAACAATTTAAATGTCCAATTAGCAAGAGAACTGCCCTGGAATCATATCTGAACCAAACCCCACTCATGGGCTGTGCTACCAAGAGTTACCATGCTAACTCTCTCCAAAACTCCTCATCTGCAAAAAAGAGGTAAATAATATCACCCACCATCCTGTAGCCGTGGGGAATAAACAAGATAAACATTGAAAGCTCAGGGCACTCAGTTTAGCATATAATAAACATAACACATGTTACATATTATTTTTCCTTTTCCTTGACAAAATACTGTTTAGCCTCAAGAAGCTAAAAGTGTGAAATGAAAGTTGGGATAAAATATGCATATGATACACTCAGTTGGGAAAAATAATCCAATTACACACATCACACTGGCACTATGACCGTCATAAACCATCCCTCTCTAATAAACTATATGTGCCTGCAGGGAGCCTGGAAGGTATTAAACCGACTTGAAAAAGTCATGATAAGATTACGGATGCATTATTTTCTTTTGGATCTTCCTCTTCACCTGCAATAGTATTTTGGCACATAGAAACAAATTCACAAAGAAGGAAATATCCTCTCAAAACCTCAGACCAGGTTTTGACTCAGAAGCCAGGAGAGGCGAGGGCCATCGGCCTGGGCTGCTGCGTCCCCTCCTCGCTCTTTGCCCTTGACTGTCAGCTGGCCCCGCAGGCCAGTCTCCTCTTGGTGTTCACTTTGTGATGCTTACGTGGGCAGCCTCTCCGAATCCTATCTGAAAGGCTCCATCCACTCTCACTTTCTCAGCTCATTAGATGGGCACTGTGTCTCTACTGTCCCCCTTTACAGATCCCGTCCCTCACCCACCGTGCGAGCAGGCGCACTAGCGTGGCAGGTCTCCTTTGACTCTGACAGACGAAAAAAGCTGTGTTTTCCAGGTCAAGTGCTGCCTGGAAGCCTCTTTTCTAGTGTTCAAAAGCCCTAATCCAGATGATTAAGTGGGGCTTTGCTGTTTAACTGCTTGGTGTCCTGCGTGTTGCTTCTGTCTACACAATACCAAGTTTGTGGTAGGGCCATAAACACTTCAAGCAAGAGAGTGCTTAAGACCAAAACTGAGTCCCCAGTTCAAGTTCACTCACTGTTTTTGTCAAGAATAAGGACTCTTCTATTAACATTTCAATATGCATAGCTCATAGTAGTTGCAAATTGCAATGTATTGGGATTTCCCTGGTGGTCCAGTGGCTAAGACACTATGCTCCCAAAGCAGGGGGCCCAGGATCCAGCCCTGGTCAGTGAACTAGATCCCACATGTCTCAAGTAAGAGTTCACAGGCCACAACTAAAGACCCCGCATGCCACAACGAAGATCCAAACTACAACCTGCTTACTATGGACTTACTATAGCAAATGAAGACATGGACACCAGTCACCTCAGCAGCTCAGGCATAATGAAGTCCACAGACATTTTATTTAGCATTTGTTGGCATCTACTGTGCGCCAGGCACAGTAAGCACAGCAGACAAATTCTTGTGATTGAAAAGAACTTAAAGGCTATGCATTCCAACCATCCAGTACGCTCTTGTATCCCATTTACACCTTCTCCATTCAGAATAACTCTTAGGAGGAGCTCACGGATTTGTAAAGCTGTCCATCCCACTTTTGGTAAGATTCTCCCTGAGGTTATTTCATAATTCATCAGTTATGCAGAGGGAACTGTTGCCAGCTAACACCTCTTGCTAAGAACATGAATTACTCCTGTCCCTAAGTGTCCCAGCTGCCTCTTACTCTGTGACTCAGCAAAATGGCAGATGGGGGACTTTCCTGGTGATCCAGTGGTTAAGATTCTGTGCTTCCAATTCAGGGGCTTCGGGTTTGAACCCTGGTCAAGGGAAATAAGATCCCATATGCCGCAGTCCCCCCTGCCCAAAAAAGGCAGACGGTTTGTTAGACCTGAAAGTTGACAATTCACCAAACAGATGTTGTGTGTCATGATATCAATCAGAAATAGGTAGTTTCCAATTTAGTTGAAACAGTGTCTAGATGCTAGATTTTAGATGTTCAGCTAATGTTCAGCCTGTACAATCAGGGCCCAACAGGAGCAAATTAATCTTTTAGGCTCTTGGATGATGAGTCAGAAATTCCATAAAAGGCCCACTTCCAGCCTCTGGCACTAAAGATTAATAGCTCTTCACCCTGAGTGCTTAAGTGTTTGATCCTCTGGAGACAGACACATTCTCACAGGGAGTCTTGACCAAGAGTTCTGACCCCACCCTAGTTATGAGGAAATGCTTTGCCTAAGAAGCAGAAGTTAATAGGGGTGGAGAGGCTTGATGGCTGAAGGAAACAGCTTGAAAGAAAAATCTTATTTAAATTTTTAAAACTTAAAATAATTATGCTAGAAAATGAAGCAATGTGTTCAAAATGTTTATGGGTAAATGGCTTTGAATTTAGAGTTCTCTGCCCACTCAAATTGTCAGTCAGATGTGAAGGGACAAAAAGACACTCTTGGGCATGCATGTGTGAACGCAGAAGGTGGTTGCCCATGTCTCCACCATGAAGTGATCACTCAGAAACTACTTTGGCAAAAAAGAGAGAGAGAAATTTAATAAAGGGAAAGAAATGGGATAGAAGAAAGAGAGGCTGCTAAATACAGCCCAGAATGTGTGCCATTAGTCTGGAAATTCAGAGAGCCTTCTGTCAAGAAGTGAAATTCTAGCACCAAAAGACTGAATTTCTGTCTCCATAGGCCCGTTCACACTTTGAGAGGGTTCTTCTTGAGTAACTCACAGCTCTCTAAAAAAACCAAAAGTGTCTCCTCTGAGCCTGGCCTGTGATCCGTCTCACCTTCCTCCTCAGCGACTCACTCAGTGATGCATCCACAGCAGTGTTCCACTGGGGCTGACCCAAGCAACGTCCAGCCCCTGGCCAGGCAGTGTTCCAAGCGGTCCACCTCTGACCATCTGTAGGGGATTTCCTACTGCAAGAAGAGAAGGACGACCGAGTTCAAAGTTCTTGAGTCTGTCACTGATGGCTAATTTTCTGAGGCCAAAGTCAGGACATAAGACTTGAGTGTCAGCACTGTTTATAATAGCCAGGACATGGAAGCAACCTAGATGCCCATCAGCAGACAAATGGATAAGGAAGCTGTGGTACATATACACCATGGAATATTACTCAGCCATTAAAAAGAATTCATGTGAATCAGTTCTAATGAGATGGATGAAACTGGAGCCCATTATACAGAGTGAAGTAAGCCAGAAAGATAAACACCAATACAGTATACTAACACATATATATGGAATTTAAAAAGATGGAAACGATAACCCTATATGCAAATCAGAAAAAGAGACACAGATATACAGAACAGACTTTTAGACTCTGTGGGAGAAGGTGAGGGTGGGATGTTCTGAGAGAACAGCATTGAAACCAGTATACTATCAAGGGTGAAACAGATCACCAGCCCAGGTTGGATGCATGAGACAAGTGCTCAGGGCTGGTGCACTGGGAAGACCCAGAGGGATGGGGTGGATAGGGAGGCAAGAGGGGGGATTGGGATGGGGAACACATGCAAATCCATGGCTGATTCATGTCAATGTACAGCAAAAACCACTACAATATTGTAAAGTAATTAGCATCCAATGAATAAAAATAAGTGGAAAAAATAAATAAAATAAAATATGTAGTTTTAAAAAAAAAAAGACTTGAGTGTCAAGTTAAAATATGTCAATGTATGGCAAAACCACTACAATATTGTAAAGTAATTAGCCTCCAATTAAAATAAATAAATTTATTTTAAAAAAAATATACTTACCTGAACTGAATGGACAGACTATTCAAAACCAGGCAGTTTTTGAAAAATGGGATATATAGCTATCATTATTATCTTGAGATGTTTGTCTGAGAGACAAGGCAGATGTGAAATTCTGAGGTCCTGACCCAGTCGGCACATGAATAATAATCCTTTGACATGAATCTCTTCTTTTTTAGTATTTACTTATTATTTGGCTGGGTCATATTTGTGGCACTTGGGATCATTAGTTGCCACATGCGAATTCTTAGTTGTGGCACATGGGATCTAGCTCCCTGTTGTAACAACAGTCGCCCAGTCATGTCTGACTCTTGGTGACCACATGGACTGCAGCATGCCAGGTCTCCCTGTCCCTCACCATCTCCTGGAGTTTGCCCAAGTTCATGTTCATTGTATTAGTGATGCGCCAGCCTGACTGGGGATCAAACCCAGGCACCCGGCATTGGGAACCTGGAGTCTGAGCACTTGGACCACCAGGGAAGTCCTTAAACGTCTTCTTATTTATCTTTGAGGCTTCTTCCCAGTGACCCTCTCTCACCTGGGCAGGGGAAAGATATTTGGTGCTTTAGCAGGCTTACACCTGGGCACTCCTATAAATCTTCAGTCTTTAGAAATTTATTTGATGATTATAAGGATCTGTTGATTGGGGGGTGGAAGGAGAGAGAAAGAGAAAGTATTTGATAACTCAGACTCTTCTCTTTTGTCCCTAAAAATGGACCCCACACTGTGTCCCCCACTTAGCAAACAAGTTCCTCCCTTGGAAGGCAGTTAGGCAGCTTGCTGTTGTTACCTCGAGGGTCGGGTAGGGTAGGGAATCTTTAAGGTTTATTTATTTTACTTATTTATTTGGCTGCATCAGATTTTCGTTTCGGCACTCAGCATCTTTGGTTGTGTCTTGAGGGTTTAGTTGTCCCTCAGCATGTGGGATCTTAGTGCCCCAAGCAGGGTTTGAACCCACATCCCTTGCATTGAAAGGCGGATTCTTAACCACGGAACCACCAGGGAAGTCCCTGGGGTTGGGGATTTTAACTTCACTTAAACAACTTATTGAACAACTTGTTCTTCCTACCCCTCAGAATATCCTACCTCAGAACAATTCTGAAAAACATGACTTTCTATCTCACCACTTTCCCATGATATATTAATGTCTCTTAGCAATTGATACCTCTAAGAACCATATAAGCTAACTGGTCTACCCCTCAATGCCTTTTGAAAAGGAGCCCTGAGGAAATACTACAACTCCAGGAACCAGTATTAAGAAGATGAATCTCTGGGCTACCTCCTCTCTTCAGGGCCCCTGCAAAGGACCCACTCATCTTGGCCTCCAAATGCCCTGGTGCCAGCTGAGAGAGAAGATAAGAACCAGGAGGGCTCGCTTCCCTCTGGAGGTTATATCATCCTTGGTGAACTTTGCCACAAGTGGGAGATAAGGGCTGAGAGGCTTGTTTCCCACAGAGTTTGTTTCATACCCAGTAGACACATGCCCCAAATCTGGAGAGGTAGTTGGCACCTTGCAAATATTTACCTGGCTACATGGCAACAGGGCAGTACTGTTTAACAGAAAAGCCACATGCCTTGCACTCATTCTCTCCACACACATAAAAAAGGCCACATTTTTTTCTGTGACTATCTTTCCATGTGAAGATTGCACCCCTTTAATTTCCAAATCATCCAGTTATCCAGGGTTTGAACATCCAACGGAGATGATACCAGGTTTGCCTTCCTGTGTGAAGTGGCCATCACTCGGCCTTGGAGTTCAGACTCATCTTCGTGTTCTCAGAAACGAGAACCACAGCACAGCAGACTTTCCCTGACCTGCTGCATATCTTCTTCTGATAAGTTCAGGACACCCTGGTGGCCCAGATGGTGAAGAATCTGCCTGCAGTGCAGGAGACCCAGGTTCGACCCTTAGGTTGGGATCCCCTGGATGAGGAAATTGCCACCCACTGCAATGTTCTTACCTGGAAAATTCCAAGGACAGAGGAGCCTGGCGGGCTATGTCCATGGGGTCACAGAGAGTCAGACATAACTGAGTGACTCACACACACACACACACACACACACACACACACACACACATACAAGTGTGTGGTGCTTACAGAAATCCATAACAGAGTACGATAGAGAAAGGAACCAGAACATGACCTTCCTTTCCATCAGGAGCTGAGGGAAAACATTAAGTGCTTTCAGAGACTCACCTAACTCAGCCACCTTCTCCTCAAAATATGTAAGAAACTGTGGGCTTGGTACCATGGCAATAGCATGTTACCAGAAAACTTGTCGAAAGGTCAAGCTCGTATGAAGAACGAAGGATGACCTTAGTCACTGAAAACTCACACAGCAAGACTGGCACTTGCCTCTGTGTAAATAGCATTCTCTGATGTGCCATATGCCTCAGCTGGTAAGTACAAGGGCCTCCTGTAAGAGGCACAGTACGCACGTAACAACTTTATCAGGTAGCACTTGTATGGCGCCATCTTGTGGTGAATCCATTTAGCAACTTGAGAGAAAGAGGAAGCCCGTTTTTTCCATTTTATTAATTTTGTGATGTGCAGTATTTTCACTCCTTTTGATAAATTTAAACAGATTGAGCTTCTACTTCCTAATGATACAAAGGAGTTCAGGATACATTTTCCGTTGGATCTAAGAGTGAACAAATACTGATTGAGATTTCCCCACCTCAAAGTCAGCAATTGTAGAATTCAGGAAACATATATACACTACTATATAAAAAATAGATAAACAACAATGACCTACTGTATAGCATAGGAAACCAGAGTGAATATCTTATAACAACTTAAAATGGGAAAGAATCTGAAAAAAATATGTGTGTGTGTACACATATATAGAGAGAACTGAATCACTTTGCTGTACACTTGAAACTAAGATAACACTGTCAATCAATTATAGTCCAATGAAAACTAAATACATAATAATAAACAAAAATCAAGCAAAATTTTTGAGGAAGACATTTGTTTCACAGAAAATTATTTTTTAATGACAATTACCTTTCTTTATTTGAGAAAAAAACTTTATCCCAAGGTGATTCCATTGTATGGCCTCATTTCCAGGCAATTTCAAAGATAAGGGAATTTTTCCAGATATGGTCATTGATGGATTGGTTTCAAACAACCTGCAAGGAACATAAGGGCCTGAGCACATGAGTCTATATTTTTCTATTTTCCTTTTCAACTTGAGAAAGGGTTAACCAGTAGTCTCCCTAAAATTTACATATCAACGAAGCAGGGCATCCTGTTCATGTATGAAAACTTCACATGATTGAATGTGCACCTGCAGAACCAGAGCTGAAACTCAGGTCCCCGAATTTCTAGGCTTGCGGCCTTTGCTGAAGATCTCAGGGCTTTGCTTAGCTTGTGAACCCACAAGAGTTAGGAGTGAAGTTCCACATTTGTGTGGTGAAGAAATCAGTTGCAAATCTGTGACTGAGCAGTCATGGGAAATACCTGAGCAAGACAGCCAGCCCTGTCAAGTTGAGGACTAGAAAAGCTCCAGGCCACAGTCAGGATTCTTTATGTTGCTAGCCCAGCCTTACAGCAAACACTGTCGCCCACGCCCCCACCCAAAACTCACCAGCCTGTAGAATACCCTTGCCCCCAAAATCTTCTCAAGTCCTGCAGTTGAGGTAACATGGTGATGTCACAGTGCCAAGTTCACAGAAGGCGCTCAGTGACTGCTCTTGACCTGTTAACTGATGACATATCCATTGTAATGAATATCAGAAGACCCCCAATGTCTGAAACATATTGGCCATGAAATAAATACTTTGTTGACTGCATTTTTAAAAAGTTAAATCAGAATTCTCTCTGAAGCCACTACGGAGAACGGTATACAGGTTCCTTAAGAAACTAAAAACAGAGTTACCATAGGAACCAGCAATCCCACTCCTGGGCATATATCCAGAAAAGAAGAAAACTCTAATTCAAAAAATACATACCCCCCAATATTTATATATAGCAGCACTATTTATAATAGCTAACATATGTGGAAGCAACCTAAGTATACATCAACAGGTAAATGGATAAAGAAGATGTGGTATATACATACATATATATACACACACACATACATATATTGTTATTACTCAATTGCCAAGTCATGTCTGACTCTTTGCAATCCCATGGACAGCAGCATGCCAGGTTTCCTTGTCCCTCACCATCTCCCAGAGTTTGCCCAAGTTCATGTCCATTGAATTGGTGTATATGTATAGATTTATATAATGGAATACCACTCAGCCATGAAAAATAATGAAATGGTAAATTACAGCAATATAGATAGAACTAGAGATTGTCATACTTGAATAAAGTCAGACAGAGAAAGAAAAATATCATGATACCACTTATATGTGGAGTCTAAAAAAGTGATGTAAATGAAGTTGTTTATGGAGCAGAAATAGACTAACAGGCATAAAAGATAAACTTATGGTTACCAAAGAAGAAAGAGGTAGGGAGGGATAAATTAGGAATCTGAGATTACTATATAACACTACATATAACATATAGCACTACAATATATAGAATAGATAAACAATAAGGACCTATCGTATAGCATAAGGAACTATACTCAATATCTTGTAATAACTGAAAATTGAAAAAATCTAAAAAAGAATGTATATACAGAACTGAATCACTTTACTGTACAGTATACCTGAAACTAACACATTGTAAATCAACTATATTTCAATTTACAATAAATTAAAAAAATAAAGAATTCTCTCTTGTCCAAACTTTTAGTTATTTTAGTTCAGATTAAGATTAAACAAATGTTTATTGACTGTTCATTGGTATGGGCCAGGCATGTCCACATACATGTTCATTGTGGCTAAATCTGTACAGTCAGCCTGGCTGACAGAGGCTGTCCTTCAATAACCATGCATTGTTGTGGTGGGAAGTCCCTCTACTGGAAGAAATAAGCAGGGATGGGTGAGGATTATCACAATTAGCTTGCAAAAATTTGGGAGGTGAAGGTGCCTGAAAATGCTGTTGAGGTCAGGAGGGCATCTAACTCAGTTCTCTGGAAGCCAGGTGCTGGGCATAACGTGAAAGGCAGGACAGAGAAAGCCACAGACAATGCCATCGGCCAGGTGAGAGTCGGAAGGAGGATGTGGTTGGAGAAAACGGAGATCAAAAGCAGTGTGGTTGAAGTTGGCCCTCAGATTTCAGGAAGGGAGGACCATCAAAGGAAGCCACAGGAGCCCAGGAGCAGAAATCATTTTAGTGAGTCTTAAAGTGGAACAAAGGAGAAAACAGGAGACGGGAGAGCGCCTGGATCAATGGTTTGAGGATTCTGCAGCTCTCCTTCCTGTCCTCCCCTATCCAATTTCACTGCTCACTCATGGAGGGGAGAGATTAAGAGTTTGAAAGGAGAAATGTTCTTTTTTTGCTGGTCTTAGCAGCCAACATAAAATGTTAAAAGGAAAAGAAAATGAGCACATGTGACTGAGGGGAGTAGGGGTACCATGGTGACCAAGTGTGGATTTCAGTGATCCGTTTCCTTCTCATTCTGTTACCAAAATACTCCAAGGACATGTTTGTGATGCACTAACCTGGAAGGAAGGGAAGAGATCTGAGAAGATACAGATACAGATGGAAGGAGAGATGCCTAGGGCATAATTAGGCAGTGGGAGGCAGCTGAGGAAGGGAAAACAGATTTGGGACAAGTCGTAGAAATAGCTGCAAGGCCCTAGAGAGGAGCTGAAAGTAGCATTTACATAGTCACTCTGGGAGAGGAGGCAGACAGCCATGCAGGAGGACGGTGAGGGGTGGGGAGGGGGAGGATGGGCAGGCATGGAAGTTATGATGAGAAGGCACTATTGCACCCGGGAGGGAATCTTGACACTCTGAGGTGACCCATTCCTGCTGCCCCCATCTCCAAATGGCCCTCCTTTAACTGCAGGCGGGACCCTTGCTGCCACCTGCATCAGGTCAGGGGTTAAGTCACAACTCAGTTTCAGGTGGAGTAGTTGCAGCGGAAACAGGTGACAGATGACACACCATAAGAGGAAAAATGTAAGGACTCTGCTCCTTTAAAAGGACTCTGCTTGCTACTCTCCCACCTTCACCCCCCCAAAAGAGAACACCCCTAATCCTGGGGCCATCTTGAATAACAAACACTGAGGAAAGAAAAAGGGAAAACAGAAGCAATGCAAATATTTTTCTAAGGGGTGAACTTTCCATGAGGTGACAGTTACTCCTTTCTCTACTCCCCACAGCGAACCATGTATAACACATCTCCTCCTGGTCTGGTGGCAGAGAAGCCTCTTGGGATGGAGAGCTGGCTCTCCCTGGTCTGTTAAGGTCAAGGCCACTGGGGCTGAGCATCCTTTGGGAAGTTCCTTCTCTGTGGCCTCCCTACTTCCTCCACCCCAACCTCCAACTCCACTCTGATGGAAAGACACACCAAGGAATACAAAGAGAGGGCATAGATAATAAAAGTGGTCTGTCTATAGAAGTTTCTTGTGCACATGTCCACAGATATGAAAGAGTATGTTCAGGAAAGATTATGGAGAGGATGATCAAGTAAAGAGTCTATGAATTTCAGGAGAAAAATATGCAACCTGAAGAATAGATATAAAAGATGCTTTCTTAAAAATGAACAAAAGCACACAAACCATAAAATAATAACTGAAGGTTTGCTATCTGTGTCATTGAAGTCCAGAGGAAGAGGAGAGACAGATACAGAAAATATCTTAGAAAAAAATAATGTCCCCAAATTCCCCAAATCTGGTGAAACATTATATGTTTATAATATAAACATATAAGTTGCAGATTCAAGAAACTCAGTGAATCACAAACAGAATAGATGCAAAGAAAAGCATGCACAGATGCTGAAATTCAAACTGCTGAAAGCCAAAAAAAAAAAACAAACAGGAAAAGAAAAACATTTTCAAAAGCAGCTAGAGAAAACCACCTTATCTATCGGAGAACAATGATTTTAATTATTGCAGGGTTCACCTCAGGGACAACGGAGGACAGAAGATAGTAGAAGGACATTTTAAAAGTTGTGAAAGGAGAGACCTCTTAATCCAAAATTTCATACCCGTGAAAATATTCCTCAGGAATGAAGGCAAACATTCTCAGATGAAGAAAAACTAAAAGGACTGCCAAAGGAAGTTCTTCAGACTGAGAAATTATACCAGAGGGAAACTTGAAACTTCACGCACAAAAGAAGAGCTGCAGAAATGACTGGTATCTGGGCCTACATGATTCAGGTTGGCTACTTCCATATGCGATCTACACAAGCCTCCCCATTCTTCCAGGTAGAGTTGTATGTGCTGAGTGTTTCTCCAAGGTCAGCAAATGCTTTATGATTATTCTTGTATTCACCTACAGTGGCTCCCATTGGTCCTGTGTATATGATGTAGGAAATTGGTTCAAAGATTCTGGAGACATAATATCTGAATTCAAAGCCTACAACTTCCACTTACTAATTGGGTGTCCTTAAGACAGTCACTTAACCTCTTTATGCCTCAGTGTTCTTATCTTTAAAATGGGAGGGTAATGTATCTCCCTTGCATGTTACCAAGAAGATTAATTAGTTAATGAAGAGAAAGTGATTAAAACAGGCCTGGGAACCTACTATGTGCTTTGTGTATTAACCACTATTGCAAGTGCTTGAAAATTACTAAATAATTAAGCCTAGCATGGACTGATACACCATCAGCCTTCAATTTCAAACCCAACAGTTATCTAAGGACTAAACTAATCTCATAGTAAATCCTATGCTACTTGTATTTTTGTAAAATCTATATCAAAACATTTTGAAAATCGGAGTGGTCAAGAAAGTTCTCTTTTTTTTTCAGGTGCACCTTTCCTGACCAGAGATCCAATTACCTGCCCCCACCCTCCACCAGGAAGCATGGAGTCTTAACCACTAGACAACCAGGGAAGTCCCAAGAATGTTCTTTTGAAAAATCAAATCTCAATTGTAAATGATGTAAAACAGAACATAAGTTGACAGGTAGGATTTTGCAAATGAATAATATCATCTGGCACATAAAGCTTAACCATGTCTCTTCACTCAGCTAAACAGAGTATTTTTATCACACATTCTTTCTCATTGGAGAGCTCAATTTGAACTTTTTGTTACTAGTCCTTACCATGAACTTTCCTCTAATGGTTGATATTTGAAGTAGATTTGCAAAGACAGATGTGTCCATTCACATTTCTAGGAAATACAAACTCCAATCCCTCTGTCAAGTTCTGTCATCAGAAGCTTACCTACTTAAGCCTCCCACAGAAAGTCCTTCAAAATTCTATTTTGATATGTCTTTGATTTTTTGGTCAAAGGTCAAAATAAGAAATGGCCATATAAAGAATATATTTGCATTTGCTGTAAAACTGCTAAAATATAAAGACATTCTTCATTATACAGATTTTACAATATAAATCCCCAAAGATACTATCTCTCTCCTGATAAATTACTATCAGCACTTTTGTTTGATAATAAAAATTGTATTCAATGGTTTGCCACCCAGGTAGTGCACTGGAATAGTCTTGAGTAGGTTTTAACCCCTCTTTGTCCTCAGGCCTTACCTTGCACCAGTTAAATCAGAATCCTGGGGAATGAGGGGCTTCCCAGTTGACTCAGCGGAAAAGATTTCGCCTTCCAGTGCAGGAGATGCAGGAGACCAGGGTTCCATCCCTAGGTCAGGAAGATCCCCTGCAGGAGGAAACTGCAACCTACTCCAGAATTCTTGCCTGGGAATCCCATGGACGGAGGAGCCTGGCGGGCTACAGACCATGGGGAAGCAATAGTCAGACACGACTGAGCACAAGCACACACACACGTGGGGAATGGGACTCAGGCTTGATTTTTTAAAAGTTACCCAGGAGTTTGTCTGTTTGATTGTTTTAAGATTTTTTGATGTGGACCATTTTTAAAGTCTTTACTGAATTTGTCACGGCATCGCTTCTGTTTTATGTTTTGGTTTTTTGGCCGAGAGGCATGTGGGATCTAAACTCTCCAACCAGGAATTGAACCCACACGTCCTGCATTGGAAGGCATAATCTTAACCACTGGACTGCCAGGGAAGTTCCCTCCAGGAGGGGGCCCAGGTCTAGGTGTTTCTATCTTTGTGTGCAACTGTGCTTTTGAGTGTTTCTAAAACCTTCTGTGATGATGCCCCAGCAATCAGTAGTGAGTGCATCAAGCTATCCCCCATGGTGGTCTCTGTTAACAGCAGTACTTGACAGCTCAGAACTCGTTAAGTATAATTTAGGTGATATTATCCAAACTCGGAATTTTCATTTGCCCACACCTTTACTTCACCTGTGAGGTTGCTAGGGCCACCATAATGAAAGTAACGCAGGCTGCATGATTTAAACAATGGAAACAAACTTTCTGACAGTGCTGGAGGCTGGAAATCCAAGATCAAGGTATTGGCAATGTGGTTTCTCCTGAGGCCTCTCTCCTTGGCTCACAGATGCTCTTGCTATATCCCTCCATGGTCTTTCCCCTGTGTGCTAAATCTCTTCTTCTTATAAGGATTGCTTTAGGGTAACACAAGTGCCTTATTTTAACTTGATGACCTCTTTAGAGGCACTACCTCCAAGTTTAGTTCCATTCTGAGGTCCTGGGGATTAGGGCCTTTAACATAAGAGATTCAGGGAGGATGCGATTCGACCCATGGAAAGTCTCTTTGAACTTTACTGCTCACTGACAGTCATTTGAAACATTCCTGTATTCATCTCTATCTATTTCATACTTCATTATCTGCAAAAGCTTACTAATTGTCTAAGCCTTTTTTTCCCTGCCCTCGAGGAGGGCCCTGGGAGCAGGACTGGTTTATGCACACTTGCATGAGGCCTGAAGTTTAAATAGCCAGTCTAAACTTTAGTGAGCTTCCCTGGTGGTTCAGATGGTAAAGAATCTACCTCTGATGCAGGAGACCCAGGTTCAAACCCTGGGTGGAGAAGATCCCCCAGAGAAGGGAATGGCTATCCATTTCTTGCCTGGGAAATCCCGAGAACAGAAGAGCCTGGCAGGCTACAATTCATGGGGTCGCAAAGAGTCGTACACAACTGAGTGACTAACACACTAAACTGTAGCAGGAAATCAGAGTTACCCAGGGAGTTTTTAAAATACTGCCGTCCCAGATATTGCAGTCTCATGATCTAGCTGGTTCCTCTCCATTGGTAATTTTAAAAAGAAAGGAAAAAACATAACTCTCTCCAGGTGATGGGAATGTGTAACCAGGGCTGAGAACTACTGGTTTCAATGAATGGATGAGATTAAAGAGAACTTTTCCAGGTGAGGAGGAGGAAGAGAAGTGTGGGACATGAAAGCAGGATAACCTGGTGTATTTGAAGGACAGTGAGAAGACTGACTCACAGAACCAGAGATCAAATTGCCAACATCTGCTGGATCATTGAAAAAGCAAGAGAATTCAAAAAAACATTTACTTCTGCTTTATTGATTATGCCAAAGCCTTTGACTGTGTGGATCACAACAAACTGTGGAAAATTCTTCAAGAGATGGGAATACCAGACCACCTGACCTGTCTCCTGAGAAATTTGTGTGCAGGTCAAGAAGCAACAGTTAGAACCAGACATGGAATAACAGACTGGTTCAAAATTGGGAAGAAGTACATCAAGGCTGTATATTGTCACCCTACTTATTTAACTTCTAATCAGAGTACGTCATACAAAACGCTGGGATGGATGAAGCACAACCTGGAATCAAGATTGCCAGGAGAAATATCAATAACCTTAGATATGCAGATGATACCACCCTTATGGCAGAAAGCAAAGAGGAACTGAAGAGCCTCTTGGTGAAAGTGAAAGAGGAGAGTGAAAAGGCCGGTTTGAAACTCAACATTCAAAAAACTAAGATCATGGCATCCAGTCCCATCAATTCATGACAAAGTGATGGGAAAACAATGGAAACAGTGACAGACTTTATTTTCTTGGGCTCCAAAATCACTGCAGATGGTGACTGCAGTCATGAAATTAAAAGATGCTTGCTCTTTGGAAGAAAAGTTATGACAAACCTGGAGAGCATATTAAAAAGCAGAGACATTACTTTGCTGACAAAGGTCTATCTAGTCAAAGCTATGGTTTTTCCAGTAATCATATATGGATGTGAGAGTAGGACCATAAAGAAAGCTGAGTGCTGAAGAATTGATGCTTTTGACCTGTGGTGTTGGAGAAGACTCTTGTCAGTCCCTTGGACTTCAAGGAGATGAACCAGTCAGTCCTAAAGGAAATCAGTGCTGAATATTCCTAGGAAGGACTGATGCTGAAACTGAAGCCCCAATACTTTGATCACCTGATGCCAAGAACTGACTCCTTGGAAAAGATCCTGATGATGGCAAAGATTGAAGGCAGGAGGAGAAGGGAATGACAGAGGATGAGATGATTGGATGGCATCAGTGACTCAATGAACATGAGTCTGAGCAAGCTTGGAGAGTTGGTGATGGACAGGGAGGCCTGGTGTGCTGCAGTCCATCGGGTCCCAAAGAGTTGGACACAACTGAGCGACTGAATTGAACTGAACTGAGAAGACTGACAGGCTGGAACTGTGATATGACTTAGACGTAAAGGAAAATAAGATCACAGAGGTCAGAGTGAAATTACTGTAAGGCTTGTAGAACCTGTGTACAGACAGGAAAGACAGGAGGGATGTAGAAACCAAGTCAGCAAGCTCAACTAGTTGGTTATTACAGAAAAATAGGTGTAAGATAATGAGGACTTTGCCAAGCTGTGGCACTGAAACAGCCACGCAGGAATAGGTGTAAGGATTGGGAAGGAAGGGCTGGGAGGACTTGCTAAATGGATGAACTGGTAAGAGATATATGTTAAGGAGATTAAGGTAAAGGTTGAACTATAAATGATTCCAAGGTTTCAAAACTGATGGTCTAGGAATATGCTATTAACAAAAATGAATATAAGAAATTGTTGTCATGGAGTAAAGAGCATGAATTTGTCTAGATCATAAGCTTGTCTATGAAATTTTAACCTTCTAAAGTCAGGGATAACATCTTATTTATTCACATAGCATGATGTCTTGTGTATAACAGCTGCTCCATACATTTCAGTTGGCTAGAGTTAAATGAGGTGGAATTGTAACACCTAAGTAGATATCCAGATATGAAAATAAACATAACAAAGAAGAGAAATTAACACGGAAGAGATGAGTAGGAATTGAGGCTTCTCGCATGACAGAGCCCTCTGGGAAACATACTGAGTGTCTAACAAGGATTTTTAAGCATCTCTGCAGAACCTCTCCATCCTGCATCCTCTTTTTCTTCTCTCTGGCTCACCCACTGTAAGAGGCATCTGTTGTTTTCATCATCCAGCATTCACTCCCTTTGCTGGTTCCTCAATTTCCCTTTGGAGAACTTCCCCCTTCCAAGGCATGTGGTCTGGCTGGGACTGTCTGTCACAATGCCTTGCCCACTCCAGCAAGCGTGTCAAACTACTATTTAAACAACAGGACTGTTCATTATATTCAACCTCTCCTCTTCCTGGAGGCCTTCCTGGACCACTGTGCCTTCCATTCCCCTCCTTTGAATTTCTACAAAGTTATAGTTCATATAGTTGTAGTTCAAACTAGCAGCAAGTGCCCTTTTTACCTAAGCTGGGCCTACCAGACTGTCTCTCCTGGATTCTTAGTCTCGAGTAGAGTAACCAGCTCAGAAGCCAGAACTTCTTTGGTGGCTGAGTCCTGGTGACACAGCTCACCAGGTCTGTGAAATTGCTGAGGTCTCTGTCCTCTCCATAGCCAGTTTACTCAGCCTTGCTGATAATTACCCTTCCACTACATCCCCTTTCTGTAGTTAACCAGAATTAGTTTTCGTTGCTTGCAAATAAAACTTAACTGAGTGCATTCTTTCCCATTGTTCAAATTTTGCACAACTTTGCTTTGCATTCAAAATCCAGAAGTGAGCATACGATATCCCATGGTCTTTCTCTCTCCTTTTTTAAGGCCCATCCCAGGGATTCTCATCTTTATTTCAAAGCAGACAACTTTGTGACAGCACATGGTGATGGGAAGCCGACAGCTGACATGCTTATACCTTCCACGTCTCACATCTACTAATTCATTGTCAGAGGTGCCTGGGATGCTTTTGCCCTGGATTATAAATTGTCTGGCTAAAATATCGTCTCTCTTCCTACTCCATTTATTTCTTGAATTCTAAACCCCTCCCAGTGTATGTCAGATGCCTGTCAAGGGTATCTGAGAATATGTTTCTCCATCCCTTCTTCTTTCCTGTCTCTCTATCCAATATCTTCTTTCTTTGAGCAACCACTTTTAAAAAAATAACTAAAAGCTGCAGTGCCCCCAACATCACCAACATGCATAAAGGAGGATCTGCTTCTCTCATGTGTGAGAGAAACAGATACAAATTCTGGCTGTGGAAGTGTGGGCTTCCATCAGACCCAGGGATCAACGCCTTTTACCAGGCTCAAAACAAACAGCCCTCACAGCGATAATGTTATTTGGTATTTCTCTGAGCAATTCATAGACATGAAAGAATTAGCTGTCAGTTCCTCCCAAAAGAATGAGTGTGATTCTGGATCTGATCCTGTCCTGTTTCTCAGACCTAAACAAAGGGCCCTGCATATAACCTGTGCTGAACAAGATGACTTCTCACAAGGAAAAGCGGGGGAGAAGTGAAGAGAGTAAGAAAGAAAAAGAGAAGACCCACCATTCATCTAATAACTATTATGAGTCTGGGATGACAGGTTGGAGAAAAACACCCCAGTGTTCTGTCTGCGCTGTGGTTCCATTGATCACACTTGATGACTCCATGGAGGAGTTTCCACAGAGGTTGGGCTGTCTCCAGCCATCCCTCAAGCTGTGGTCTTATGTGTTTGATGATTCTTCTATTGTGTTACTGGCCCTCTTCCTTATACCAAGTTCAAGTGTTGCCTCACTTATCAAAGCAAATCAGTTTCAAACTAACACCTGTAACTTGTGTATGTACAAACACATATGCACATAACATCTGTACTCTTTTTTTCTGTTCCCCCTCCCTGTTCTCGTTCGGGACCAGGGTCTGGGGAGGGAAGTAAAGAAAGAACCATGCCTATTAGCCTGATGTTTTGCAATGATGTGACTGGAAAGAACTCAATGAAATTAGGGACTGGCTTATTCCATTTCAAGAAATTCTGTCATCAAAAGGAAAACGTGCCTTCACCTGCTCAGGGAAATCATTGGCTGAACTTCTTCACAGAGACACCCTGTGAACTGCCAAAAAAAAAGAAAAATAAAGAAATGTAGGGCATAAAAGCAAGAGCCAAGCCTTTCCATGGCTTTACACACCGGTCTTCCTTAATATTACTGTGTTTCAGAGTTCTGTCATACACAAAATGCTCTCTTGTGCCCTGATTCTCCCAATGTCAACCAATAATCACTCACGTCTGAGTCAGGGAAGTCTGACACCGCAAGTACAATCCCCTCAGCAAACCCCCTTCTCTCATCTCTCGATTGTCACCCTGGTATAGATGAAGCTGTTTGGCAATAAAGGAAACAGATACACAACAAACCAAGTTTAGCATCAATCATCTGGAGGATAGGTATTTGCCTAATGGCACAAAATGGATTTTCTTTTTTACTGTATAGTCTTGTTCTCATAAATTTGATAAGTTA
Organism: Odocoileus virginianus; assembly: GCF_023699985.2. Lineage (NCBI taxonomy): Eukaryota > Metazoa > Chordata > Mammalia > Artiodactyla > Cervidae > Odocoileus > Odocoileus virginianus. Next base: position 14,804,170 of record NC_069682.1, on the reverse strand, counting down.
TATTAAAGTAACTTTTAATTTATAAAATTCTTATAAAATTAAAAATGTTTTACATGTAAAACCAGCTATAAATCAAGGCACATCTTTATTGTTGTTTGCCTGTCAACACATATGTGTATCCACCTATCTTAGACATTCTATTTGTGTGTGTGTATTTCACCACTGGATTGTAAATCTCCTCAAGGCCAGAGACTATTGCCTTCTACCCATCCAGGGCTTTCAAAAACCCAAATTAAGGAATCAAAGAATCAGGAGACGAGGAAATCAGAGGAAGGAAATGTGACAGCCTGTGACTCAAACATAGGTGAAACTTCTAAAATCTTGTGCTGCTCCTGGTGCCCCTTCCCTCAAAGTGGCTTTGTGGTTATTACACTCCAGGGTGGAGAAGAGCAATAAAAGTGTACCCGCCCATCAACACATCAGCTTTCAGTTTTTCAAGGTTTGTTTGTTTTTTTTCAGGTTTGTAGTTATTTTCCTCCAAGTGTAATGAAAGTTGAGTGACCTATTCAGAGTCTGCATAGAGCAAGAATATGAGAGCACAAAACCCAGTCAAATGGCTTCACTCTTGCTGCAGCCAAAGGAACCCCATTTAGCCAAAAGCTCAGCTGAGGGCACTGGATAAGCACACACCCATGGAGCCTGCGCGCGTCGTCACTGATCTGAAGAGCCAGCACAAACCAGGGGGTGCTCGGGGGAGCCTGGAGCAGGTGCACACACTCTCTCCAGCAGCGTCTCCTGGACCACAGGGAGGAATGGATGGCCTCTCAGAATTCCACTTTGGAACAAAAGCAAACCAACATGACTGACTTAAGTGGGTGGATGATCAAATAGAATCATTACCTCTTGAAATGAGACAATGAAAGAAACCTGTTCTTGAAGTAGGAAGGAGATTCCAAGTTTTATTTTCTGTGCTTCCAAGTTTGTTCGTGTATTTGGTCTCCAGTGCGTGAAAATAGGTCTCCACCAGAGTTTTCTGAGATGACTATATGTATATATTTTACTTGTAGGGAAAATGGAAAGCGCCACAGACTTATTGAATACAGTCCACATAAACACATACAGATTTCAGGTTGTTTTTCTGTGTTTTGAAGTCGAATGATATCTAGGGTAAAGAGTGTAGGCTTTGGACTTGGACAAATCTGGGTTTGAGTCCCACTTCTATAGTTTACTGTTTGTTACCTAGAGCAAGTTATCTGAGCTGCAAATTCATCTTCTGTAAAATAGGAAGAATTATTGCTTAATTCATCTAGCTGTAGAATTAAAAATCAGGTAATTTACATCAAATATTTGGCATTCCCTATTCTATAATTTTTTCATTACCAGGTTGGTCATTTCTTGTGTCTCCTTAATGGATGCATTTTTTTCTTTCAGTCCCTAATTTATTGCTTTAATATAATTGTATTTGAAACATTTCTGATATATTGGATTTATTTTCAATCTTCAGGCTGCTCCCTCCCTGTCCCTGGTCAAGTGGAGTGGCTCTGTACTGGAAAGGCACAAATTGTATCTCAGGCAGGAGGAGCAAGTCTCAGGGTGAATGTTGGTTTCACTATAGACAATGCTGTGGCAGAGCCAAGTCCAGTTATGCAGGTAGGATGGGGAAAATAAACACAGAGGGGTCTGCCATTAGAATCCTCTCCATTAATACAGAGGGAAACAGGAAGAAGAAAACTCTGTTTTATCATAGAGGCAGACAGTTCACTGAAATCACACATAAGAGGTAAGAGCTTATATTTACTGAGCATTTATGATGATGCCAGGAGCTGTCCTACATTAACTTTTGGCAGCAGCCCTGTGACACGGATATTATTGCCATCTCTGTTTTACAGATGAGGAAACATGGGCCCAGAGTGATGCAATACCGTGCCCAGGATAAAGCCAATTATTAACACAGGTTGCCTGGCTCTGGGTCCCTGTGAGAAGCCTGTGTGTGTGTTAAGTCGCTTTAGTCATGTCCAACTCTTTGCAACCGTATGGACTGTAGTCCACCAGGCTCCTCTGTCCATGGGATTCTCCAGGCAAGAATACTGGGGAGTGTTGCCATGCCCTCCTCCAGAGAATCTTCCCAACCCAGGGATCGTACTGGCATCTTTTATGTCTCCTACATAGGCAAGAGGGTTCTTTACCACTAGCGCCACCTGGGAAGCCCAAGAAACCTCTAGGCCATGCTAATTTGCAACAACAACAGAAGAGCCACATTTTCCACTTTAATACAAAATGAAAACAAACCATTCAGAGTGATTTGGCCATGTAAGGGAAGCAGTGGTCCTGTCTGTGCCTGCCTGGGACAGAGACTGTGCTTGCTGCGCTGGGAAGGGGCAGGAGAAAGGAGGTGTGTCTGAAAGATGAAAGACAGGCAGGCAGAATAGACTGAGTTTCATAGGACATTTTTAAAACAAGCAGGCAGCAGTAATTGTTGGAGTTTATTCTCAGTTGAGAGGCATCTACATGTTCCATCACAAAGGTTATGCGATAAGATAGCCACAAGCTTTGGATGGTTTGATTCAGTTAAAGAAAGACAAGAGCTCCTTAATAACTTTTGAGTAGAGGTTCTGTAATGTGAATAGAAAGGACAGATTAGCATATGTAACTGAGTGCTGTGTTAGTCAAATTGTTGATGTTGAGAGTGATGCATTAGTTTTGGTGGTACTGCCCGTGCTGGAAAGTGTTTGGGGGATTCCTTTAAGACAAATATTTAATTAATTTATTAAATTAAGGGTCTTATAATTGTGGCATGCAGATCTTCAGTTGTGGCATATTGAATCTAGTTCCCTGACCAGGGATCAAACCTGGGTCCACTGCATTGGGAGTGCCAAGTCTTAGCCACTGGACCACCAGGGAAGCTGCTCGGGGGACTCATTTTGGGTCTCTTGTACACCACAAGGCCATCCCTGATGCAAAAATCACATTCATTCACCCCACCCCAAGAGGGCACCACACCAAGCACTGGGAGAACAAAACTAGGACACCAGTCTCGCCTAAAGTCACAGTTAGCAGACAGATTACAGTTCCAACAACCTACACCACTAAGTTCTAAATGTAAAAGGAACAGTTAACACTGAGTGCTATGAAAATCCTGGCACAGAAGGAACTCTGTGCCACTTGAGCTAGGCCTTGATGTCTGGCTTTTAACAACCAGAAGATGGGGTTGAGGGGTGAGCAAGGGTGAGGGGGATGACTCAAAGCCAAAGTAACAGGAGAGGAAGATACAGATATCCTCGGCTCCCTCAAGTGACCAAGGTCAGCTCCCTCAAGAGACCAAGGTGAGCGGGAGAATAGTATGTGCTTGTGGGGATGGAGCTGGGCTGTAGGGACAGACTGGATCAGCTGCTCAGAGATTTGAATGCCCATTGCAGACGTCAGCATTTCAGCTTCTAAGAAATGGAAACCTCTGAGTGACTTTAAGCGTTAGAATGACTAAATTGTGAGTCAGCAAGACTCATGTCCTAGTGGCACATAAAATGGACTAAGGCTTCCTGAAGCTGACATCTGAATTTTGGAAGAATTCTGAACAAGTTTGACAAATAAGAAAGAAAAGTGATAGGGAAGTGTGTGTTGGTTTCTTCAAAAAACAAAGTATTGAACAAAATAGGACAGATAGATTATAAAACAATCTATAGATTGTAAAACAGATTTTCTTCTGTGGTTTATAAATGGATCAGAAGGCACTTCCAAGAAGATTCAAGAAAAGATTTTGGAGTGAAGGAGACATAATAAAATCAGTGTACAGTCGTCCCTAAAGCACCCACTTTCAAGAACAACACCACTTCTGGTGAATAATCAGTTTGATCTTTTAAAAACAAGTGGAATGATTCAAGTTACTCTTGAAACAGATTATAACCCATCACCAGAACCAACTTCTGTAACCCCAGGGGACCTTCTTCTCCACCTGTAGTGGCTCCTGATGTGTCAGCATAGCAAAGGTCCATCCTCAGTTATTCACATGCTGACTTAGGTCCTGCTGTGAGGGAATCTTGCAGATGTGATGAAAAGTCCCCATCTGTTAATTCTAAGGAAGAGCATCCTGGTGGGTCTGACTTCATCAGCTGCAGGGGAGGGAGAGGGCTTTAAAATAAGGGCTGAAGCTCTCCCAAGAGAAAGACACTGAATTCTACCTGTGGACAAGAGCTTCATCCCATGCCTGGAGTCCCAGCTTGCCCTGAGGCTTCAGACTTATGCAGCCAGACCACCTTCACTGAACAAATCAATCCCATGTAATAAATCCCTATTGACAGGCACACACACAAGTGTGTATAATGTGTACAGAGATACAAAAATATGTAGTAGTAAGGTGATTTTATATACACATATATATATGCATGTACATATCTCATCCTAGTTCTGCTTCTCTGGTGGAGTTCTAACACACAGTTTGAGAGCTGACAATGTGAGGGAATGTCTTATAAATGAATTACAGAAACTCCATTGTTGGAGACAACTTGAGTTAAAAGTGAAGCTGTTGTATATGTTACTTCTCTGAGCATGCCACACACTGCGAAATCGTTCTATTCTTAGAACCACAGAAGCTTTGACTTCTAATCTGATCCCACAAGACTTCAGTGCATGGATCTTTTTTTTTTTAATTAGTTGGAGGCTAATTACTTTACAGTATTGTAGTGGGTTTTGTCATACATTGACATGAATCAGCCATGGATTTACATGTATTCCCCATCCCGATCCCCCCTCCCACCTCCCTCTCCTCCCGATCCCTCTGGGTCTTCCCAGTGCACCAGGCCCGAGCACTTGTCTCATGCATCCAACCTGGGCTGGTGATCTGTTTCACCCTAGATAATATACATGTTTCAATGCTGTTCTCTTGAAACATCCCACCCTCGCCTTCTCCCACAGAGTCCAAAAGTCTGTTCTATACATCTGAGTCTCTTTTTCTGTTTTGCATATAGGGTTATAGTTACCATCTTTCTAAATTCCATATATATGTGTTAGTATACTGTAATGGTCTTTATCTTTCTGGCTTACTTCGCTCTGTATAATGGGCTCCAGTTTCATCCATCTCATTAGAACTGATTCAAATGAATTCTTTATAATGGCTGAATAATATTCCATGGTGTATATGTACCACAGCTTCCTTATCCATTCGTCTGCTGATGGGCATCTGGGTTGCTTCCATGTCCTGGCTATTATAAACAGTGCTGCGATGAACATTGGGGTGCACGTGTCTCTTTCAGATCTGGTTTCCTCGGTGTGTATGCCCAGAAGTGGGATTGCTGGGTCATATGGCAGTTCTATTTCCAGCTTTTTAAGAAATCTCCACACTGTTCTCCATAGCGGCTGTACTAGTTTGCATTCCCACCAACAGTGTAAGAGGGTTCCCTTTTCTCCACACCCTCTCCAGCATTTATTGCTTGTATACTTTTGGATAGCAGCCATCCTGACTGGCATGTAATGGTACCTCATTGTGGTTTTGATTTGCATTTCTCTGATAATGAGTGATGTTGAGCATATTTTCATGTGTTTTTTAGCCATCTGTATGTCTTCTTTGGAGAAATGTCTGTTTAGTTCTTTGGCCCATTTTTTGATTGGGTCATTTATTTTTCTGGAGTTGAGCTGGAGGAGTTGCTTGTATATTTTTGAGATTAATCCTTTTTCTGTTGCTTCGTTTGCTATTATTTTCTCCCAATCTGAAGGCTGTCTTTTCACTTTGCTTATAGTTTCCTTTGTTGTGCAAAAGCTTTTAAGTTTCATTAGGTCCCATTTGTTTATTTTTGCTTTTGTTTCTAATATTCTGGGATGTGGGTCATAGAGGATCCTGCTGTGATTTATGTCGGAGAGTGTTTTGCCTATGTTCTCCTCTAGGAGTTTTATAGTGTCTGGTCTTACATTTAGATCTTTAATCCATTTTGAGTTTATTTTTGTGTATGGTGTTAGAAAGTGTTCTGGTTTCATTCTTTTACAAGTGGTTGACCAGTTTTCCCAGCACCACTTTGTTAAAGAGGTTGTCTTTTTTCCATTGTATATCCTTGCCTCCTTTGTCGAAGATAAGGTGACCATAGGTTCGTGGATTTATCTCTGGGCTTTCTATTCTGTTCCATTGATCTATATTTCTGTCTTTGTGCCAGTACCATACTGTCTTGATGACTGTGGCTTTGTAGTATAGTCTGAAGTCAGGCAGGTTGATTCCTCCAGTTCCATTCTTCTTTCTCAAGGTTACTTTGGCTATTCGAGGTTTTTTGTATTTCCCAGTGCATGGATCTTAATCTGCAGTCTACAAACCCTTGAAACTGTGTGTAAAGTTTTTCCTCAGGTGAGCCCGGATCTTTCACCAGATTCTCAAAGAAATCCATTTCTCCTCATGCTTACTTTGAAGGTTATTACGTTATTGATCCTCAGGTTCCCCAGTGATTAACTGTCCATACAGTATGAATGAGTAGCTGACCCCATGGCTGCCTGCCTTGTTCCAAAATTAGTCCTGACTTTTTACAGATTTTGTTTTTTTTGGCAGGGGGAAGCCACTTGTAACTAGTAGGAGAAATTCAGTTTAAGCCTTACCTTGATTAAATGTTCACAAATATATGGTGAGACAATCCACCTAAGAACTCTACAATAAATATGAATATCTACTAGTCAAGAGAATCAGTGATGCAGAAAACACAGTTTGTCACCTTAATTCATACTGAGACTTTAACAAAATTAAATAATGATCAATTAAAGAATCTCAAAATAATTATATTGCTAAATATTAACTTCTGTTCTGCAAAGAGAGGTTTATACTTTATACATGAAAATCAGTAAGAGTAACCAGTCTAGTTAGATTCACATTAAAAGCCCACATTAGAGGACTTCCCTGGCAGTGCAGTGGTTAATAACCTACCTGCCAAGGCAGGGGACATGGGTTCGATCACTGGTCCAGGAAGTTTCCACATGCCTCGGAGCAACTAAGCCTGTGCACCACAACTACTGAGCCCATGTGCTTTAGAACCTGTGCTCAACAAGAGAAGCCACCACAGTGAGAAGCCCATGCACTGCAACTAGAGACTAGCCCCTTGAGCAAAGCAACAAAGACCCAGTGCAGTCATAAATAAACACATAAACAAATAAATAAAATAATTTAAAAAAGCCAACATTGAGTCTTTCAATGAATTAAAGGATTTCAGCCTGTAACATGTAAGAACTTCTTTGTTGTCTTACTAAGTTTCTTACCAGTTTCCAACGTTCAATTCAGTTCAGTCACTCAGTCGTGTCCAACTCTTTGGGACCTATGGACTATAGCACGCCAGGCCTCCATGTCCATTACCAACTCCTTGAGCTTACTCAAACTCATCTCCATCGAGTTGGTGATGCCATCCAACCATCTCATCCTCTGTTGTCCTCTTCTCCTCCCGCCTTCAATCTTTCCCAGCATTAGGGTCTCTTCCAATAAGTCAGTTCTTTGAATCAGGTGGCCAAAGTATTAGAGTTTCAGCTTCGGCATTCACCAATGAATATTCAGGACTGGTTTCCTTTAGGATGGATGGTTGGATCAACTTGCAGTCCAAGGAACTCTCAAGAGTCTTCTCCAACACCACAGTTCAAAAGCATCAATTCTTCAGCACTCAGCTTTCTTTATAGTCCCACTCTCATATCCATACTTGACTACTGGAAAAACCATAGCTTTGATTAGACGGACCTTTGTTGGCAAGGTAATGTCTCTGCTTTTTAATATGCTCTCTAGGTTGGTCATAACTTTTCTTCCAAGTAGCAAGCATCTTTTAATTTCATGACTGCAGTCACCATCTGCAGTGATTTTGAGCCCCAAAGAATGAAGTCTGTCACTGTTTCCACTGTTTCCCCATCTATTTGCCATGAAGTGATGGGACCAGATGCCATGATCTTAGTTTTCTGAATGTTGAGCTTTAAGACAGCTTGTTCACTTTCCTCTTTCACTTCCATCAAGAGGCTCTTTAGTTCTTCTTTGCTTTCTGCCATAAGGGTGGTATCATCTGCATATCTGAGGTTATTGATATTTCTCCCGGCAATCTTGATTCCATCTGTGCTTCATCCAGCCCAGCATTTCTCATGATGTACTCTGCATATAAGTTAAATAAGGGTGACAGTATACAGCCTTGACGTATTCCTTTCCCTATTTGGAACCAGTCTGTTGTTTCTGTGTCTGGTTCTAACTGTTGCTTCTTGACCTGCATACAGATTTCTCAGCAGACAGGTAACGTGGTCTGGTATTCCCATCTCTTGAAGTATTTTCCACAGTTTGTTGTGATCCACACAGTCAAAGGCTTTGGCACAGTCAATAAAGCAGATGTTTTTCTGGAACTCTCCTGCTTTTTTGATGATCAAATGTTGGCAATTTGATCTCTGGTTCCTCTGCCTTTTCTAAATCCAGATTGAACATCTGAAAGTTCACAGTTCACATAACTGCTGAAGCCTGACTTGGAGAATTTTGAGCATTACTTTACTAGTGTGTGAGATGAGTGCAATTGTGTGGTAGTTTGAACATTCTTTGGCATTGCCTTTCTTTGGGATTGGAATGAAAAGTGACCTTTTCCAGTCCTATGGCCACTGCTGAGTTTCCCAAATTTGCTGGCATATTGAGTGCAGCACTTCCACAGCATTATCTTTTAGGATTTGAAATAGCTTAACTGGAATTCCATCACTTCCAATAGCTTCGTTCATAGTGATGCTTCCTAATGCTCACTTGACTTTGTACCCCAGGATGTCTGGCTTTGGGTGAGTGATCACACCATCCTGGTTATCTGGGTCATGAAGATTTTTTTTGTACAGTTCTTCTGTGTGTTCTTGCCACCTCTTCTTAATATCTTCTGCTTCTGTTAGGTCCATACTATTTCTGTCCTTTACTGGCCCATCTTTGCATGAAATGTTCCCTTGGTATCTTTAATTTTCTTGAAGAGATCTCTAGTCTTTCCCATTCTATTGTCTTCCTCTATATCTTTACACTGATCAGTGAGGAAGGCTTTCTTATCTCTCCTTGCTCTTCTTTGGAGCTCTGCATTCAAATGGGTATATCTTTCCTTTTCTCCTTTGCTTTTCACTTCTCTTCTGTTCATAGCTATTTGTAAGGCCTCCTCAGCCAGCCATTTTGCTTTTTTTGCATTTCTTTTTCTTGGGGATGGTCTTGATCCCTGTCTCCTGTACAATGCCATGAACCTCCATCCATAGTTCCAGGAACTCTGTCTATGAGATCTAATCCCTCAAATCTATTAGTCACTTCCACTGTATTTAATCATTAGGGATTTGATTTGGGTCATATCTGAATGGTTTAGTGGTTTCCCTACTTTCTTCAACTTAAGTCCAAATTTGGCAATAAGGAGTTCATGATCTGAGCCACAGTCGGCCCCCAGTCTTGTTTTTGCTGACTGTATAGAGCTTCTCCATCTTTGGCTACAAAGAAAATCATCAATCTGATTTTGGTATTGACCATCTGGTGACGTCCATGTGTAGAGTCTTCTCTTGTGTTGTTGAAAGAGGGTGTTTGCGGTGAGCAGTTTGTTCTCTTGGCAAAACTCTATTAGCCTTTGCCCTGCTTCATTCTGTACTCCAAGGTCATATTTGCCTGTTACTCCAGCTATTTCTTGACCTCCTACTTTTGCACTCCAGTCCCCTATAACGAAAAGGACGTCTTTTTTGGGTGTTAATTCTAGGTCTTGTAGGTCTTCATAGAACTGTTTGACTCCAGCTTCTTCAGCATTACTGGTAGGGGCATAGACTTGGATTACTGTGATATTAAATGGTTTGCCTTGGAAACAAACAGAGATCATTCTTTCATTTTTTATATTGCATCCAAGTACTGCATTTCAGACTTGAACAACAAAAATGCATTTTGTTGACTGTGATGGCTACTCCATTTCTTCTAAGGGATTCTTGCCCACAGTAGTAGATATAATGGTCATCTGAGTTAAAGTCACCCATTCCAGTCCATTTTAGTTTGCTGATTCCTAAAATGTCGATGTTCACTCCTGTTTGACCACTTCCAATCTGGACATAGTTTTCAAGCCCTTTTGATCTATTCCTACTGTTCCACGCAAGTTTTTTTAAAATATTGTTTTGACTGTGCTGGGTCTTCATTGTGGCATGCGGGCTTCTCTCACTGTGGCAGATGGGCTTCTCTGGTTGGGGCACATAGGTTTAGTTGCCCTGTGGCAAGGGGGATCTTAGGTCACTGACCATGGATCAAACCTCCATCCTCTGCATTTGTTCAGGTGATTGTTAACCACTGGACCACCAGGGAAGTCCCCCTATAAGTTCTAATTGTTTTTTGATATTTGTTTGTTTTGGCACACTATGCAGCTTTCCAGATCTTAGTTCCTCGACCAGGGATAGAACTCCAGATCCAAGGCAGTGGAAGCACTGAGCCCTAACCACTGGACCCCCAGAGACTTCCCCAATCTCTAATTGTTAAATCCAACTGTCTCTAGATATCTTTACTTCGTTAAGTCACTGGAATCTCCAATCTTCATGTCCAAGGCCAAGATTTCAATTTTCCTTCCTAAACTGTTTCCTCTTTCTTTCTCATTCTTAGAAAACTGCCTCGCCTCGACCCAGCAGCTCCACGACCTCCTTTTCCTTCAGGCCCTACATCCAGCAGGGCTTCCCCTTGGCTGTATCCCCCATCTTTGCACTTGATGTCCTCACAATGCCTCCTCCCCAACACAGTGCCTGTGATGGAGGCCACCCTGACCACCAGAGTCATCATCCCCTAATTGACCACTCTGCTTCCCACATAGAAGCCAGAATAACACTCCAAAGCTCTAAATTAAATGACATCTCTCCTTTGCTTAAACCTCCCGATGTCCTCCAGCCTCACCTGAGAATGAAATCCCAATGTCTCACCTTCACAAGGCCCTGCCTGCTCTTTTTTGCGCCCATAGTGGTCTCTGAGGTGCTGCAAGTCATCAAACCCTGCTTCTCTATTCGTGTCTACCCTGGTGTCCTGTATCCTGTTAGGTCTCAGACGGCAGGACATTCAAGATGTACACATGGCACCTAACAACTGTCCTGGACCCAATAAACATCTGCCAGATAAACGAGTCACTGTCTCAGCATCCTGACTTTATTGCTCCACCTCTGTTAGTTTTTGTGTCTAGATGTATTTAGAAGTATCATTTTATTTTGGTTTTCTCTGGTTTAAAAAAAAAAAAGACATTTTAATACTTTCTCTCTTCAAGTAACTAATGCCAGACTCACTGCCCAGTCTCATAACATGGGGCATTTAATTGCCGCTTCAACTGCTTTTTTGTTGAGGTATGCATGTGTGCATGCTTAGTCATGTCTGACTCTTTGCAACCCATGGACTGCAGCCCAGGTGGCACTAGTTGTTTAAAAAAAAAGAAACCTGCCTGCCAATGCAGGAGATATAAGAGATGTGGGTTTGATTCCTGGGTTGGGAAGATCCCCTGGAAAAGGAAATGGTAACCCACTCCAGTATTCTTGCCTGGAAAACCCCAGGGAGAGAGGAGCCTGGTGGGCTACAGTCCATAGGGTCACAAAGAGTTGGACACGACTTAAGTGACTTAGCACTACACTGGACTGTAGCCCACCAGGTTCCTCTGTCCATGGGGTTTTCCAGGCAAGAATACTGGAGTGGGGGGGGGGGGGGGGTGTGTGTGCCATTTCCTATGCCAGAGAATCTTCCCGACCCAGGGATGGAACCCATGTCTCTTATGTCTCCTGCATTGGCAGGCAGTTTCTTTACTACTGCGCCATATTGCCATTCCTCAAACGCCTTCTTGATATACATAATATAGCTGCACTGCCTATAGAGGCTGAACTTATCACTATTTTCTTAGCACACTTACTGAAACTGTTTTCTATGAGCCAAGACAGCACATGAATAAAACAGTTAAATAGGAATGTTGTCTTTAAAATGTGTAAAGATGGCTAAGTCACCTCTCAACATCAGCCTAGTTAATACAAACAAGAAATTGAATTAAATCTTTCAAAGACAGTTATTTCTTCATTTAATTTCTGTGTTTATAACTTTTTAATTCCCCTGCACTCTAATGTGTGAAATGCATCTTTACCTACTTATGTTTAAAAGACAATTTGGGGGAAATTTTTACCATTAAAATAATAATTTGTCCTGATTGAAATATCTACAAAAAACATTTGGCTAAAAATTCTTAAAAGACATCATTAAACTAGAGGTTCCTTTGTGGTACTGATTCTGCTACAATTCCGGGCAGGTCTTAACTCTGAGCAGTTTTCTGCTAAAAAAAAAAAAAAAAAAAAAGGAAGGAAGGAAGAAAGAGGAAAGGGAAGGAGGGACAAAGGAAAAGAAACTGGACTGAATGATTTCTGAAGTAACCCTTCCCACTCAGACTTTTCTTGGTTCTGTTAAGAACTTGCCTTTAATCTACAGAGGTCTGCAAAGCAGAATGGTAATAACAGCTACTGTTTCTACGAACCCAAGCATACAACACGCTACATTAAAGTCTTTACATGGGTCAGTTCAATTAATGGAGTTTATGATTATTATCCTCCCAATTTACAGGTAAGAAAACAAACTTAAGCTGGAAAATTCAGTCACACACACAAGCTTTGTTTGCTTTTTAACAAACATGATCCTCAACTGCCAAAAAGAGAAAGGGCTGAGTAGACAGGAAGGATTTATGAACTCAAAAAATGCAAATCACAATGATACTGCCTTAAACAGATCTCTTGGCAAAGTCTGCTATTTAGGAGGCCTGTGCTACATGCCACTGCCTGTAGGACAAGGTAAACATGTTTATCCTAACCTGCCAGAATCAACAGCTGTAACATCTTTTCTTGAATCAACAGCTGTAACGTTGAATCCCAACGTTGAATCCCAACGTGTAACGTTTATCACGGGTATTTATTCTCTAAATTCAAGTACAAACATGAGGTACCTCAAAGAAAGAACAGATAATGCCAATAGAATAAAAAGATAATTTGAAACTAACATTTAGACAGGTATCAATGACATCTGAATTTACAATATTTCCTGAATGTTATCCTATATGTAATATTAACATCAGGATAGTCAACTAAAATTAAATACACCACGGAAACTATACCAAATCACATTTTTAAAAATTTTATTTTTCAATTTTTTGGCCACCAGAGTGGCATGTGTGATCTTAGCTCCCTGACCAGGGATTGAACCCAAGCCCCCTGAAATGGCAGCATGGAATCTTAACCACTGGACTGCCAGGGAAGCACCCACAAATCACACTTTTACACAGAAAATTATATCTTCAATCATATCCTCAGGAAAATTAAAAATTTAATGAGTTTTACACTGAGAATTGCACCTTTTATAAACTATTTGCTAAATTTTGCTTGTCTTTTTTCTTATATATAGTTTGAACTTTTTCAATTGGTATCAAATACATTTCCTTTTTTTGACGGGCCAGGTGCCATCTTGGCAAAGCCAGCTTCAGAGCTCAGCTGAAACCAACTCACAGGGATAAGTTCCTCAATTGTGAGTTAACAGATGCCGATGAGCAGTTTAAAAAACAAAAATATTTTTGAAGCACTTATACCTCAGTTGGCCTCAGAAATGGCATTTGACAGACTTGATCTTTGTACTTAAAACACTAACATCAAATGATTTTAACAGAGAAACCACACAGCAAGCTAGAGTTTGGGATAACCTAACAAGAAATGTATCTTCCATCATGACAGGTAAGACAGGTAACCTGTGTTACCTGTGGTTTTGCCCCATTTCTCTCTGTGTCTTCCTATGGGACCACTCACACGCTCTCTGATGCTGAGAAATACACCTCCAACTAATAAAATATTCTTTGATACATTAGACAGTTACGGTCGAAGTGGAACATCTGTTTCCTTAAATTGCTCCATGACACAAAATAACACATAAAGAGAATTTAGTAAGTGCTGAGTAAATCAGATGTCACTAATAAATCATCATCAGTCCAGACACTGAAGAATCATTACAAAAATGGCATTCTAAAAAAGTGAATCTAAAATACCTCCCCCCAAATTCCAGTAATTGTATAAAAGGATGGAATTATAAATAAATCTGTGATAGTTTTACTAATATATATTAAGGTGGCTATACTGTACTAAAATTTTCATGGCTGACAGTTTGATAAGTCTGCATTTTAACTGTACCCAAACCAAAGCTTAACTGATAGAAAAACTACATGAAAATCCTCAAAGCAGGAAAAACATTTTCTATAGCGACGTGTTACGGAAACACCAGCCCGCGTGCCCGCCGCAGAGGCCAACCACCACCAAAACGTCAGTGTGGAGCACAGAAAGGTTTACTGAAGGACTGCGCAGGGAGACGGGAGGCTCAAGCCCCTCAAAACTCCAAACCCCCCAAGAACTCTCAGCAAAGCCTTTTCGAGGGAAGGGGAGAGGGGCGGATGAGTTGCTGCCAATGTCTTGGTGGCAGATCCTCTTTTTAAAAAATTGATTGACTGTGCCAGGTCTTAGTTGTGGCCTACGGGATCTAGTTCCCTGACCAGGGATCAATCTCCGGACTCCTGCATTGGGAGCTCAAAGTCTCAGCCACTGGACCACAGCCATAGTCAGGGAACAATGCTCCTGTAAACCTCCACCAAACAAATGTTACTCTCGGTTCCGACAAGAAAGGACATGGTCCCCAGGCACAACTGTCACCCTCCGAGATCCAGTCCTGGCTGAAAGGAGGTCTCAGCTGGCGGCCCCCTGTCCAACCGTCATTCCTGAGGGAGCCAGCCGCCCAGGGCCCAACCAGCCCTCAGACCACCCTATAGCAGGGGAAGGAGCGTAGGTTCCTCAGACAGGGACCCGTACAGATGGCTCCTGCCATGAGGTCGCAGAGGCACGGATGGGGGTGACGGCTGCTGCTGCCTCAAGGCCTGGGCCCAGCCAGTGAGCAGCTTTGGTGAGGGCTCTGGAACCTGCAGGACATGGCCCGGCCTGTTCCCTGGGCCATCAGCTCACCTGCTGGCTGGAGGCCAGGTGAGCTGGAGCGCTCCAAGGAAGAAGGCCAGGATTCACCTATAACCTTACTCTCCACCTGATGATCACCATGCTGCCAATCATTAGCTGAGCTGGACCCCTAACAGTCGCTCACTGACAGTTGCTCGGTTGGGGGAGGGGCCCACTGAAGCATGGACCAATGGCTGAGCAGGACCACTAACGGTTTTCACTGACAGTTGCTCAGTTTGGGGAGGGGCCTACTGTAGCATGGACCAATGGCTGAGCAGGACCACTAACAGTTGCTCCCTGACAGTTGCTCTCTTGGGGGCGGGGTCATTGTGGCACCAACCAATGGCTGACCGACCATAACTGGTCTTATAGAACCTGCTGCCTGGTAACAGGGTGGGGGCTCCTTACCTCCTGTGGCAATGGCCATGTACTAAGGGTTGTACACGGCTGTGTTACATTACATAGGGTTCTATTTTTTTGAGTGGAACAGTAATGATTAAGAAGGAGCTGGATAACAAAGATAAACTTGCCCAGCTACAGTGACAGGTGTTAAAAAAAAATAGCCACAAGAAACAGAGATACCTCTAAATAGACTGAGCCAAAGAACAAGGTATTTCATAGAAAGTATTTTATCATCAGAACAGGATAGCTTCCTGTTTAAGATCTATTTATTGTGTTATTTTTACAAGTAGCAAAGTCCCTCCATTTACCTCAGCTTTATACATGAATATAAAAAGCTACTGATGTCCACGCCCCCTACCCCCCGACCGGGTTAATAGGAGCTTGTGGACTCTTCCTGGCCTTCAGAAGCAGCTGTGGTTTCCTCTGTGACTTGGCCTGGAACTCTAGCACGCTGATCAGTCATCCTCTTGCTGACTCCTTTTCTGTCACAGGAAACCAAGATACATTACAACAGCACATTCTAATTTGTTCAGCCAAGATTGCTTTTTCTGTCAGCAAGTATAATTTCCTAGAGGCCGCTGGCAAAAGATGTGGTTGAAAATTATCAATGGAAAAATATGCCTTAAGGAGTTCATTAAAGTAGTTTATCATTTTGGCTCCTGGGCACATTATCCTCAAGACATTTGAACATTTTCTCCTTTTTCTTCTTTATGTGCAAATGCTCCTACATAGAAACATAAATACTCACATTCCCCCCAGAGTACCTACAGCAGAGATCTGATTCGCTCTCAGGCCAGACGACCCTTAAACAACAAGGGTCTGAACTGCACAGGCCATTTTCATGTTGACTTTTTTCAGCAGTAAATACTACGGTACTGAGGACCCACTGCTGGTAAAATCCGCAGATAAAGAACCATGAATGTGAAGTGCTCACTATAAATTATATGTGGATTTTTCCCTGGCTGTTTGAGGGTCAATTATATATACTTTCCTCAAGATTACAAGTGTTATGAAAATTACTCAAAAGCATATATTGTGCTGTGTGCTGTGCTAGGTCATTTCAACTGTGTCCGACTCTTTACCACCCTATGGACTGTAGCCCGCCAGGCTCCTCTGTCCACAGGATTTTCCAGGCAAGAATATGGAGTGGGTTGCTATGCCCTTCTCCAAGAGACCTTTTCCACCCAGGGATCAAACTGACATCTTTTGCAGCTCCTGCACTGGCAGGAGGGTTCTTTATCACTAGCGCCACCTGGGAAGCCCCAGGAGCATGTACTCAAAAGCATACATATATATATTTTTCTATCATTTTTATCAATAAATTATTTTTTCAGTGTACGTGATATATATCATTATAAAATGACCTAACTCAGTAATTCTGCCCCTTTAATTCCCAATCATCATACAGAAGTCTACGTGGAATATGACTAAAATGAAATATTAAAGAATCAATTTGAAAGTGGAGATGGCCAGCATACTAAGCACACATAAATGTTACCAGTTTAAGAAAATCGATGAGTTTGTGAGCATCTTCGCCCGTCGACAGGTCCACAAAGTCCTTGGGCAGCCGGTAGCTCAGGTAGGGACTCGGCTGGACTGTGACCTCACTGTTGGTACAACGGAAGGCCGGAGCATCCTTCATGAAGGAAAAAAAAGGAGGAGCAGAAGTTGGTGAGAAAGTTTTTAAAAGTCACTTCTTCAAACTGAAAAAGATCCTGGTGTAGAATTTTCAACTCCTGCTCTGTACTAGGGAGGAAAGAAAATCAGATTCCTAAGTGAAAGAAAGCACCAAGCTTTTTTTTTTTTAAAAAACTTTCACATGTTCACAGGAAAATACACATCTAAGGTATCAGAAGACAAGAGACCCTGGGGGGCGGGGCTAGGTGGTGGCTGCACAGCTGCTGTAGCTGCGAAGGGCTGGGGGTGTGAGCTGTGAAGCCTCTCTAGGCTTGAGGCTGCCTCAGGCAGTCCCACACAGGCCAGCATGCTTTATAAACTCTGCCACTTTCCATGGGTACACTGCTGGAAATTACTGCCTTAAGAGAATAAAGCTAACAGTGAGGGCAAAGGAGAGCCCCAAACCACTAACACTGTTGCACTTCTCTCACATCACTTCATGTACTCATTCACAGATTTCTCTCAGCACCAATGTAAAACTGTAAATTCAAAGGTCATATTTAACAAGTCTTCACATTCTTTATTGCACGTACTTAAGAGTCTTGCATGGAATGTTCATGTATCGCCTGGTACCAAAAAGGGTTTCAGAGTCAGAGTCACGGGTTTGGGCTTCATGGGTGGCAGATGCTGAGGTGAGGGATGGATGGTGTCCAGCGGGTGGACACATGCCAGGAACCCGGCTGGAACAGGACAGTGAAGCCCTAGAAAGCCCATACCATACCAAAGCCCATACCATAAGGTATGGCCATACTTTATGACAGACAGCCCAGCCATGGTTCAGACAGTAAAGAATCCACCTGCATGCAGGAGACTCAGGCTTGATCCCTAGGTCGGGAAGATCCCCTGGAGAAGAGAATGGCAACCCACCCCGGTATTCTCGCCTGGAGAATTCCATGGACAGAGGAGTCTGGTGGGCTATATAGTCGATGGGGTTGCAAAGAGATGGACATGACTAAGCGATTAACACACACACAAACGAAACCCCTACTGTCTGCTGGACATTGTCCTAGGGAAAGGAGAAAAACTGGAAAACAAGAGGGTAAGCAGCCACCGAGCCAGCGAATAAACAAACAAGATCATTCCAGAGAGTAAAATGTTGTAAAAACAGGACAGCAAGGTGCTATGATAAAAGGAGATCCATGGAGATTCCTCTTGGGGGTAGGTTGGGTGGGTAGGACCTTGCTTAAGGAGGGGCCATCTGGACTGAGAACTGAAAAGTATGATGAAAGCAGCCTCGTGAGGTCTAGGAGCAAACTCAGCTTTGGATGCAGTGGAAACAACCAGTGCAAAGACCTGAAGGCCAGGCAGGGATCTGCAGCTTTGAGGAATGGAAGGAAGGCAGGTCTCTGTGCCTTGGAGGACAGGCAGGAAGGGGTGCTGAGAAAGTCAGGAGCCAGTTCCTGTTGCTCTTTTGTCATCCCTAACCTCCAGCACAAGAATGCTTACATTAAGAAGGAAGGAAGGAGAGAAGGGAGGAAAAGAGGAAAGGAAGGAACGGTGGATGAATGAATGAATGAATTCGGATCATACAGTGAATCTTATACAACTGTTTCTATCCAATAACTCTGTTCCTCTTATTTAAAAATAACCTTGTGCCAAATAATTTGCATTCTTCTTCCCTGACACTCAGATTTAACAGCCCACAACTCTAAGATGCCAGCAGGGATACAATCCCTTCATTCATTAATTCAACAAACCTTAGTTGCACCTCACACTGTAATCTTACAGAAGAGGGACGGGTGGGACTCCACTTCCGAAATAATGGGAGTCTGTGCATTTGAATATACACAAAAAATGCCCAGGAAACCTTAATGGTGCTAAGGGTGGTCATTTCTAGGTGGCAGGATTTCAAGTGTTACTTCTTTCTAATTCTCTCTCTCTGTGTTTTTAAATGATCATATAAAAACAAACTATTTTGAAGAAGACAGAAAACACCCATGAGAGTATGAAATGAAGAACCAGCAGACAAGGACTACAGACGCAGTGCACTCTCATTTACTTTAAAAAGGCTCATGTTTATGTGTGCAAGGAGGTTACACACCAAAATATAACAGAGGCTCTCAAGGAGGTAGGATCATGGGTGATATTAGAATTTCCTTTAGAAGTGAGCACATATCACTTTTATAGGCTGAAAAGAGCAATACACAGTTGTCTAAAGAGGCGTGGCCATGAGCATGAGAAAGGAGAGAGCAGCTGGGTTGCAGACGGACCTGAAGGAGGCCTTGCTACTAAGACTGAAGGTGTCAAAACATGGTGAACTACTTTCAGAGAAAGAAAGAAATTGGAGAAAGGAAAGAAGGCAAATAGCAGCCCCGGGAATCTGGGGAGACACAGGGCAGAGACAGGACTTGGAGGAAGGATGCAGTGAGTGTGTAGGTTTGATGACAGTTAAAGGGAGCAAATTCTCACTGATGATTCTCTCTTCCCACGAGGGGAGCTGTGAAGGTACCTGCTGAGGAGGACAGGAGTGATGGACAGAAGCTCCCAGGAGCATGGAGGGCATGGAACGGCCACTGTGGCCAGTGCAAGGGGACACTGGTAGGACAACAGAGCCTGCAGTCAAGGCCCTGGGGAAGCCAGGGGTCCTGATTGGACAAGCCCCTGTCCACACGGCTGGGCAGCATCCCTCTGTCCATGTGCAGCAGCCCAGGGCTGGACCAGAATAAACAGATGTGTGATCTGACCCACAGTCAGGACTCTCTTCAGGTGGGCAGGACACAGGGGCCAAGAGAAAGAAAAGTAACTAGAAAAGAACCTATCGGACTATGACTTCCTTAGATGAAGTGTCAATCAGTCAGTTCAGTCACTCAGTCAGTTGAGTCACTCAGTCGTGTCCAACTTTTTGTGACCCCATGGACTGCAGCATGCCAGGTTTCTCTGACCATCATCAACACCCAGAGCCTGCTCAAACTCATGTCCATCGAGTCACTGATGCCATCCAGCCATCTCATCCTCTGTCATCCCCTTCTCCTCCTGCCTTCAATCGTTCCCAACATCAGGGTCTTTTCCAATGAGTCAGTGCTTCGCATCAGGTGGCCAAAGTATTAGAGTTTCAGCTTCAGCATCAGTCCTTCCAATGAATATTCAGGACTGATTTCCTTTAGGATGGACTGGTTGGATCTCCTTGCAGTCCAAGGGACTCTCAACAGTCTTCTCCAACACCACAGTTCAAAAGCATCAATTCTTTGGTGCTCAGCTTTCTTTACAGTCCAACTCTCACATCCATACATGACTACTGGAAAAGCCACAGCTTTGACTAGATGGACCTTTGTCAGCAAAGTAATGTCTCTGCTTTTTAATATGCTTTCTAGGTTGGTCATAGCTTTTCTTCCAAGGAGCAAGTGTCTTTTAATTTCATGGCTGCAGTCACCATCTGCAGTGATTCTGGAGCCCAAGAAAATAAGGTCTGTCACTGTTTCCATTGTTTCCCCATCTATTTGCCATGAACTGATGGGATTGGATGCCATGATCTTCATTTTTTGAATGTTGAGTTTTAAGCCAGCTTTTTCACTTTCCTCTTTCACTTCCATCAAGAGGCTCTTTAGTTCTTCTTCACTTTCTGCCATAAGGGTGGTATCATATGCACATCTAAGGTTATTGATATTTCTCCTGGCAATCTTGATTCCAGCTTGCAATTCATCCAGCCCAGCATTTCTCATGATGTACTGTGCATATAAGTTAAATAAGCAGGGTGACAACACACAGTCTTGACGTACTCCTTTTCCTATTTGGAACCAGTCTGTTGTTTCATGTCCGATTCTAACTGTCACTTCTTGACCTGCACACGGATTTCTCAAGAGGCAGGTAAGGTGGTCTGGTAGTCCCATCTCTTGAAGAATTTTCCACAGTTTGTTGTGATCCACACAGTCAAAGGTTTTGGTGTAATCAATAAAGCAGATGTAGATGTTTTTCTGGAATTCTCCTGCTTTTCCGATGATCCAACAGACGTTGACAATTTGATCTCTGGTTCCTCTGCCTTTTCTAAATTTAGCTTGAATATCTGGAAGGTGCAATTGTGCGGTAGTTTGAGCATTCTTTGGTATTGCCTTTCTTTGGGATTGGAATGAAAAGTGACCTTTTCAAGTCCTGTGGCCACTGATGAGTTTTCCAAACTTGCTGGCATACTGAGTGCAGCACTTTTCACAGCATTATCTTTTAGGATTTGAAATAGCTTAACTGGAATTTCATCACCTCCAATAGCTTTGTTCATAGTGATGCTTCCTAATGCTCACTTGACTTCATACTCTAGGATGTCTGACTCTGGGTGAGTGATCACACCATCGTGGTTATCTGGGTCATGAAGATCTTTTTTGTATAGTTCTTCTGTGTATTCTTGCCACCTCTTCTTGATATCTTCTGCTTCTGTTAGGTCCATACCATTTCTGCCCTTTATTGTGCCCATCGTTGCATGAAATGTTCCCTTGGTATCTTTAATTTTTTTGAAGAGATCTCTAGTCTTTCCCATTCTATTGTTTTCCTCTTTTTCTTTGCCTTGATCATCGAGGAAGGCTTTCTTATCTCTCCTTGTTACTCTTTGGAGCTCTGCATTCAAATGGATAAATCTTTTCTTTTCTCCTTTGCCTTTAGCTTCTCTTCTTTTCTCAGCTACTTGTAAGGCCTCCTCAGACAACCATTTTGCCTTTTTGCATTTCTTTTTCTTGGGGATTGTTTTGATCACTGCCTCCTCTACCATGTCACGAACCTCCATCCATAGTGAATGATGAAGTGAATAAATCACAGAGCACACACACTCTTCTTGATCACCACTGCAGGCAAGGATCTACAAGTTAATCTGTGTCAGGTGCCTGGAGACCCAGCAGGAAATTCCTCAGGGGACCAAAAGGTTTCCTGGGGACCTTTCTGATTTTCTTACCTGCTCCAGAGCTTCTCCTTCACTGAAGTCACCCTTTAGGTTTGTTCCAGATAACAGTTCATCCCAAGTAAACAGCAGTGAATCTGTGACTTCACCAAATGGATTAAAATCAATCAGCCACACCTTCCCCTGCAGAATAGAAAGAAAGCCCAGTAAGGATAAAATCAAGTCTGTAATCTGGCTTATCAGAAAGATCATCTCGTTTTACCCCAAATCATCTTATTTCATCTCAAAAATTGTATCATTGATTTCAAAAGATAGTTCCTCCAGGCTCCATCTGTGAAGGGCTGCCTGTCTAAGTGGAGTGGGCACAGAGCCCCAGGAAGTCCACCCAATAATGCAGAGAGGAGACGGAAAAGAGAGCCCGACAAACACATGCATGCCAACTTCTGCTTTCAATCAATTTTACATCAAAAACCGAAGTGAGCAGTGGAAGAAAATGCTCTGTTTTGCTCTGAAGATTCTGAAATTATTCAGGTGTTTATCGTGGTTCATGGATTACAAAGAATAATGCCAGTTAAATGCTAATGATCTATTTTTACTTTTTATATGAAATATACAAATTCTGGGGGGCAATGGTAGCAGTGGTGCCTCTTACGACCTTACTTAAGATCCTTGAACATTCTCATCAATGTTGCCATCATGTTTAATACTGCCAGTCTATTTTCTCAAAGTCTGTTTACTTAAAATTGTATGGAATAATGTAGTAAGTAATAAAACCCAAGCAGGCAGAAGAGAAATCTCACAAAGTGGTCCCACCAAAGCAGCATCACTGGAATGCTCTCACGGGTTCTTTAATGATCTTTCAGGAGGCAGCCAGCAGTTCTCAGCACCAGCCCCCACCTCTGAGAGGCTGCTGCAAAGGTCTGAATTTTTTAAAGCTCACTAAAGATGTAAGAAAGGGCTTCCCCAATGGCTCAGCAGGTAAAGAATCTGCCTGCAACGCAGGCAACACTGCACTGCAGTGGAGACTCAGGTTCAATCCCTGGCTGGGGAAGATCCCCGGAGGAAGGCATGGCAACACATTCCAGAATTCTTGCCTGGAGAATCCCATGGACAGAGGAGCCTGGCAAGCTACATAGTCCAAAGGGTTGCAGAAGAATCGAACATGACTGAACAAAGATGTAAGAAAATGCTCGGCTGTCTTTCATTTCAATGTACTGGATTGGCCAGAAAGTTTGTTTGGGTTTTCCATACCGTCTTACAGACAAACCTGAATGAGCTTTTTGGCCAAGCCAATAATAACTGTTTTCTCTGCATGGTGGAGCTTGATGGCACATGAAAGGGAGATGTAAAATAAAAACAAATCAACCTAAGAAACTGCCATCTTCTCCTCTTCTGAGAGCAGTGATGGCCAGTGTGACAGATTTCAGCCTCAGGGAAGGAACACCTCTGGCCCAGCCAGACAAAGTTTGCAAGTGGCAAAGTGCTAACATAAAGGAGCTGGGGAGCCTGTGAAATCCTGCCAGGAAATTAACACCAACACATTTGATCATGGGGATGTATGTGACATTTACTAGATAAATGTTTCCTTGCAACTTTTATTTTTGCTCCTCTTGACTTTTCTCACTGAGACACTCAACATAATTGCACCATTCTGTTGGTAGTTTTTTTTCTGTAAATATGTAGCAATCGTGTCTCGGGCGGATGTGCATGTGTAAAATGACAAATGCCTATGGAGCTAGACTGCTGAGCCAGCACTACGAATCTAGCATTGTTTTTCATCTGTTTTCAAGGAAAAGTTTAAGAAAGACAAAGCATTTTATTAGGACTGGCTGCAAACTAGAAAGCTCAAAGTGGCAAAGAACCACTATGGGAAGTTTCTACCATGCACCACTTGGCCATGTTTCCTAGTTCACACAATCCCCAGCAGCAATCCTGCCTACAATTCCTTCTTGTCACTTGAGTTATATTCTCACTTCAATTTGGTGCCTGTTCCTCCTTGCTTCTCTGACTGTGAAATCATGTCCACCGTCAACCCATTCCATGGTATGACAGCAGCTTTGTTTTTTTTCAGTGATTACTCAAGATGTCTCTAATAAGCTGTCTGTTATTTTAACAAAATGAGTATTTTCTAAACTTTGAACCTTTTCAAACTTGAATTTTTATAACCAGTAAAATCATCTCATTATCAAAAGAAAAAAGGAAAAAAACTATTGCATCTGTTAGCATCAGAATATTTAGCTCTATAAACTAGAAGTATGCCACACTGTTAAAAAAAAAAAAGAAAATCACCGCTGTTAGGACTGACAGCTGGCAGAATGTGTTCTGTAGTTTGGAAGCCATCCTCTAGTTTAAAGAAAAACAGACCAGCTGGAATCAGGCATAAAACCATCAAGATGAGGTTTTTACACCCATAACACGTTTTTTATGTCACACCTCAGGAACAACACATCCTGAGAAACTCTGTTTTTAGGCAACCTATCAGGTAGGAGTGGTCACACCGACCTTCCTAATACCTACCAACTGACCTACCCCCACTCCCCCACCATCCACCTAAACAAAACTCTATGCACCAAACACCGTGCTACACATGGGGGCATAAAGGTCAGTAACAGAGAATCTGCTCCCTGAAGGAGCTCTGTCCAGACCAGGACAGGTATACACACAAGTACACCAGTACACGTTCACCACAGCACAGTGCATAAAAGACTAGGAACAAGCTAAACATTCATCCACAGGAAGTGATTCACCAAACCATACAGCACATCCACATAATCAAATACTATGTCCTTTAAGAAACCAGAAAGTCCTCTAAGATACACTGCTTTTAAAAAGTATAAAAAGCAAAAATAATAATAATAATAATAAATAAATAATAAAAAGTATAAAAAGTGCATTATCACATGCTAACCCTTGTGGTAGTAAACAAGCTAGTGGAGGTGATGGAATTCCAGTTGAGCTATTTCAAACCCTAAAAGATGATGCTGTGAAAGTGCTGCACTCAATATGCCAGCAAATTTGGAAAACTCAGCAGTGGCCACAGAACTGGAAAAGGTCAGTTTTCATTCCAATCGCAAAGAAAGGCAATGCCAAAGAATGTTCAGACTACTGCATAACTGCACTCATCTCACATGCTAGCAAAGTAATGCTCAAAATTCTCCAAGTCAGGCTTCAACAGTACGTGAACCGTGAACTTCCAGATGTTCAATCTGGATTTAGAAAAGGCAGAGGAACCAGAGATCAAATTGCCAACATCCGTTGGATCACTGAAAAAGTGAGAGAGTTCCAGAAAAACATCTACTTCTGCTTTACTGACTATGCCAATGCCTTTGACTGTGTGGATCACAACAAACTGTGGAAAATTCTTCAAGAGATGGGAATACCAGACAGACCACATTACCTGTCTCCTGAGAAATCTGTATGCAGGTCAAGAAGCAACAGTTAGAATCGGACATGGATCAACAGACTGGTTCCAAAGAGGAAAAGGAGTATGTCAAGGCTGTATGTTGTCTCCCTGATTATTTAACTTATATGCAGAGTACATCATGAGAAACGTTGGGCTAGATGAAACACAAGCTGAAATCAAGATTGCTTGGAGAGATATCAATAACCTCAGATATGCAGATGACACCACCGTTAAGGCAGAAAGCAAAGAAGAACTAAAGAGCCTCTTTATGAAAGTGAAAGAGGAAAGTGAAAAAGCTGGCTTAAAACTCAACATTCAAAAAATGAAGATCATGGCATCCGGTCCCATCACTTCATGGCCAATAGAGGGGGAAACAATGGAAGCAGTGACAGACTTTATTTTCTTGGGCTCCAATCACTGCAGATGGTGACTACAGCCATGGAATTAAAAGACGCTTGCTCCTTGGAAGAAAAGCTATGACCAACCTAGAAAGCATATTAAAAAGCAGACATTACTTTGGCAACAAAGGTCAGTCTAGTCAAAGCTGTGGTTTTTCTAGTAGTCATGTATGGATGTGAGAGTTGGACTGTAAAGAAAGCTGAGCACCAAAGAATTGATGCTTTTGAACTGTGGTGTTGGAGAAGACTCTTGAGAGTCCCTTGGACTGCAAGGAGATCCAACCAGTACATCCTAAAGGAAATCAGTCCTGAATATTCACTGGAGGGACTGATGCTGAAATCCAAACTCCAATACTCTGGCCACCTGATGTAAGAACTGACTCATTGGAAAAGATCCTGATGTTGGGAAAGACTGAAGGCAGGAGAAGGGGACGACAGAGGATGAGATGGCTGGATGGCATCAGTGACTTGATGGACATGAGTTTGAGCAGGCTCTGGGTGTTGGTGATGGACAGAGAAACTTGGTGTGCTACAGTCCATGGGGTCATGAAGAGTCGGACACGACTGAGCGACTAAACTCAATTGAACTCTTGTGTAAAGAAAGATGGGGAAAAATAAGTATGCTGCTTGTTTTTGCATCAAGAAATACTGGAAGGATACATAAGAAATTAACAACCTGGACTGCAGAGGCGGAAGGGTTAGAATCAGACCTTCCATGTATGTTTTCACAGCAATAGCATTAACAAGCTTAGTCTAACAAACGTCTACAGAATACTTTGCACGTTAAATATTGTACTTTCCTTCTCAATCATACATAAAACAGAACCAGAAAAGTGACTAGACTGCAGATTCATTCTGAACAATATCAAAGACTCTAGATCATATTTATCCCAAAAAGCAACAAAATTAATAACAAGAAAATAACCATGACCGAAAGGAATACATAAGGGGACCCGTATCGCTTTTCAAATATCTAAAGTAGTTACTCTAAATTCTAGTTATGAATTGTTATCACTTGTGGAGCTTCTTTATACACATTCCAAGGCCTCATCCCAGACCTCCTGCATGGGGGCAGGGTCATGGCTCTGACACGTAGAGTGGTTAGACTCTCTCGGCACTGAGTCCTCCTGCCCAGCAACTGCCCTGACACAGACATGCAGGGTCGCCAAGCCCAGACACACTCCACTTGTACTTCAGATCAGAGATCACCATAAAAAGTTAGTTTTCTCCCAAGAATAGCCATAAATCCTGCATTCCCAACAGTGTCTGAGATGGTGACTCAAGTGCCATTGATTGAAAGCAAATGAGTTTCACATCCTGGCCGGCATCTCGTCTCAGAAACTGTCAGGATGTTTACACTGGCCTGGTTCCCACTTTAAAGGCACACAACTGCTTTTGGTACTGTCAGATCACAGCCGTAATCACTTATATCCATGTCCCACATCACTTAAGACATTCATATAACTGTCTCACCAAGTCACACACCTGCGCTGACCTGCTGGCCCTACTGAACCACGGCAGACCTGGACATGTGCTGGGGAAGTACCGAGGCACCCTGGCAGATCCCGAATGTTCAAATGCCATTAAGGAGAGCTGCGTCAGAACATAATGGCTTCAGACTGAACATCTGTAAGATGGGAACAAACGGCACATACCCCACAGGGTTGCATGGACTAAGGGAGACAATGAATTAAATAAGAGTCAAGCTCTTCTGAGCTGCACATTCAGGACAATGGCTCAGTTTCCTCCCTCACTGATTTGATCCAAGCCAATCCTGGAACACTTTAGTCTCAAAGGTAAGCTCCTTGATGGTCTCGGGATCACCCGGATGGAAGCTGCTAGTTAGAAACACAGCATCTAACACCTGACAGGTTCTCAATAAACCGTGGTCTGTGAGTGACTGGACGTGGCTGGCATCTGACTATTAGAAGCTGAGATTGGCCTTGAGCCCTGGGCGCCCAGCAGCTCAGGTTCCTGTCCACTCCACCCTGCCAGCTCCCCATCCTTTCTTTAAGGTTTGCTTCCATCTCTGCCAAGTAGCATCCCTCTTCTGTACCAAATATCAATTTATAGGTCCTCTTTCTTTCTCTTTTTTAATAGCTCCTCTTTCTAATTCTTAACAGATGCCATCAACCTTCAAGACAGACAGGTGAAAACAGAGTGATACCTTTGGCTTGAAAGAGGTGAGTGAATGGTTAACAGTTACCTTGGGTCATGAACATATGGGCCCCATCCTTTTGTCCAAGAAATATCTCAAAGGTATCACAAGCATCACTACGATGAGGTGATACGAGTGTGGAGAGGGAAGGAGAAAAATTTGAGCAATGCTGAGGAAATACATGGGTCACATATTTAGAAAACACACCTGCTGTCCTCTGAAGAGCTAAGCTGTTAAAGCACTGTCACAGGACACCTAGTAACACAAATTTCTCTGAAATGATTGCATGTCTTGATAGTGAAATCTCTGCAGCAGGATTTACTAGGTCAGGTTTTTGTTATTCATTACATAAGTTTCCATCACTTTAAGATCACAAAATAAATACAAACTACTCAATTCCTCATCTTCATGAAATAAAGTGAAAGTGTTAGTTGCTCAGTTGTGTCTGACTCCTTGCGACCCTATGGACTACAGCCCACGAAGCTTCTCTGTCCATGGGATTCTCCAGGCAAGAATACCAGAGTGGGTTGCCATTCCCTTCTCCATGGGATCATCCCAACCCAGGGACTGAACCAAGGTCTCCTGCATTGCAGGCAGATTCTTAACTGTCTGAGCCACCAGACTCAAATCATGCTAAGGGCCTTTCAGGTAACAGAAAATAATTACCTAAATAGCCAATGACACGTTCCTGGCCACACTGAAGAGTGAAAACTGAACTGTTTTTTAAGCAGGCCCAGACTCCCGACTAAAGAGGCAAGGAGGGGGGACAAAGGGTGGCCTTAGCCATCTGTTAATAACTCCTGAACTTGTGACCTGTAATGATGGGAGATATCATGTCTCCTAGTGTTAAGGATATTTTAAGGGGACAGTCTTGACCACTGTGAATTTCAATCACCTTAGTTGCCTTGGGAAAACATTTTTTGAGCAGTGAGCCCTTGACATAGAGAATGCCTATGTATTTCAGTTCAGTTCAGTTCAGTTGCTCAGTCGTGTCCAACTCTTTGCGACCCCATGAATTGCAGCACGCCAGGCCTCCCTGTCCATCACCAACTCCCAGAGTTTACTCAAACTGATGCCCATCGCGTCAGTGATGCCATCCAGCCATCTCATCCTCTGTCATCCCCTTCTCCTCCTGCCTTCAATCCCTCCCAGCATCAGGGTATTTTCCAACGAGTCAACTCTTCTCATGAGGTAGCCAAAGTACTGGAGTTTCAGCTTCAGCATCAGTTCTTCCAATGAACACCCACGACTGATCTCCTTCAGGATGGACTGGTTGGATTTCCTTGCAGTCCAAGGGACTCGTAAGAGTCTTCTCCAACACCACAGTTCAAAAGCATCAATTCTTTGGTGCTCAGCTTTCTTTACAGTCCAACTCTCACATCCATACATGACCACTGGAAAAACCATAGCCTTGACCAGACGGACCTTTTGTATTTAGAGTATATCAAATATCAAGTTTACTTACCCTACTGTCTCTGTATATATCGAATACAACTGCAAAGGATAAAAAATTCAGAGTTAGTAACGAAGTACTATTTGCATGATCAAAGCCTCCTTTGACAATTAAAATGCATTTTATTATAAGTTACTCAAACAGCAGGATATATTTGGCTTTGAGGACTTCATGCTTCTTCTACATCTCAAAACTTCAAACATAAAAAGGCATCCTGCAATGTTTTACTTAATGTAATTTTGCTTTCCTTTTCTCTGTCTTCAGCCATAATCCCTTATATTTAAAAATTCAAAAACATAAATGAATAAAAATTCAAACCAAACACCAACATCGTCTCAACCAATTCATCATTAGAGACAGGTGATCTGTCACAGTGAAAGGAGACCACTTACTATGTGATGGAGAATAAAATGGGTAAAACCTGCACTAGGAAAGCACAAAACCTAAGCATGCTCAGGGCACAAGTTCTCCTTTTTAAAGTCAAATCTGCCACAGGGACCAAGCTTGGCAGGTAGAAAAACGTCAACCATAGCAGATATAATCTGACAATGCATGAACACTCCAATATACTTTCAGTTCTTTATAACACAAGTGATTATTTTACAGCTGGTGCTATCTGATCACTCAAATAAAATCTAGAAAGGTAGATCAGTCAACTAGCTAATTTAGTCCTAATAACAGAAGCGTTTGGTTCTCTGTAGACAGACCCTTTGAAATGTGTAGAAAATATCTCAAATGACAGGACAGAGAAATTGTCTCAGTCTTAAAAAGGGATTCTGGTTAAATAAGGTAAAATTAACATGCAAACCCATCGGCACTACCATAATATAGTAAAATGCTTAAAAACATAGTGATTCGAATCCAGTTTTACAATATACACCACCATGAAATGAGGTCCAGTAACATTATGCATTTCATTTCACTAGGTCAATAAAAAGATACTCACACACAAAAAAAAAGATACTCACAATCTTCATCTAAGAATTTATACTGTATGTGTTTCCTGAAAAAATCTTGTATGCATCTGCAAATCTCTTCTTTTTGTTTAGAAATATGATCATAATATTGTGTGTAGTCCCTCTGAGAAATACCTGATGAGAAAATATTTTAAATTTTGTTATTACACAACATTCTTTTCAAAAACACCAAAATGTGATTTTAAAGCTCTTTTTAAGGGAACCATTAAAGTAAATCAGATGAATGGAATCACACATTAGTCAGTATTTTATATAAAGCTTATCAGTTATAAAGGTTCATTAGGCCAGGTGAGCCCTAAAATGCCATAGTGCCATGCTCACTTCAGAAATGGCAGTTATTTTTATTTAGTACAATGGGAAGAATTCAAAGTTATGAAAATGTTTGCTATGTAAAAAATGAAAGAAGCAATTTTAAACCTACCCACATAGTCATCTGCTTCTTCTTTGATTTTTCCAATGGCCTCTCTAAAAACTGGCCTTCTTTTCACTTTCTTTGGGAAAATGTTAAATACCCCTCACCACACATCTTCCATTTTCATACTGCACTTCAGAGAAGCATCTAGAACAAGCATTTTCCTTGTTCATACATGCTATCCTTCCTTTACAAGCTCCATGTTTTAAACCATGGAAAAGTAAACATTCCTTTCTTCAGAGTGACTTGCTGACATTATTCAAAAAACACTAAAGGGAGTATTCTAAGAACTCCTTCAATCTGCCCTAGGCCTAGAAGACAGTTTTCTACTCTGAAAGAAACACCTCCAGCTAAGTACCTCTTCTTTAGCTATACTTTGGATTTCAGTGTTTCCTTCAGGGATACATAACGATACATTAAATCCAAACACACCCAGGGTACAGCAGGCAAGTTAAACGTTGACATCTCATTCAATAAATAAATAGTGTGGATTTGATTCTGTTCAAATCACACTCTTCTTGAGAGTGTGAAAGTCTTGAAAGTTGAGGTTGAAAGTCAATTTTACCTCACGGAAAATGTGCTTAGACAAAATAAGGGCAAATTAGCTTCAATATTTAACATGAATAGATCACAGCAGACAAAACGATGTCTGAGAGGAAAGAAAATGGGTGGCTTTTACAGTAATGCCCTTCTCTGTTCGCATGTTTTCTCTTGCTAGGATAATAAACACCGCTTCAATATTATAAGTAAAGGTTCAAAAACTGGGCTTTTTACGATGATTAAAATCAGCCATGTACTGTGAGTAGCGCTTAGGAAAGCCCCAGAGAGAAAGCAGGTACACGTATCCTAAGTGGGATCAGTACAGGCCACTGCTTTCACTGCTGGAATCCAGACAGACATGATTCATCCAGACTGTTTTCTGTGGAAACAGAATCTGGCCCTAGGACCCTTGTAAACATAGCATTCCAGAGAGTCAGTGCCCACTGGCTAGAGGCAGCATTTGAGATAAAAACTGACTGTTACCCTTGTCTTAATTACTAAGCAATCTATTTCCATCAAAAGCTTGTCTTTTAACAATTAAAGGTTTAAAAGGTTTAAAAAAATAGAGAAAGAAAGAAAACCTTACCAATAAGCTTATTTTCCTTGACAAAACATCGGAACTCGGCCCCAGGAATTAATTCACACCATTTTCGAAGAACAAGCTGCAGACAAAGGAAAAAATGTTAACACAACAATGTAAAAAGAGGATATTTACTAGTCCGATAAACAATTTTATGTGGAGACTGTGTCTTAACAATTGCCATTATCAAGTGGTTTTTTTTTTTAATTTAAAGAAGGCATCATAAAACATTCTTGACATGAGATGTAGAGAACAGAGCTATGATCTATTAGTCTAACAGAACTGTTAAAACTCTTGATGACAAAATGCATCTTTATCACTTATTTATCATTTTGGGAGTTCTGACATAACATACAACTCAAAAGATGATAAAGTCAAATCTTATTACTGCTGGGCCGTAAGTTACCCTATAATTCATATCAATTTTATCAAGATTTTAAAGAAAAGATTCTTACCTCATACTCCATACATGGATCTGGAGAATCATCAGTACAATGAATAAATCTTTTAGGGGAAAGAAAGGCAATTAAATCTTTATTTTATGGTGTCACTTTATGCAAACATATTATTTACATTTAAAGGGACAGTAAGGTTTTATGAATAACATAAATTAGGAGATTAATTCAAATTCAATGAACATTTATAAAGCACCATTCAGTGTCAGGCGTTAGCCTAAGCACCCTGAATTGTTATTTCATTTGTCCTCAAAACCACCATATGAGCTAATATAATCTCTGTTTTTCTGTTAAAAAAAAGAAAAGGAAAAAGCTAAAACCCAGAAGAGAGCACTCTGAGTGACCCAGCCAGGACTATAAAGCCAACTGTCTGACTCCTGATTCCAAATGAGGGCGTGACGGCCCGCATTTCATTTCTCATTGTGCTCTTTGCAACAGTAACTAGAACCAGAACCTAGTTCTCTGCTGATATTAACTCTGCCACCTAAAGCCACACAACATTCATATAATCCTTTTCCCACATCCCGTGTAAAAAACATTCCTCCATTAAATATATTGCTTCTTCCTCTAAAAATCCTCCGTTTCATGGACAGTATTTTATATTCTTTATTAAATGCCCACCTATGCCAGGGGCTGGTTAAGGTACTGGAAACATTAAAATGAGGTGAGTCCCTTGTCCTTTAGGAGGTTGGTCTGGTGAGGAGAACATAACAAGTAGACCAAGAATTTCAAAACACTCAGGCTTTAGGAATATCACAGTGGCAGTGGTACAGAGAGTCTGGGGGGAGGGATGTTTAGCAATTTAGTTGCTAAGTCATGTCTGACTCTTTGTGACCTCATGAGCTGTAGCTGGCCAGGTTCCTCTATCCACCGGATTTCCCAGGCAAGAATACTGCAGCTGAGTCGTCATTTCCTTCTCCACAGCATCTTCCCAAGCTAGGGGTTGAACCCGCATCTCCCACATTGGCAGGCGGATTCTTTACAACTGAGCCAACTGGGGAGCCCTTACTACCATTTTAATTGTTCTAAAATTTTTTATTATTTATTTGGCTGTGTCAGGTCTTAGAATTGCAGCATGTGGGATCTTTCACTTGAAGCAAGCAGAATCTTTAGTTGTGGCATCTGACCTCTTAGCTGTGGCATGTGGGATCTAGTTCCCTGATCAGGGATCAAACCTGGGCCCCCTGCATTAGGGGTGCAGAGTCTTCACCACTGTACCACCAGGGAAGTCCTACCATTTTAATTTTTGAAATGTGATTTTAACCATGTTGATGGTTTTTATAAATCTAATAAGAGGATAGTACTTAATACATTAGTTTATAAAGAACAGGTTAGGATTAAGGTTCTGCTCGGAAGGTAAAGAATCTGCCTACAACGTGGGAAACACAGGTTCGATCCCTGGGTTGGGAAGATCCCCTGGAGAAGGGAATGGCAACCCACTCCAGTATTCTTGCCTGGATTCCATGGACAGAGAGGAGCCTGGTAGGCTGCAGTCCACGGGGTTGTAAAGAGTCTGACACAACTGAGTTACTAACACACACACATACAGATTAGGGTTCTATAATATACCTGTTTTTAAAATTCTACAAGAAAATCAAAAGGAACATTTCCAAAACACAAGTCTTCATTATCTAAATTTTTTAATGCTTCTATGATTTCAACCTTTGGTTAATCCTCATTTGTTACTTTAAAATAAGTTAACATTTCAATACAGGTTTACATCCTACAATCCTGTAACATTTTTTAAGTGGTAGTTGGTTTAACATTTAACATTATTTAAAAACCTTGACTAGTTTCAGAAGGTAGACATGAGAACATATGTTCACATGAGATTACTGTACAAGGCTTTTTCTTATTAAGATGATTTAACCAGATGGCCAAGTACAATTTCTGAAAGGAGAGGAAAGTGTGCAGCCATCTAATTTAAGATCGAATGTGAAGGTCAACAATAACCTTTTCAGGAGCTCATACGAAAAACTGCAAAAAATATTGCATATGAATATTTAAATTCCTTTTATATTCTGGAAGAAGTAGGTTTAAAAAGTAAAAATGCATGAAGATGGAATATTAGCAAAACTTGAATGTTTACAATCCTTATACAAATTATCAGTCCAAAAATTACAGGTCCCAACAAAAAAAGGAAAAGAAACAAATCCTTAAATCAAGCAAGGCTGCTTACTACACTGAGAATCCTAGAAGAAACAATACAAACAGAAATACAAAAACAATACTAGCATGAGTATCCTAACAGAAACAATAAAATGTCTTCAATCATATCAAATATAAAAATATCTGTATTATTTCCTTAATTAACTAAACCAAGAACACAGATGATTCAAAAACTTGCATCT
Organism: Odocoileus virginianus; assembly: GCF_023699985.2. Classification (NCBI taxonomy): domain Eukaryota; kingdom Metazoa; phylum Chordata; class Mammalia; order Artiodactyla; family Cervidae; genus Odocoileus; species Odocoileus virginianus. The sequence continues at coordinate 14,769,674 of NC_069682.1, read as the reverse complement.
ATAATACAGGGAAAAAAAACCCTGATTCTCTCGTTTCCAAAGATAAGTTTCATATTTGCAAAAAAAAAGGGGGGGGGGGGGCAGGACCGCAGAAATAACAGCTAGTCACTAATCAAGGAAAGCAATTTACAGAGGAAAAACATTGAATTGCTCAATCTACTTTAGCTTTTGTTTCTGTGAACATAATTTAAAAGTCATGGTAAGAACTAGTATAAATTATCAAACCTCAACTCAGTATATAATGTAAAATTATAGTAACATGTTATAAATTTGTGAGCAAAAGCAAGAAATATGTCATATACCTAACACTTCCACTGTGTTAACCAATACATTTAAATAACATTTGGAAAATCTGTCTGAATTACAAAAAAACATGCAATCATTTGTGGTCACTTTGGAATTCGGGCAACTGTTACAGAATTCCTCAGGTCAGAACCGAAAGCAGCCTGGGGCCAGACTGATCAGCGTCCCAGAAGAAGGAGAGACAATGCATGCGAGCGTTCTGCTTTCATCTCCACCCTCCAGGACTCAAGCCCTTACAAGAACTGATGAAACAGGCTTCCTGCAGCGAAATCTGCTGGCAGTTCCACAGCTGTTTCTCTCTACAAAATTTGCCTTTGCTCTCTGGTTGTTTTTAAGAACTCCTTTTGTCTCTAGTGTGCTGCAGTTACACTAGTCAAATGCTGTGAGTTCTCTAGAGCGGGCCAGTCAATGTGGCAGGAAGGAAGGAAAGAGAAATCATAGAATCAGTCAACTGGGAGAACAGTAACTATGTGAACTGACTCTCGACAACTTAGGTATTGCCTAAATCCACTGGCTGAGACCACAATTTGATTATTTTTATAAGAGAAGACATCATTATTAAAGTTTTATGGGTGGCAGTACACAAAATCATGAATACTTTAAAGTGAAAGACCGCCTAGCTATTTACTAGGGCACAATCCTCATTCATAAGCTTCCCTTAAAACACTGGAAGATTACAACGTTATACGTCAGAGAAAACAACCCTTTAATGTCAGAAAAAAAATTATCTCAAGGTCAGAAACAAAAGAGAAAAACACAGCACCCACGGAAAATTAAGCACCAAAGTTGTAGTGCTGAAGATTTTACTGCTCGTCAGGATCCAAAATAAGAGTTTAGGTACAGAGATTCCATTTCTTTTGGTCTCACTGGTGGTGGAAAAGCAAAGACAAAAAATGTTACTAAATTAAGGGAGACTGGGTGTGTTCATTCAAATTATCATAAATTCTTCTTCAAAAAGAGATAAAATATGCTATCAAAAATTATAACAATCTAACACATTGTAAATGAGCTACACTTCAATTAAAAGTATACAATAAAATTAAAGTGATATAAAGTGGAAAAATTGTCACCTAAACCAGTTCAGTCACTCAGTCTTGTCTGACTCTTTGCAGCATGAACTGCAGCATGCCAGGCTCCCTGTCCATCACCAACTCCTGGAGTTTATCCAAACTCATGTCCATTGAGTCAGTGATGCCATCCAACCATCTCATCCTCTGTCGTCCCCTTCTCCTCCTGCCCTCAATCCTTCCCAACATCAGGGTCTTTTCTAATGAGTCAACTCTTCACATGAGGTGGTCAAAGCATTAGAGTTTCAGCTTCAGCATCAGTCCTTCCAATGAACATCCAGGACTGATCTCCTTCAGGATGGACTGGTTGGATCTCCTTGCAGTCCAAGGGACTCTCAAGAGTCTTCTCCAACACCACAGTTCAAAAGCATCAATTCTTTGGTGCTCAGCTTTCTTTATAGTCCAACTCTCACATCCATACATGACCACTGGAAAAACCATAGCCTTGACTAGATGGACCTTTGCTGACAAAGTAATGTCTCTGCTTTTTAATATGCTGTCACCTAAATAAACTGACCTAAAAAAATTATAAGGTATAGGTTCTGTTAAGTTTAACTTAGGCAGAAAGTTTTACTCCTGAATTTTAGGGTTAATAACCAGTTCCAATAATCTTCAGAACAAAATGTATAAAAATTATGCTGATTATAACTGAGCTTAAATTACTAAGACAAGTGAACTTTCCTGACCTCTAGAAACTCTACCTTCCTTAGTCATGCATGACCTTCTCAGCGAAATAATTAATGGATTAATTTTTTTCACTCACTCAGCCCTTTCTTCTACATGCCAACTGAATACCAGATTTTTCTTTCTTGCCTTGGTCTACTGAAGTGACATCCCCATCAGTAAAATAATTAATGAAAGCAGCTTTCTGACTCAACAAGCCTAATCACAAAGAATGTTTATCTGGGCAAATAATTCACTCAGCAAGTACAATGCAGAGAGATGATGCTGTGTCACATTTCAAATTCCACTTTTCAAAGCTTCGTATACAATAACCATTTGACTAACAGGAAAAATAAGAGTGTACTTACTATTCCATGTCAAATTACAGTGGTGACAGACAGTCCTAGTTGTCTACCCTCTGGCTGTTCCCAGCCTTCAGCCTTGAAACGGAACTGCAGTTGTTCAGCTGAGGACATGAGGTCCTCGGCACCCCGGGTGCACGTGTACAGCTAAGAGCAAAGTCCTTGAGTTGCAGGCCCGCACCTGCAGCACCAGGGTCACCTGGGAACGTGTTAGAAATTACCTTCTTGGGCCCCAAGCCCAGCCTAGTGAATTGGAAACTTGGGAGGCAGGGACCAGCAAGCTGTGTTTTACCAAATTCTCCAGATGACTCTGACCCAAGCTGAAGCTGGAGAGCCTCTGTTCTAAACCAATCATGGCATCTCTGCTCCCTCTGCCAACGCCTGGATGAGGCTGAGTAACTGTGTGGCTGTGAGCTATCAGCAAGTCTCAGGGAAGGTTCCAGACTGCTTTACTTGCTCACAGAGAACAACGAGAGGAAACGGAAGCACCCTCCTATTTTCAGTTAAGATCTTCATGCCATACCTGCAGAAGAGCAGCTACCTTGTAACCATTATGTGATGTTGGGTGATAAACCCAAACATCAAGCCAGGAAGCCAAGGATGACAGAGGGAAAAACTGACAGAGCCTGGTCCCTGGTGACCCTGATGAGCTGCTGACAACCCTTACAAATATTCCATCTCCAGACTCCCTGTTAAATAATGTATTTTTTAAAAACCCTGTGTGAGAACTCTTTCTGGTTGGCTTTCTGTTAACCTGCAAATGTAACTGTAACAGCCTTGTTTCTTTCACTGAAGCAAGCTCCCAAAGAGTGTAATGTTACATAATCTTATATAATTATATAATTCTACACATATAATTATATACTATAATATTCTTTCTTACATTCTATAATATTTTACTTCGAAGTATTTAGAAAAGAAGGAATTTATAACTTCATCAAATGAAAACACAGAGAACATTTAGAATGACATTATTGAAATTACATTCTGGTTTTGGTTCTATTAACTATAGGAACAAATTACTGAACAGTTTTAGGCCTCAACTTTCTAGATGATGAAAGGGTCAAATTAAATCACTGTAAGATCTTGTCCTACTTAAAGATTATACTCTTTAATTTTTAAGGGGTCTGGAAAGACCTCTATGATCAAAGTTCATCCGTACTGACCCAATCAATAGGGATTTTTCTAGACTGATAAGACTTACGAATTGTTACACAAGTGACGACTGACAAAGATTTCTGGAAGTACTGCCTGTCTGAAAGTTCAGCGCCTGGTATGTGTCCTGCCAACCCAAACTGTTTACACAGGGAGAAGGACGGTATTCTGCAGATAAACACTCCAAATACAGGGCCTCAAACGCACCTGTTGATTTAACCTCTTCCCCATGCAAAAGTCAAAAAGCATAAAACGCAAAATAACTGACTGGTATTTCTACCCTTCACTGGAATCATAACTAAATTCACCTAAGATAAAAGGAGAGGTGTGCTAAGAGGAGCCAGCAGGTCACTGGACTGCAAAGATGGTTTTAAACACCATCAGCTACAGAGCATTAAAAGTGGTTTATATTTTGTGGAAAGGAAATGATGTCCCTATATAGTCATTGTAACTAATAGCAAATGTGCATAAAAATCCATATCCAGTGAATTATCAGGTACAGAGTATTTCTGATGCAATATATTCCAAGGCCTCTTTACAAAAGCATTTGATGCCAAAAAGCTCTACAATGGCAAAAAAAGACCTGAAAGCCACAACATCTTCTAAACAGAGGGTATCTTTCACAATGAAAATGCTGCCCATCACCCCTAAAACAAACACCTTATCATACCTGTGCCAACACAACCATAAAAGGTTGACACCTAAATATCACAACAATATAAAGTTTTTTCTGTAAATGAACCAGAAAAATCAATACAGCTAAACTCCTTTTACAATAAATTGGCAATATGATCATACTCACTTATTATTACTTAACCTCGATTTCTTTAACACAGTACTAAAACCATATGCCCAAGCTTCAGAACCAGACGTAAAAGAGATGATGCACAACTGATTTGTAGGGAATGTATTTTTTTTCAAGCCAGACTGCCCTTCAAAATAAGATCTGAGGCTAACAGGGGATGAATTAGCAAACTGAACTAGGGAAGATGTGGCAGGCATACACAGTATTTTCACCTGTGTATCTGCTTAGTTTCTAGATTTTCTGATATGCTTTATCTTAAGAGATTAAAGGTTAGTTTAGTGGAGATTTGGGGTTTAAAATGAGGAAGGACAAGAAATCTATAATAACTGCTATTTGATGACAGAACAGAAGAAGTATGAAGAGATCAGCTACAGCTCAGCAGTGCAGTGTCCAATCTGCCTACAATGAAGATTAGCTATAGGGCAACTGGCAGAGGGGAGAAAACCCAAGTTCATATCTAGGAATTTTTTTCTTTTGGCCTCAGCATGTGCCTTGTGGGATTTTAATTCCCTGACCAGGGATTGAACCTCAGCCCTCGGCAGTGAGAGCGCAGAGTCCTAACCACTGGATTGCCAGGGAACTTCCCATATCCAAGAATCTATCCCAAGAAAAAAGTCAGAAAAGCACACAGATTTAGCTCAAGGATACTCACTGCAGGACTGTATATAAGAAGAGAAAACCAGTGAAATAAACGATGCTATAGCGGTTCAGTGGGATACTCTGAAGCAAGCTTAAAGTAATGATGCATTTAATATTTAATGACATAAAGATGTTTGATATATATTAATGAGTGCAAAAGCGGCCTAGTAAGCAATATGAATTATATGATCCCATTTGTGTTGTAAAAAACTGGAATACAGTTAGAGACAGGTGTATCTATATTATACCTATGCAGAGAGAGAATTCTGGAAGTATTATATAAAACCAACTGTGCTAAGATCATGAATCTGCTTACTTCCTGTTTTTGTTTAGCTATAGTTCCTGCTTTTATTTTTCTATGATAAGCATATATTGGCTTTATAATAAAAAAAAAATTACCAACATATTTATTGGGCAGAATTCAGAAAACCCTCGGTATCTAGGGATATTCACTGTATAGCATTTGCTGTCAACAGAAAAGAAAGGTTTGCTTTAATAGGTCATTTCAGAAAGTGAAATGGGTCTGTTGTGTACAATAGCACTAGAACTAAAGGAATTTCATCTGCAGCAAAACTCACAAGCACTGAAAACTACTGACGTAAAAGAACAAGAGACATACTTACGGTTGGGTGAAGTCACGAGTGATGAAATCGGAACTCTTGAACAGTAGGAAGATGTCGCTGAGGGTTTTACATTTCAGAGAACTATTCATTGCTATCCAGTAGGCATCCTAAAGAATAAAGCACATGCTACTTAGTATATATTCCAAGTTAGCTGCTATGAATGAAGTTCATAGCCTATATCCAAAATCAATAATGCATGTAACTTCAAGGGTTTGAAGAAAAAAATCAGATAAGAAATTTTAGCTATACTGTCAAGTGTCAAGTTACACTTCTAAACAAAGAATAAGGTCACTGTTGCATGACAGAAACTCAGTTGAACTGAGATGTTCAGGTCCTCATCTTGCAGCTTAGGCTCAAGACACTGCCCTATGTCCTCCTCACTGATAATGAAAGAAGGGGACAAAGAGACATCAGAAATGCTGACACTTCAGCAAGAAGATCCAGGTAGAAAAAAAGCTTGATCAGCCACTAAGAAAACAGAGAGCCTTTCTCTCTTTCTGTTTCTGGGGAGAGACAGCTGGAACACTGAAGTTGGATGACTGCAGTATGTCCCTCAAATCTGGGAGAGAGGAGATGACATATTCTGAACCGTTGCCATTTTAAATGGCGCAAGTCTCAAAACATATGAACCAAAGAAAAAAAAGTAAGAACAGCAGACATAGGAGACACAAACCTCAGTGAAACAAGCCTAAAAATGACAGAATAAGTTATTTTAAAAAACATACTTCTCCCATAGATCAGACACAGGACAGTAATGTAATTTTGAGAAAACTAATGATTGCAAAACAAAAATGTCCAGTTATCTACACTGCATGAAAGGAAGCAGTGGTACACAGCTGGCACTCAATAAATAAAAAATTAATGAACAAGTCTCCAACTAATAAAAATAAATGAAAAGAAAACAAACAAAAAAAAGCCTCCAACTAATAAAAATAAATGAAAAGAAAAAAACAAACAAACAAACAAAAAATTAATGAACAAAGGAATAACTTAAAATCACAAATAATCTACCCATCTTAACTGGAAAGCCTCAAGCCGTCAAAGATAAGCAGTCAAGAATGACCCAATTTACTGCTCATAGATACACTAAAAAATGAGTTCTATTAATTTTTTATAATAACTTCTTTAAATCTTTCCCCAATTAAAAAAGATGATGAACTTTTGGTTAAAGATGATATACTGAACACACAGATTTAACTCCACTGAAACAACAGTATATACATAGAAAACCATGCAACCGAATAAATAAGACAATTATTAACACAGGGAGAAAACAAAATGTTGAATAAGAAAACATAAGCAACACATAGCATACAGATATATATGCAATGTTTGCAAAAATGCAATATGAGAAACGGCTTCCCTGGTGGCTCAGTGGTAAGGAATTCACCTGCCAGTGCAGGAGGTGAGGGATCAACCCCTGGCTTGGGAAGATCCCCTGGAGAAGGAAACAGCAACACACCCCAGTATTCTTGCCTGCAAAGTTCCATGGGTGGAGGAACCTGGTAGGCTACAGTCCATGGGGTCACAAAGAGTCAGACACGACTTAGCAACAAAGCACAGTGAATACTGATGTAATCAAAGTGTGCTATTCCTATATGAGGACAGTGAACTATAATAGATAGTAGTGAGAATAAGAGATGAAAAAGTGCTGAACCTTTTTGTCCTAAAGCATAGAACTGGTAATAAATGCTTAAGATGAAAGAATAGAGATACTGAGGAAAAGAACAAAAGGTGGTACTAAAATATATGAATGCAGTTGCCTCTGAGCAGTGGGAAACAGTAAAGAAAAACAGGTGTCAGGACCGGCTGATTTTTATAGCAAGCTTTCAGAAATTTAAACTATGTATATATGTCACTAATTTTAACAAGTAAAAATAAAAGATTAAGTACAATTTATCATTCATGTTAGAATAAGAAAAGATAAAAGCACACAAGATGATTTTTGAAAATGCAGATAAGTTTTGAATTCTTAAATGAGCTTTGCTGACATTAAATTATTTTCTACTGGAATAGAAAAAATGATGAATTTCCCTAGATCTTAACTTAAATTAAAAAATCTTATCAATGCAATGTTGAAGCAATAAAACAAAATTTAAGAAAACGTCAGTTGATCTGTCAAACCACTCTATTTCTATATCCTGCAACATTCTAATGTTTATTACTTTTCAATAGAGAAAAATTTCTCTGTCAAACTGAAGAGCTGAAGTTTTGAAAAGGGCAGAGAAAGGTTTTCCTGAGATTTCTAGTGTAAATAGCAACACAAGAGGCTGAAACTGTCAGTTGGCAAAATAGAAAGTGTTTCACAGACCCAGGGAAATAAATGCATTGCCAAATCAGGAAAATAAATAACAGGAAGAAAACAAATATAAATTCCATTGTATTTTCCCTAGAATTAGGAATATAATTAGACCCTCTGTGGGGATATAAAATGAAATGGAATCACAAGACAATATTCACACAGTGAGATTTATGGACAGACGTGCTCCTACCCTTGGGGCACTCCAGTTAAGCTTAGGAAATACACTGCCGCCCAGGGAATTGATCGCTTCCTGGACTTTCGTGGTGAACTCAGGAAATTCTGGTGCCTATAGAGAAAAGGAAGAAATCATTTGGGCAAGTCAGTATCAGCACGATAAATATAGAAAACAAGATTAAAAAACTCACAAAGCTCAACACTTCAGGGTATTAAAAATAATTTAGAACACAAATTACCATCAGAATTTCTGAACTCAGCCAAATAAAATCAATGATCAGATAACATTCCTTAGGAAGGGAAAAGAATAACAAGTGCTCAGATGACGTTTTCCAAAACAATCAAGCCCCACAAAGCTAACAAGACTGCTGCTATTTCAAGGCACCTGGGGATGCGAGAAAAGGAATGAATGGTTCTCTAAACATCGACATAAAACCAGTGCCTATTAAATGAAAAGAGATGATGGAATATCACCTGTGAAAGTGAAGTCACTCAGTCGTGTCTGACTCTTTGCGACCCCACGGACAGTAGTCTGCACTAGGTTTCTCCGTCCATGGGATTTTCACGGCAAGAGTGCTGGAGTGGATTGCCATTTCCTTCTCCAAATATCACCTTTGCACAGACTCCAATTCTGAGAAGTAATACCTCACATTTAAAGGACCAGAAGCCTTTCCATTTGCAGGAAAAGAACTTACCCCCAAAAGGCTTCAAAAACGAGGAATAAATCATGGGGTTAACTGCATTTAAACATGGCTATTTCCAGACAGGTTCTAATATAAACAAAACTCAAAAATAGGACCTTGGTGAAATTAAAATGTTCTTTCTTTTTTGGTTGATTTAAAAATGCTTATTTTATATCAGCAAATAACCAAAACATTGTGCTGTTTCAACCAGGAAATAAGCAGAAATACAGAGGTGATGGGATTTAAACGTCATTACGATTATGCTCTTCCTTGAGTCTTCTGTCACCATGAGGAGCACGGGGACAAAAAGTGGAGAAAAGGGGAGAAAGAGATGGAAGTGGGGCCTGCAGGAGAGCAAGAATACAAAAACACACTCATATGCTGCCGTCATTGTAGCCCTTTATATCTGCTGCCCCCTAGTGGGAAACTGCAAATACTGAAAGTCCCATCGTGACAAGCTCTTCCCTAAGTGGGAAAAAAACTAGAGTAGGTCTGCAACAAGCTAGTGGGCTTCCCTAGCAGCTCAGTTGGTAAAGAATCTGCCTGCAATACAGGAGACAGGGGTTCGATCCCTGGGTTGGGAAGATCCCCTGGAGAAGGAAATGGCAACCCACTCCAGTATTCTTGCCTGGAGAATTCCATGGACAGAGGAGCCTGGTAGGGTACAGTCCCTGGGATCCCAGTCAGACATGACTGTGCAACTTTCACTTCACTTCACTTCAGAATAAGCTAAAGGAGTGGGAGGTACAAACTACTGGGTGTGAGACTACAAGGATATATTATAGTTCAACATGAGGAAGAAGGCATATTTTCTAATAACTAAATGGAGAACTTTTAAAAAATTATTTTAAAAAATTTTTAAATGTCTATTATTGTTTCAAGTCATGAAGTTTTACTATGACTTGTTCTTCAGTCATCCTAAATAAAGAAACACCAAAAAAAAAAAAAAAAGGCTTATGCTGATTCCCAAAATCTAGCCCAGTTATGACAAAAAACTGTGCCTCAAGGCTGAGAAACAGACCGAAACATCAAAGTTTAAAAAAGGGCAGGCTGTACTTCCTTTCTTTCTGCTGCAGATGCATGTGACTGCTGCAGATGTACCTGACCTCCGGAGGTCAGAGTGTCTTTTAGTTACTTAATTTGACAGCATGCCACCCTCTCCATCTTCTGCTTGTCTTCTTCAGCTTAGATTTGTGAAATTAATGCCTTTCAGAGAGGCTTTCAAAACAAGTAACAGCCTTGAGTTCCTTTATCTTCCATTCTCCTCTCGCCGGCAAAAGAAATTATGCTTTCTGTTAAGGCAGTAATTTCTTTAGAATCCCCTGAAGTTTCTGGTTTGGCAACCAAACCAGCTTCATCAATAAAGACACTCATCTAAGACCTGCATTAGCTATATTTTCAGTAAATGACAGTTACAAAAATATTAAAACATGAGGGATTTGATCTCCAAAGACAAAACAATTTCATTTTCCTATCCCATTGAAATTCACATATAAGGACTGCTTTATATTTCTGTATTACATTTTTTCTTCATAAGTTATGTGTACAATATAGTGATTCACAATTTTTGAGGTTTCACATCATTGTAGTTATTATAAAATACTGGCTATTCTAAATTACATTTTAAGAGGTGATAAATTCCCTCAAATCCTCAAATTATTCACCTTTAAGAATTTTCTTAAGAACTTTAAGAAATCCTGCAATAAAGATCTTAAAATAAATTTAATGACAAAAAGTTTGCATTGCACAGAAAAATTTGTGCTTCAGTGGAAGACTCTGTATTGTACACATACAGCACTTTTCTGGGTTACCTGATTCTAGCTGGGTCTGCGAGATGATTTATAACTTGGTAAATAATAGTTAAGTGAAAACAGTATTTCTTACAGACATGAAAATTCTACTCTGTCTGGAAGAAACCCAGCTGTCTTCCATCCCGCCTCGAGGCATACATAACCAGCTTTGCCTTATTTACGTATCCATTTTTTTATATAAATACAACACATATTTACATATTCCTAATCTATAAATGTGTGTCCTTTGGGTTCTCTTTTGAGCCAGTTATAATATCTGCCTGCTGCCCTCATGAGTTAAAGCCTTCAGCGTGTGTTAAGTCATGATTCCACCTTTTCCTGAAAATGATCTTTTAACAGATTTAGCTAGTAATAGGATTGTTTTAAGCTCATAGCCCAATGAGTTGATTTTAAATATACCTAACACCTTAGTTTTCTAAGAAAAGGTTCATGTTTTAAGTGGGATGAAATCTGCATTTTAAATCACATCTGCGGACTTTTATGATCCAAACTCACCCATCTTTCCTACTTTACCCACCACAGCCCTACTGCACCATACTCATTTGTTTCTTTAAACATTTTTAATCATCAAATAAATGTTTTAAACATATAAAAAAATATTTATCCTGATCCATACATTCAACAATTTGACATATTTGATCCAGACCTTTAATTTTCTTAAGGAAAGAACCTCACAGATCCTCATGAAACTCCTACTGTCCTTGCTCTCCTCCCTAGTCCTTTCTTCTCGCCACAGGCAGCCACTATTACAAGACCGGTCACGATCTTCTACAGTCATGATTCTATACTTACAATGCATGTGCCTGCCCATAATACAAAATAATTAAAAATTTTAATGTAGCTGCTATCATTTGATATGTATATTTTTCGCAACCTGCCCTTTGAAATTCACCATCACGTCTTTGAAATTTACCCATCTTGATTATCTGACTGCATCTTAAACTGGGCTTCCCTGTAGCTACACTTGCGGACTATCACCATTGGCAGTGGTCATCTTCCCACTGGGGGTCTCGGCTCACATTCCCCTACTGAGAGGTGTGCTCTTCTGCCTTGAAAGCTCACCTGACCAACAACATCCAGCTCGGCCCAGCGAAACCCAATCACTTTTAAATTAATTTTCCATTTTGAAATAATTTCAGACTTTCAGAAGCATTTATTCTATACACTCTTCATGCAGGCATTTTACCACACTGCTTCGTCATTCTCTCACTGCAACTCCCCTTCTATATACAGCGACGCTGGAGCGTGTATAAAACACATACACCTTACATAGCAAGTGAAGTCATGATGCCCCTTTACACACAGCACTTCAACATGTATTTCCTAAAAAGCAGTTAACATTTTTTTTAAATGTAAGCTAGCCAAATTATCAAAATCAGGGAGCTAACACGGATGTAACACCATTATTTCATCTATGGATCTTATTCAGTTTGTGCTCACTGTCCTGATAATGTCTTTTACAGCAGAAGAAAAATGGGGTATTTTCTTCTGGCCTAGGACCCCGTCTAGAATTGTGCGTTGCATTAACTTGTCATATCTCTTTAATCTCCTTTCATCTGTAACATCTCCTCTCTCTGTTGCTCTTACCTTTCATGACCCTGACCATTTGAAAGAGCCTGGGGCAGTCACTCTATGTAATTTCCAAAACGCCGAGTTTGCTGGCCATTTCCTCATGACTGGATTCAGGCTCTGCACTGCTGACAGGTGATGGGTCCCTCTGAGCCTCATACAAGGAGGCAGGCGATGGAGCCCTGTTCCATCACTGACAAGCTTAACGTTGCTCATGCTGCTGCCAGGGCCTTCCACTGGGAAGATGCTGTTTTTCTCTTTGTAACTAGTAAGTCATTTTGGTTTCCCTGGTGGCTCAGATGGTAAAGAATCTGCCTGCCAATGAAGGGGACCAGTGTTCAATCCCTGGGTCAGGAAGATCCCCTGGAGAAGGGAATGGCAACCCACTCCAGTATTTGTGCCTGGAGAATTCCATGGGCAGACAAGCCTGGTGGGCTACAGTCCATGGGGTCACAAAGAGTCAGACACGACTGAGTGACTTTCACTTTCAAGTAATTTTGGTGGACATACTTTGAGAAGGCTCAAATACCTTTATTGAATATTCACCCACAAGTTTTAACATCTATTCCATCAATTATTACTATAATGGCTATAAATGCTGATTTCTATCATTCCTTCTCAATTATTAGCTGGTGTCGAATTTTCTACTATAGAGAAAGGCTTTCTCTTCTATTTCATTTGTTGAATTTAATCATTTGTTTATGTCAGTATGGGACCGTGGATTCTAATGCTAGTCAATGGTTCTAGTCCATTATTATCATTGTTTTGTTATGATGTTCACATATGTGGCCAGTGGGAGCCCATCGAGCTGGCTTCCGGGTCCTCTGCACCATGTCCGCATCACTCTTCCTTCCTGGCACAAATTCCTACAGGCCCCTCTTTACCTTTCTACCCCTGTCTTGAACTTCTCCATGGAGCTTCAACTCCTTTTAGTGGAAACTGGTATTTAGACACCATAGTCAGGGCACCAGGTCTGTTCATCCGTTCACTGCTACCATGACGTCACTGTGTCATTTTTAGAACTAAGCAGAGTTTGATAAATACACACACACGTTATTAATTTCTCTATTGAAGTTTGCCTAAGAACAGTGATTTAAGTAATTTTTCAAAATAATAAACAAAAGCTTGAAATGGTGACTAAAGGGGAATTTAGAGTGATGTGCATTGAAACCCAGAAGTGCCCCATGGGACGGCACTGGGCAGTCCTGGGATCGCGCTGCTCTTACCGTAAGCGTGGCCGTGTTCTCGTCGTCCGACCACTGCAGGGGAAGGAGGACAAAGAGAACGTTAACTGTGGATAGTGTTCCTGGCTTCCAAAAAGCAGTGCTCCATCTAAAAATGACACACACAGGAGACAGTTTCCTGAACACAAAGTACATGACCACGTGAGGTTTCCATGGAATTTCTGACTTTATTGAATGTACGCTAAGATCTCTAAGCCAGAACCATTTCGGAGATCACTGCAATTAGGACAGTCTCTGGAACAGGTTATAGTATTTTGAACCAACCTGTATTTCTTCGGCTTCATCATCACTGTCTGGTTGAGAACATGCAGGCGGATCTTCCCTGGAAGAACGTAAAACAAAAACGGAGCATCAGAAAGCCCTGGGGCCAGGCAGTCGTGATTTCAGGTGTGCTGGGCGTTCATACAGATGTAAGAAGAAACTGATAAAAACCAACATGAAATTAACAAGAGGGAACGTTCAATAAGAGACGGTGGAATAAAAACATCCTGCCTTCTTCTCAGAAATCACTAGAAACGGGGGAAAGAAAATCTCAAACTCTGCCCCGGAGGACACTAAGAACCAGCTCTGAACCTCAACAGGACAAAGTGCTGCCCCAGACCAGGGAGACACGGCAGGAACTGCAGGGGCAGTAGTTTCGGGCAGTGATGCACACCCTGCGGGCACAGCTCAACATCTTCTGCTCACAGTAAAGGCAGTGTGCGCGGGCTGCCGGCAGAACCACCCTGGGTCAGGACTGGCACTGCCAGAGGGCACGGGAGAGAAAGACATGGTCAGACACACTGTCTCAGACCAGTGAGCGAAGCAGGGGCTGAAAAAGGCAGCTAGCAGCCAATCCTCAGCCCTGGGGGCAAAGCAAAGGCCGAAAGACCTGAGAGAGGACACTGCCCCCGCCCCTTCTCAGCACTCAACCACAGACCGCTGGCTACAGAGAACTTGAGCACATCATTGAAAAGCAAGCACTAACCAGAACAGAAGCCAGAAGAGGGTCTATACCAAGAAACTACGAGAGAAAGGAAAGATGAGGCTGCTGGTTAATCACAGACACTTATCCATCCCTAGGTTCCCTCGTGAAATGCCATGAAAGTGATTTAAAAGATCACAAGGGCACAAAGGACCAAAGAGGGGACAGCTGGAGAGAGACAACAGAAGTCTGGAAAACAGAAAGCCAGTGAGGGGGTAACCCGGTGAGCAACAGGCTGCCCCTGGAGCCGTCATACATGATGGGACCACGGCTCAGCTCTGAAAGGGGTGATGCGTGCACGGTCCATACAGGGGCAGGAAGACACGTCCAGTCTTCCTCACCTGGCACACTCCAGCCACTCACCCTCCATGGACCAGAGGGTAAGGTGCACAATGTCCCAGATGAACATGGAGGTGAAATGCCACAAAACAACAAACTCACAAGCGGAAGTCACACTCACAGTGAGACCTCCAGTCCCCTTCTTCCCTCCCTGCTCCCTGATACAGACAGATTAGAGGACTTGTCTCTGTAGATGCTGGGCAATCCCAGAGTAAAGACTTACAGATAACTGCCATCTGGGAATCTGCCATCAATTCCTGTTGATTGCTGGAACTCTTAGTCAACAAGCCCCGAGCTGGTACACAAAGTTTCTGTGTGAGTCCCTCACTCTTAAACATGAATAAAGGCCTACAATCACTACAAGATCTATAAAAGGCTCCAAGATGAGAAAAGTTTTTTTTCAAAAGGAGGAAAAGTACATGGACAGAATAAAGACAGTAAAGGAAAGAGATGAAAAATATTTTTTGAAATCACAAATATCTTCAAAGATAAAAGAAGACATTGCATTCATGAGAAAGGACAAGACTGAACTCATATAAAAGGAAAAACATGGTAGCTGAAATTTAAAAACTCACTAGAATGAGTGGCAAGATTAGGGAAATTTTCCATAAAATAGAACTAAGACGACAAAGGGACAATAGAGAGGAAGTGACATAATTCAGAGAATTAGCCCGGCAGATCTAACGTCTAAAAAGAAAGAGAAGCAAAAAAATAAGAGGAAATTATCCAAGATACAATATTTTTAAAAGTTCCAAAATCCAAAAACAGAAGTCTCGAGAGTGAAGAGCCCACACCAAGGACACGTGACAACGAATGGCAAAGACACGAGCGAGCCCTGGACGACACACCCAGGCGGCCTCGGTCCTCCCACCTTGACACGCCGCTTGCAGCGTGGCTCCGCCACCCTGCCCATCAAAAACAGCATTTATCTCCCCACCCTGAGCTCAAGCCGGCTTCAGGACTCACTGGGACCACAACGCAGCACAAGGCACACCATGTGATCTGAGCCTCGGTGTCAAAGTCTTTGCAGCTTCCTCGCCCAGTTTCTGGAATGTTGCTACCACCACACAAAGGAGTGGGGTCTGAGGATGAGAAATCACACGGAAAGAGAAGCCCAGCTGCCAGGCAGCATTCACTGCCAGACAGGACGGAGGCCATCCTAAAACCATCCAGTCAGGTCGAGCCACCAGACAACTCCAGCCACAGGAGTGCTCAGAAAGACCGCAGAAGACGCCCAGTGCTGAGCATTAGCGAGGCTCTGAGATTTCACCCCGCTTGCAAGCTAACAAGTTAGCCTGCCACGGTGCCATGGAATCTGGCAGAAGCCAGGAGATGCCTGGGTCAGAAACCAAGGACTCTCCAGAGAGAGAGAAGACACATCTGGCCAATGAAACATACTGCAGGAGTTCTCCCACAAGCTCAGAGTGTTGACATCTGCTCTGGACTTTCTGATGTCAGGAGGCATTTTCCTTACACTCCCATTTTGTAGGCTTATTACGTGCTCTATATTGGAAAATAATAAAGCTGTGTCTGTAAATATCCCAAAGTTGAGACTCACCTAACTATTCTGTTGCTTTATCCTGCAATTATTCCACATCAATGAGGCTCTAAACTAATAATTTTCAGGTTATTACCAGGTTGAGAATACCAGAAACAGAATTATAATCCAGGAAGCTACACAGAAGATCCATCAGACCAAAATATATATATATGTATAATATATATGGTAAAATTGGGCTTCCCTGGTGGCTCAGAGGTTGAAAATCCACCTGCAAATGCAGGAGATGTGGGTTCAATCCCTGGTCAGGAAGATCCCCTGGAGAAGGAAAAGGCAACCCACTCCAGTATTCTTGCCTGGGAAATCCCATGGACAGAGGAGCCTGGCGGGCTACAGTCCATGGAGTCACAAGAGTCGGACATGACTCAGTGACTAAACAACAAAATGGTAAAATTAGTGTTACTGTAAAACATACACAATTCTAATTATACTTCTAAGTTTATTTACCTAAGAAATGTTCAACAAGCACCTATTATAGATCAGGTATTCTTCCAAGGCCTGGGAACACAACTGTCCAAGTCTCTGTTCTCATGAAGACTGCATTATAATAGAATGACTAATAGAATGATGGATGGAAATAAGGATTATGCAGAAAAATTAAGTGCGGTCAGGAGATAAAAACAGATGCACCAAAACGCAGTAAACCATACAATGGAGTGGTATTTAGCCTTAACAAGGAAGGTAATTCTCACATGTGCTATAACATGGATGAACCTTGGGGACATCAAGCTAAGTGCAATAAAGCTAGATACTACACGATTCCCCTTAAATGAGGTATGTACAGTAGTTAAAATCATAGGCACCGAAAGCAGAATGTTGGTTGTCAGGAGCTGGTGGAAGGGGGGCTGGGGAGTTAGTGTTTAGAGGGTACGGAGTTTCAGTTTTACAAGATGACAAGAGTTCTGTAGATGGATCATGCTGATGGCTGCAACATTATAACTGTACTTAATACCACTGAACTGTACACTTAAAAATAGTTAATGTGATAAATTTTATGTGTATTTTAACTTGATAAAAAATTTTTAAAATAATTCTAAGAGAAAATTATATCCAACCTAGAATTCCATAAAAGAGAGTGACATATCAGCAAGGGTTACCATTAAGCTACTTTACAAAGGAAAGTGAAGGATGAACACTTAGATAATGAACACTTAGATAACATGACTTCTGAGCAGAGATCTGAATGAAAAAATAGGAATGTCACTAAAGTACATGATTCTTAAACTTTTTCAAGCTGTACTAAAAAGATTGAGGCATGGTACTTTCCTTTATATAGAGAAGAACTACTTGAACAAGAGGAGTAGTTACCATATCCATTTTCTACAAGAAGAGAAGAAAGGAATTACTCAATTTTACAGCTTGCAATTATCAGCAGAGGATGTGTTCAATTTTGAAAAGCTTATCAACTGAGCATTGATAAGGAATATAGGGCAAAGATCAGCACATAATAACTAGAAAGAAAAAAAGGAGAGAATGGGGCCAAAGCTAATGTACTTACTTTACATGTTAATTGTTGCAGTTGAATCATTACATTTCCTTATGCTAAAATTTAAAGAACGTTTTTCTGACATGCCTTACCTTCCTGAAACCACCAGAGTTCCATCATCAAGTAAATAATCCTTCACATTCTGAGGAAGTGGAAGAATGACACTAAAAAAGAAAAATGCACATACCAAAATAAGACATCATTTTAACAGACCAACCACAAGCAGAGAGAAAAATTTCCAAACTCAATTTCTGAATTACTTGCTCCTTTTATTTTAATATGAAGTGGGACATGTTAATAATGGACATTTGGCAGCAGCAGACTAGAAATTAGAATAATATGAATAAATGTTGCAATAAACTAAATTAGGTGCATATAATTACCCCTACTGACTCTAAGGTTAAAAAAAAAAAAACAAACAACAGCAACAACAACAAAAACAAAACAAAACCAAAAAAAATCCTTAAAACAGCCAAATCCAAAGAACTGGACTGAAATCACAATATGAAGGCAACAAGCGCAAAAAAATTCTGAGTACAAGGGTTACATGCCTTTAGGAAATTGGAGGCCCCGCAGGTATTTGCAGCAACACAGGAAATGACCAAAAGAATCAGAAAGAATCAAAAGAATCAGAAAATCAACAGCACCTGATCACCTTCTAAGATACAGGGTGGAAGCAGGCTTAAGATCTGGGCACCTCTGGTTGGCAATGGGAGTGTAAGGTCAAAAATTCACAGTACGCTGGGATGTACTCTGACGGCATTCTGTTTACCTCACCACTAGAGTACACGGGGGCTGCTCACCCCGGCACCCTTCAGGTGAACTGTTTTCAGACGATCATAATTGAGGGATGGCAAAACCATACTTGATATCACTTGAAAAACGGATGGGATAATTTGTTTTTTTACTCTATGATGATAAATCATCAAAAAATTCTGGCACAGATACCCAAAAACAATGTTCTTACTTTGCTTGTGAGGCATGTATTTTTTAAAAACTGAAAACGATGGTGGCCTGCGTTCAGAGAGACCATCACTGACTCATACTAGTGTGCTTCATTTATTTATTAAGTTTTCTGTAATATCACAGATGGTTTTAGCACACAGGAAAGATTACTAACGGGCTACTTCAGTTTTAGAAATTAATATCTGATTTCTCAAAGTTACAATTTCACATTCAAAAGCCTACTTCTTCAGGCTTTTAAGTTCAACTAACAAATCTTATTATTCTATTTGTAAAGCTGCTAAATTTTAACCAATTTCAAGTGAGCCTTTGAAACTTAAAAGTTGCTTTAAATTTTTTTAGCTCTAGGGAATTCCCTGGTGGTCCAATAGTGAAGACTTGGGCTTTCACCATCATGGACTTGAGTTCAATCCCTGGTCAGGGAACTAAGATACCACAAGCCATGTAGTATGGCCAAAAAAAAATTTTTTTTAACTCTATTATAAAATAATCTATTCAACTTTCTTTTAAAATATGTCAATTGTCTAATGACAGATAAAGCTTTCCAAGTATTTAACTCTTATAAAACCAGTGAATTAAACTGTAAGTATAGTGAATCTAAGGTTCTTGCAAACGTTCCAACACTATTTAAACACTTAAAATTTTTTTCCCATATGTTTTAATGTATCACAATTCTAAACCAATTACACAAATTAAATTAGAAACACAAGGCTAATTTGTTACATATATACTAACCGTCCTCAAAATGGCAAATTCTTAAGGATGTTAAAGTTAACAGGGAAAAAATTCCAAGTCTGCATGATTTCCTCACCTCTATATTTAATTCTAGCTCTTCCTGGGGTTACAGATACTCACCCAATAGTGTCATCCCAACAGAATCAGACATGATCTTTACAAGAGAATCTGAAGTTTACCTCCTCAGAGGCCTGAGACTGAGAAGTATCAACAGAAATGACCATTCCCAGACATCTAGGGTGATTTTCCCGACCACGATGAGAGCAGAGAGAGCCCTCTTCTATGTCAGTGACATCTCTGAGTCCACAGGTGATTTCAGAGTCCACGTCCCTTGTTTCTGAGTTACGCTAATTCTCGGGTCTCATTCCCTCCAGGCTGCATCGCCCCTTGATTGCATTCAAAATATCTATTTACTGTTTGATTCCATTGTGAATTCTCTGCATATTTTTCCTTTTTGGAGGGCCTACAGCTCTTACAAGTATGAGCCGACACTGACAGTTCTCATGAGTCCCTGTGTCCCGCTGTCACAGTTCTAAAGTCACCCTAATGATGTGACCCTGAATTATGTCACGTTTGCCATGGAGGAATCTTAGATGACTTAGTTAAGAACTCAATGCCTAGGAGTGGGAAAAGCTACAAAAGGAGAAAAAAAAACCTCAAGTACAATGTAAGCGCTGTACCAAGTACAGATGTACCAAACGTCACCAAAACTCTCAAGAAAAAGGACCCGTGCCTCAGCAACTGAGGTCATAAACAAGCCATGGCCCGGCATACTTAACCCAACTGTTGGAAAAGAACTTAAATTTTTTTTTTTTGGTCACTGAAATTGACTACACAGCCAAGAATCCAGGAGGGCTGGGGCTTCCCTGGTGGCTCAGTGACAAAGAATCCACCTGCCAACCAGGAGACAGGGATTCGATCCTTGGTCTAGGAAGATCCCACATGCCGTGGAGCAACTAAGCCCCAGCGCCACAACTACTGAGCCCACGCTCTCGGGCCTGGGCGGCGCGGCTACTGAAGTCCCGGCGCTCCAGAGTCTGTGCGCCGCAACACCAGAAGCCACGGCAACGAGAAGCCCGCACATTGCGACTAGAGAAAAGCTGGTGCAGAACAAAGACCCAACCCAGCCAAAAATAAATACATGAAATTTTAAAAGAAAAAAGAATCCATGAGGCCCAACTGGAAGATGTAAAAAATGTAATGACCTATTCCATCAAGTCGATATAATTCTATACACACAGACAAGTTACTCTAATGGAATGGAGGTTAAAAGAGCCTTTAGGAGATTATTCATAAAACTTTCATGTTTGAGGAAAGAAACATTTAGAAAGGTAGAGTGGATGACCCAAAGTCACCTAGCTACTAGACTGAGTCAAAGTTCTAGGATGTGTCAAAAAAAAAAAAAAGATTCTGTATTCTTACTTGCATAATCATTTCAGAACCATGATTAATAAATGACAAATATAGGCTGAGTCAAAAACCAGAACATGGTCTCTTGGCATTAAAGTTGACAATGACAACGACAAACTTAACACAACTCCACCAGAGTGACCTGGGCCGTGGATGGACATCGTGCCATATGTCGCGTTTGAGTGATGTTCCACAGAACTAGAGTTACAGTGCAAAGACACGGAAAACTCTCAGGCAACACAGCTCAGCTGTGAACCGGTAAGAAAATCCCCCTCCTTGGTTTACTTTTCACTCCCAGCTTCAAATGAATGGCACACATTTTAAGTGAACTAAAACTATTTTAAGCTTTGGTTAAATCAAAAACATTAAAATCCAGCAGCTTTTTGTGTGTTTGTGTCAAAAAGGGTGCCAAGCATTTTTAATGCTTTATCTCATTTAATTCTCATGACAATCCTATTATTTTCTCAATTTTCTAGATGGGGCTTACAGAGATTAAGCCATTTTCACAAGATGCTGGTGGAACCAAAATTCCCAAGGAAGACAGATGGTCTTGACTCCAGAGTCCAATTCTTAACCATTATACTTCACTGCTGAAGCAAAGAAAAGTTTCTTTGAGTTGACAAAAGGTGTCTGCACACAAAATACAAGGCACTTCTGAGTGAACTCTGTGTGAAAATGCCTGACTGGTTCACAAAAATACCTTCTGTCACACCGACATGACATAAATAACTCTAGCATCATCTCAGACCCTAAGCCTATTTCAATTATGCAAGATAATGGAGGATTGATACATCCTGTAAGAAGATAACGTCCACTGCTGCTGTTGAAGCTCTTCCTTGTTTTAGAGCTACTCCAACCATGTTCAAATGCAAAGCTTATCTTCCTTCGAGCTGTTCTAACCTCCATCACACCCTGGATAACTTGGGAGCCCATTCCATGTATGAATAACAGGATAGGAAAAAACTGTCTTATGAATAACCTCCTTATGCTCTTTCAAACACTCAGGATCTGAAGTTTCCCTCTCTGTATTCACACTCTGCACCCAAAATGAAAAGGAAGGAACAGTTGCTATCTAATTAGTAGCAATCTAGGGCCAAAGGGGGACAGGACAAAAGACAGAAAGTCCTCCCCACAGAGGACTTTCTTTGAGCTACTCACCTTAGCACGGGAAAGTCTACCCTTGCATCACATTCCAGGTGTCACAGCTGCTTCTGAACATTTGGGGATGTCCTCCTAGCTGCCTTGCCTACATTACCTTGAATGACCGGGTGAAGGATGAAAACAGTTAATCCTCTGCTTGCCCTGCAAACAGGGCACGCATTCCTTGCTGTGGGCCAGAGAACTAGAAAACAAATACTGTTCCACTCCTCTTCCAGATGGCTTCCTTCCCTAACAATACATTTGCTGCTGCTGTTCAGTCGCTAAGTCGTATCTGACTGTGCGACCCTATGGCCTGCAGCACGCCAGGCCTCCCTGTCCTTCACTGTCTCCGGGACTTTGCTCAAACTCACGCCACTGAGTCAGTGATGCCATCCAACCATCTCATCTTCTGCAGCCCTCTTCTCCTTTTGCCTTCACTCTTTCCCAGCATCAGGGTCTTTTTCCAGGGAGTCGGCTCTTCGCATCAGCATACTCTACTGAGGCTTTCACTAACACTATCATACTGGAGCTTCACAACAGAATTTGAGGCTGGGTCTCACTGTTCTCATTTGACAGGGACCAAAAGCTATTAAGCCCCCACCCCTAGGCGGGTTAGTCAGTAGCAAAGTCCAGACTACCCAGTTCGCTGATCACTTTCCCCCACTGGCAATTCTAAAGGCAGGAATGGTGAACTCCCAAGCCTGAACTAGCTTCACCTGCTCCTCAGCCCGCCTCTGACCTTCACTGAGCCACGACGTCGCTCTTCTACCTGCCCAGCACCCTCCCTGACGCACAACACGACGCGCGGCAAGCATGGATCGACTTCGTTCCTCTCCCGACTCTAAAAGACCACTGGGAGGTCGAAATCTGGCGCCGGCGCTCCCATCCGGGCCTGTAGTTTTTTGTTTTGTTTTGTTTTTGATGGAGCTGGGATTCGCCCCAAATGTTGCAGTCCCCTTTTGCCCACTGCTCCAGCGTAACCCCCAGTCTCACCTCTTGATAGTGAGGCTTCTGAACAGCGGGTACCACGCGGAGAACTGACAGTGCAACACATGCTCCTTCTTCATTCTCCAGCCGCCGCCGCCGCCGCCGATGCCTTTCCCTCTCCTCCCTGCACCTTCCCGGAACCCTGCTCTCCCGTCCCGGAAGTGCCCGCCGAGCTGGTTTGGTACAGGACACTTCCGGTCTGTGAGGCAAGGAGGAAGGAGTGGAGAAAAAGGAACTTGGGGCGTGCTTTTAGTGTATACACACACACACACACGACAGAGAAGAAGAACCTTGGGCGTGCTTTTAGTGTACACACACAAAGTTCTGGCCGCGGGAGAGGAATTCTGGAAGAGTTCCGAAGAGGGTTGTAAATAGCGAAACGCAGCCCTTACCGCCTAGAGGCGGACTCTGCTCCGGAAGGTAATTTTCTGCGGCGAGGTCACTGGCAAGGGCTGCTACGGGTGCCGCGAGGGGCCGAGCGCGCATCCTCCGTCTCATTTGGCCGCGAGGTGCGGCTGCGACTCCTGCCGTGGAGCTGCACCTCCTGAGCCTCGTTTCCTCGGACCCGTGCTTTCTCCTTTCCTCCCCCTTCCTAAAGGAGTCCGCATCCCTTCGCCGCACGCCTGGGAGTAGGTAACTGGGCGCGGGCCAATCACATGCAGGGGGTCCTGGCGGGGAGACGGAGGGAGCACACCTGGAGCGTGCGGACAGCCGCGCGCTCGTCCGGGGCTGCGGACCCGGTTTGCGTCCGCGAGGCGCGGAAAGGGGGAGGGGGGCAGGTTCAGAGGCAAACCGGGGACTGGGGTGGGAGAACTGGGCTCCTCGGGGTCCGGGAAACTGCGAACATCCCAGTGAGCTGTTAGTGTGAGTGCCGCCGTGGAGGCATCTGCGGAGGGAGTCACGGCCCCCGCTTGCCTCGTCGGGAAGGCTATGAACGAGAGGGAAGGAGCCCCGTCTCTGCGATCCCGGGAGTCAGGCTTCGGAAGTGGTAAGAGGAGGTAAATTTGGAGGACAGAAGAAAGAAGGGGTGAGGTGAGGTGAAGTGAGATGTCGCTTTTGAGCGTCAAGTTCATTTATTCCATCCTCTTAAACGTAGTAGCTTGCAAAAACACAGCCCGATTGTATCCGTACCCATACCGTGCTGGATTCATAAGACCGTAAGGAATACTAGTCGAATTTATAATAACTTTCTTTTTTCCTCCTCTTCCTCCCCTATTACCTTATCGTCTGTTGTTTTCCTTACGCAAGGAAGTGTCAGAAGGCGACCAAAATGTAGAGTACTTAAAATTACGTTCACTTTCTATTTCTAAAGTGAATGAAAAATGACGAGGTGCTGAGAAACACCTTTTAAACCTAGCCCTACTTACGGGCTTCCCTGGTGACCCCGACGGTAAAGAATCTGCCTGCCAATGCAGGAGACTCGGGTTTGATCCTTGGATGGGGAAGATCACCTGGAGAAGGTAATGGCTAGCCACTCCAGTATTCTTGCCTGAAGAATTCTGTGGACAGAGGAGCCTGGCAGGCTACAGTGCATGGGATCACAAAGAGTCCAGCGCGACTGGGCAGCTTTGACCTTCACCTTGCTTCTTAGAGTTACCTACCTTGGGCTTGTCCCCAGGCACCTTTCCCTAAGGCCACACATTTTGGATATCTGCTTAAAATTGCACTTTCTTACTGACCCATCTTTGTTCTTCAGTTGCAAAGTAGGCAAAGTGATGGGGGGAGGGTTATTGACTAATCCCAAATGAAATAATGATAAAACATTTCCTTCTCTGAATCCATAACATGACTAGTATTGTTTGTTAGTATTTCCAACTGCCTGATGGTTTTCTCCACTTGAATATCTTACCAGCATCTCAGACTCTGTGTCCAAATTTGCTCTTGCGCCACCCCTTTCTCCCCGTTTCCTCTAAGATCCTCTCCGTCTTAGAATTCGCTTTGGCATCCCCAGAAACTGTTTTAAGAAAAGCAAAAAGTCTCATCTGCAAGGAATTAATCTGTTTGCTTACTGCTGCTCCACTGTAGTCCAAACCTATGTTCTCTCTTCTCTGGGCTATTACAAGAGGTCCTTCACTGGTCTTATTGCCATGTGACTATAACCAGTTAACTTTCCCAAGAGTAGGTACAGTCAGGTCTCTCTTGCTTAACCAGAACTAAATGTAATGATTGTAAATCACCTGATAAATGATCAAAAATCATCAAGTAGTATAATTTCAGTAAAATGTTAGTTCCCTTCCTGCCCATTCCAACCCCTGCACCTACTGAAAAACAAAAGAAAGAAGAATACTTTCAGTGGCTTTCCTTTATGATCAAAATAACTACAGGAAGTTTTCATCATGTAAGGATAATCTTTGTCAGCAAAGAACTCACTTGAAGCAAATCCATTTGAGGTGGATACCAAAATCTTACCAGAGGCGGTACAAAAGAAGTACCCATCAAGATCTTATCTTCAGGGACTTCCCTGGTGGTTCAGTGGTTAAGACTCCACAGCAGGGGGCCCAAGTTGGAATCCCTGATTGCCCTGCAGTGCAGCGCCACCCCCCTCAATATATATATACACATATAAAAGTACTGATGGTCCCTTGGATGGCAAGGAGATCCACCCTGAATATTCATTGGAAGGACTGATGCTGAAGTTTCAATACTTTGGCCACCTGATGCGAAGAGCTGACTCTTTACAAGAGACCCTGATGTTAGGAAAGATTGAGGGCCAAAGAAGAGGGTGGTAGAGGATAAGATGGTTAGGTAGCATCACTGACTCAATGGTTATGAATCTGAGTGAACTCTAGAAGATGCTGAAGGACGGGGAAGCCGTCCTGCCGCTGCAGTCCATGAGGTCGCAGAGAGTCAGGTACGACTTAGTGACCTACAACAACATGTATATAATCCTTTAAAAAGCTAAGAATTTTTTAGTTTTATAGTTACAACCAAGAATATTAAATGTAACTACATTAATGATACTTTGTTCATTATACATCAAGTAGTTTTTCTGTGTAATAATT
Organism: Odocoileus virginianus; assembly: GCF_023699985.2. Taxonomy (NCBI): domain Eukaryota; kingdom Metazoa; phylum Chordata; class Mammalia; order Artiodactyla; family Cervidae; genus Odocoileus; species Odocoileus virginianus. Next base: position 14,743,690 of record NC_069682.1, on the reverse strand, counting down.
CTGAAATAACTTAGAATGGAATCTTAGACGTACCTATTAACACAATTACAGTAATTTTTTTGCAAAAATTGATCTCCCTCTTAATTTCTTTCAAGTTGCCTTATTGATTTCTCCATCTATAAAACTGCCTGCTTGAGTCTAGATGGTATTTACAGTATTCAGCTATTAGCTAAGGGAGATTAACCAGTGTGTGATTTCTTGCTCTGAGTTTTGCTTCACTTTGCAAGACCAGCAAACTGCAGGGACTCAGGTATGGTAATCATTGAATGATGAGGAGCCGCATACTCTACAGTCTGGCTTCTGAGAATCTCAGTTTAACTTCTTGAATCTTACTCTTGCTTAACTTGGTAATCCAGCTGTTGTAAAAAGGCGATCATTTATCTCTCTCCCAACCCCAAGAGGAACATGCCCAACAACGGGAGTGTGACTTGCCGGTTAGGGTTTTTGAGTGCTTTGTTTGTCTGCAAATGGGGAAAAGGGTGGGCATCCAGCCGAATCTATGTAAGCCCTTGGAAATGTGTTTATAAATGTTACCATCGCCCCTTACACAAGGGATTGTTTTTGGCTTTCTTTTGGAGGGAGTGGGGAGGGAAAGGTTGAGAGCCACAGAGCTTGCTGAACTGTAAATTTTCAACCCTTCCCCCAGTCAGTATCTCTGCTTTTTGTTCACGTGGATCCTTCCTCTCAGAGTGCTTTCCCGGGCTTCTTGGTCTCTAAATCATAGCTTAGTATCAAACTGCCTTTTAACAGTCGCCTTTTTAAAAAGTCTTTACTCTTTTCCCTGCCTCCTGAGTGGATGTGACTTGTGCCTCATTTAAAACACCCTGGCGTCACATAGTCTTTCTGGCAGGCATTTGCCTTTATGGCTATTTGTGTCCTCCAGTGTAAGGTCCCCTGGGGCAGGAATCGTGGTCACTTCGTGCTTGCAATACACTTGAACTTGTGAACTGCCCATGTTCACAGAGTAGTTTGCCACTGCTGCCCACCACTGTGCAGGAGTTCTAAGAATCCTGTGACATTTTCCCTCATTTTTTGTGCCCTGGAAAAATCATACATCTGGCTCATCATAGACCTTCACCTCTTTAACCAAAGTAGGTGAAAACATACTCTGTGAATTAGGGCACTCAACATTAGGTGTACCGTGTGCCTCATCGCCCAGCTGTATACCCTGCTCCTTGGGACCCCGTGGACTCCTAGGAGTCCGTAGCCGGCCAGGCTCGTCTGTCCGTGGTGCAAGGGAGTTTTTGTGGGGTTTTTTGTATAACATACACCTACTGGCAAAATGTAGATGACCTTCAGTTCTAGCTAATGAAATGGATACAATTTGAATTAAACTTTTAAATCTCGAAATAGCACCAGTCCCTCAGGAAAGCTCTCTGGCTGTGTGATGGAGCCTGAGGTGCAGCCACGCATAGAACGCTGACTGGTTTCTGCAAGTCTGTGTTTGTGGTGACCAGCCCCACGCTGCACCATTCAGCTTCTGTCCCTGACTGAAACGGTGCTGAGAGTAATACTCTTTTTGTTTTAGTAATATTTTTGAGGTGGTTTCATAATCATGGACATTTTGGGAGTCGAGCAGTATAGAGTATTTTTCTGAAACCACTCTTAAATCCCGTTTTTGTTTTTAACACAGTCAATAGATTGCCACAGATAGCTGTTTCCCCTTGGGGCTGATTGCATTCCAGGCAATTACCCAGCCCTGTTAGCCACTTTTTTCTTTCTTTTTTTGTAATTTATGTCAGGAGCTTGTTTTTTGTTTTTCTAGACCTCTTACACATTTAAAAATATAGTCTATTTGAAACAACTGCTTCTGGCTTAGCATTTGCCAACCAAAGGTCGATTTTTGATTTCTACTGGGACTGTTTTGTGCTTGAATCTAGCTAACTTGGTTAAATGAGTAGTGGACGAGAATGGGGCTTTTTTAGTTTTTCAACTCATCAACAATCTGAAGATCTGAGGGCAGCTATAAAGAGAGACATAAGGAGCCTCAGCAGATAATGCAAATACCTTAAAGTTCCGTGTAAATCCGAAGGAACTAGTTGCCCTTTTGCCCCTAAAGATGCTCGCATGGGGGTCAGAGGAGGACCTCTGTGCTCTTCTAAATTATGTGTTACTGACCATTTTGTTCCCTGGGCATCCAGATTAAGAATCTTTCCATAGAGAAAATTAGTTTGTCTGGCTCTTCCCGTCTGCCCTTCTGGTGGTGCTTGTTCCTCTGAGGACTGCAGTTCTCTGCTTTTAAGAAGCTTGGGTCAGAGTCACTTTCAGAGGAGGTAAACGTTTTGACTTAATCCAAACGTTTTGTACCATCCGAGACAGACTCTGTTGTGCACTGAAGGGAGTTGCTTGGTTGCCTGAGAGTCACTTTCTCTTAAGTGTCAGAACTAAAAGGGGGGGAAGTTTTCCTTCTCTGATATATATGTTATAAATAGAAGGAAATGGAAATCAAGAAGATAAAAATCTCGGTGGATAAAGTTCTTTCCTCGGGGTATGGAGCACTCAGGTGCAGACAAGTAGTAACTAACTTGTGATACGTTTTCATCCAAGGCAGCCTGCCACTTTAATTGTCTATAATGATGTAAACTGTTTGTCTGATCTAAATCAATGCCAGTTAAAAGTTCACCTAATAATTACCATCTGGGTCACTTTCAAAGGAACAGCTGCCTGTTTTCTTTTGCTGTATTCATAGAATTAATATGCTAACTGATGGTCTCTAAGTGTCTCAGCATCCATGTAGCTTACTAGTTTGTTACTGAGACAGAGGATCAGTTCAGGAAGTCCGACAGCTAAGTATTATTTCCTGAAAGAGAACAGAGGGGAGGAGATTATCAGTGAAGTGCTCAGTTAAGGAAGCACAGAATGGGGGAGTTCCTGGTGGTCCAGTAAGGCTCCATGTTCCCAATGCAGGCGGCCCCGATTCCATCCCTGGTTAGGGAACTAGATCCCACATGCCACAACTGAGGCCCAGCAAAGTCAAATAAATGAGTATTTAAAAATAAAAGGAAGCACAGAATGAAGTTTCCAGGTTGAAAGGACCCACTGGAATCCCCTACAAGTCACATCAGCATCATTGGACCTCAACAACTGTGGGTTCCAGAGGAGGAACATGGGGTCACATTGAAGAAGATCCAGGATCAGTGACTCCAGATTTCTCAGCAGCCAGCTTGCTTCTCAGAAGCAAAACACTGAGCAAGGGTCTCCAAATATGATTTTCAGCCCTTAATTGTATCTGCAGCCAAGTTATCAATCAACTTTGGGGGTATAAAAAAGACTTTCAGGCATTCAGGATACAGGAATTGAGGGAATGCATGAGAGAGACAACAGAAGTCGTGGCCCACAGCCACTTGGACAGGGCTCTCTGCTGACAGATTGTGTTTCTGGTTAACTCTTTATGTGCAGCTGTGACTTTGATCCACGTGGAAACTTTGGATGGGCCACTGAACTATGCAGTTTTCAGTTATTAAAATGGCATATACATTAACACAGAGATAAATGGGAAAGAGAAGCAGCCAGCCCGTATAATACAAAGTTTCACTGTAAAGAGTTGATAAGGGATGGCAGTTGAGGGGTGGGCATGGGGCACGACGATGTACAGCCTTTGTTCTGTTTCTCCTTGGAAAGTGTTTTCTGAAGACCTCGGGCACGGCAGGCTGTGGACTGGTCTCACTGGGCCGCTCTCTGTTCTTTCCCGTCTGTTCTAGAGGTCTTGCGTTTCCTGTTCCGTCTCCACCTCGGGGCAGCTGGCAGCTCTCCCCCACCTTCAGCAGAGGAACGCAGCTTTGATGACCCGGGGTTTTCCCCCATTTAAGTAAATACTTTGCCCAGTGACCTGTGGACAACGTGTAATTCAGAAAAATTAATGTAGCCTAAGCCAGTCTCTTTCTCTTGCAGCGTGAGGTTCTTTCCTGTGGACTGTAAAGATCAACCAGTGTGAAAATGGAACAGGAATCAGCAGGCTCTTCCCGAAATACCAAACAGTCTATTATCTCAGAGGAGGTATACATTGTCTTTTTACTTCCCTTCCCCTCTGCCACGTAAAGCTGAGTTTAAAAGAAATTTACAGTTTCAAATGATTGTTTTTAATTCTTCAAGGTAGTTTTTAAACATATCTCCTGCTCCTTTTAAGGACTCGGGGCCACTTGGCTCTTGTGTGATAGCAGTAGTGTCTCTTCATTATATGTATTAGTGAAATTGAGGCTGTTTTTAAAATGGGTTTCGACTGTTGATTTTTAAAACTCAATTTTTACTTATCTTTTTAAATTTAGTTTTTATTGAAGTATAGTTGATTTATAGGGTTGGGTTAATTTCTGCTGTATGGCAGAGTGATTTCAGTTAAATATATATATGTACACACACATCTTTTTCATATTCTCATGTGGTTTATCCCAGGATGTTGAATATAGTTCCCTGTGCTGTACAGCAGGACCTGTTGTTTCAGTTTTCATTGGAAGTTTCCCTGGATAGAAGAATAAATCATATGTGAATTTTAAGGCTTAGACATTTTGTCCTAAATATCACGTATTGGTAAACTATTTGTGGCCTCAATATGCATGCCTAAGGACAAGAAAAACCTAAGTTTGGAATATGTCTTGCATGTTATCCAGTTCACCTTCTAAAAAGTCTCTTCCTGCGGGGACCATTGCAGAGGACAGACTTTAAATCCTTCATCTTTGAAACTCTGAGCTTGACATCTTTCTGGAATTCTTTTTTATTGAAAAATATTTCTGTGTTGTCTGTGAACAGATCTGCTGAATAATTATTAGGTTGCTGCTGGCGACAAGTAAAAGATAGAATACTTAGAAAAAGGCCACTTGCTGCTTTGTGTACACAGGGAACCTTTGCACTCACTCAGTGTAGTCTGTAGGTAAGCTAGTCCTGGCAACCTAACCTCCTCAGCATCGAAGTGGAATGATGCTGGGTGCCCGTCAGGCTGGGTGGTAAACCCATGTCACTACGGGGGATGTGCTCGTCGGCCATGGTGTCCCTGGAGTCGGCTTTGCCGTGTAGGCGTTGGCAATCAGATGCCACTGGGGTCCACACCCTGAAACACACCTGTGTGGCTGGCACCAGGTCGGAGGAGAGGTTAGGAGCATCCCAGAAAGCCCCTTCCTCCTCAGACCTCCCCACGACCCAGAATTCGTGAGTTCTCATCTCTCTTCAGTTCTCAATCCTACTTCCAGAATTCCACACAACAGCAGGTCCACCATCAGAAAAACCGCTTTTACTACTTTGAACTGAAAACTTGGACAGGTTTTGAGGGGGAAAGATCATCATTGAGAGCCACAAAAAATTTGAAAGAATAAAAAAACAAAAAACAGCTCAGTTTGAAAGTTTCCCAACTTACTGTCTGATTTCCTTTTAGTTAATTTCAGAAGGAAAATGGGTCAAACTTGAAAAAACAACTTACAGAGATCCTACTGGTAAAACAAGGTAAGCTGTTTTTTTCTTTTTGAAAAATGCTCAGGATTTGGATTCTTGGGGTCCCTATTTAGTGTTTGGCATAAACATTGATCTTTTCCTCACTGTAAGCTCTGTCTTAAAGAATCTAGTTGAGCTGTTTTAATACCGTTCTCAAGTAGATTACGGTGAACCTAAAACTTTTGGGCCAAGCCTAATTTCAGCTGATAAAGCAGCAGAATAATAACAGTACAGGTTCCTCCTCTTAAACCAGTTTTTTCATCTCTGAATTAGAATGTAAGAGAAAACACTGTTGGGTTTGGGATAAAACGTGCAGGTTTATGCTTATTCATGGAAAGGTAAGTTGAGGGGGGAAAGTTTTGTAAAGCAAATACCAATTGCCATAAAGAAATGTGGGAGTAGGGAGGGAGTTCCTGGAGTCTGGCCCCTGCAGTGTCTTGATACTGTGCTGAGAAAATTATTTGCAGTCAGATCTGTGCATGAAAAAATTTCCATCATAATTATTTTAAAGGACAAATTGAACATCTTAAAAATAGCATCTAAACATCTTCAAAAGAGAAAAATTATTATTACAGTGTATATACTTGGTAAGAAACTGTACAACCACCTCCAAAGCAGATCATGATGATAACCTGGTGGTATGAGAAAAGTTCATAAGCTGATAAGAAAATAGGAAATTGGATATATGCTTTTTTTCTAATGCTTTTTAAACTCTGCCAAATAATGTGTAAGAAGAGGCTAGAAGGAAAACTGTAGCAAAATAATAATGGCAGCTATGTGACTAGTCTTTTTTCCACCTTTCCTATTCAGCATTTTTTTAATATCTATCGATTTTTTAATAACTATCAGGAAAAATGTGTTAAAATAAACATTTACTTAGTGAAATAGAAAAAGGAGAATGAGAAAGTAGGAAAACTTTGCTAAGTTTAGTATCCAGGTTATATGATATAAATTCATTAATATAAAAACTTTTCTAAGTGATCAAATAAAAGTATAGAGTTTCTTCGTAAGGTAACAAATACACCTCTCATCAGTGTTAAAGTACATGGACTTGCCAGTGATTTTAACAACTTTTGACTATATGTACTAAAGTAGCAAAAAATAGTAACAAGGTCCAGTGTTGGAGAGCTGTGGGAAACATTAAGATGTCCATAGCACGGTCCAACCCAAAGTGAGAAAGCTGACGGCAGCTCGCCCCATCCACAGAGCAGTGAGCCGGCTGGGTAGGACTAGGCCACAGAGACGCCAGGAGGTCCAAGCCTCGGTGACATGGCCAGTGCGCTTACACTTGTGAAAACGTAGCCAGATCTTAGAGCCCAGCCTGCCCAGATCAGTTGGGTTCTCTTTCCTGTCGAGTTAAGCTTATGACACAAAATAGAGCCCTTGACACTGGCCAGTGTGAAGGGTACGTGTCGACTGTCACCCTCCCCATCCTCATTTCATCAGGGATGTGCCTTGGAATCACGTGGGACCTATTTCCAAATACTCTCAATTCGGTTTCAACCTCTGGAGAGTCTCCTCCAGCAGCGGGGAGTGGGCTCTGGGGTCTCCAGGCTCTACACTATGAGCCTATTGACAGCACATTCCTCCCCATCCGTCCATACACAGGGCTCCCTGTGGCCTCCAGAAGCTCCCATGTGAGACATTAACATCTCATACCTGATTGTCAGGCTTCAGAGCACTTAGAACAGGCTATGATTTATACATTTATAAAACACTGCATGTACAAAAGAAAACTGCAGCTAGAGAATTCTTTGTCCCACTCTCATTCATGGATGAGGGTACAGAATTGATCTGGGGAGAGACATTAATTTTGTGTCCCTTTATCAGCATTCAGGACAGAGCTGAGCTCATTCTCTGGTGCCCTGCCTACCTCTTGGAGTTGGTTGCCTAGGGGGAAGAAAGTGAAACAGGCTTTCCTATAACAAACATTAAAAACAGTAACTCAACTGGAGGGCTTCCCAGGGCTCTGGTAAAGAATCTCCCTGCCAATGCAGGAGACATGGGTTCGATTCCAGGGTCAGGAAGAACCCCTGGAGAAGGAAACGGCAGCCGACTCCAGTGTTCTTGCCTGGAGAATCCCATGGACAGAGGAGCCTGGCGGGCTACAGTCCAGAGGGTCACAAAAGAGTCGGATACAACCTAGCGACCAGAATCAGAATTCTAAAGCTACTAGAGACTTTTAAGACAACGTACCCTGAGTTCTCTGGTTTTACAGGTGAGAAAACAGTCACCAGGAGGTCGTGACTGTGGGGTCACCTGGTGACCAAGTGGAGACACGGAGTTTCTGACTCAATTAGGTGGACAGCTCTCCTCTCCGAGTCTCTTGGAGATGACTGGAGCTCTCAGGGACGTTCTTGTTCTAGGATTTCTTACAAATAACATATCTATTTTGTGGCTCCATACCGCTCATTTACTTCATCTTAACCACTATAATGATGCTCCTCTCTCTGCTTCCCTTGTTCCTAGTGTATTTGGGATGGGACCTTCAGTGCTTCTCCCAGCTATCTTCTTCAGTCTTTAGGACTAACCCTAAGAGGCCGCGAGGACTGGGCCAACAGGTGTTGTCACTTGCGACCTGTTTCACTGACTGATCAGAGTGGCTTGTTGGTTGGCTTCTTGCTACTAACAGGAATGTTGGCAGCTGTGAGTTGTCATGGTGGTCCTGTTGATTGTCACACATTCATTTTGACATATTTGCCCTTTAGAACTTGGGTACAATACTAAAAGATCTAGTTTACAGAAAGTTTTTTTTTTTTTAAACTGGATTAAATATCTGACATTTTTTCATAGAAACGTGGCAAGGTCCAAGCCTTAAGGACAACCGGATAAAAGGTATGAGGGTTACTCTGAGGAGCAGCTCTTATACTTACTCTCAAACTGACATCAGATGTGGACGCCTTTCTCCCCCTGGGTCCACTCAGATGTCTTCCTCCTTTTAAATCCAGAATTGTTTGCTTCCTTACCCTCATCTCTAACCACTGCTTTTCTCTATCAAAAGGTTGAGAGTGAGGAAGAAATTCCCTAACCTTTAAACAGCAGGATTGTGCCAGTAACTGGGTTGTCAGTACCAGATTCCCTGAGACAAATAGCTAGTCAGGAATAAGGCCGCGAGAGGGGATCAGGAACCTCTCACCCCACTTATTCTTCTGGGGAACGTTTTCCTCTTGATGGTATCTCACAAATGCAAAGCAGAGCACTCACCGAAGAGGATTAATCCCTCAATTAGTAAATAGTAAATTTCTTAAATTGAGTGTTCAGGGTCACTGGTGTTAAAATCCCCCCTGTACAGAACTGTCTCAGTGGTCCACATGATGCAGTGTCCTTTGGAATTTGCACAGGGGCGGGGTTTGCACGGACTGCTTCGTGGCCTTCAAAGCTAGATCACCAGCTGTGCTACTCACCGCAGATCCGTGATCCAAACTGAAGTGTTTCAAGTAAATGACTTGTGAGCTGATCGGAAAGGCAGCTCAGGTGAAGAGCAGGCCCTCCACTCAGAGGCAGAGGGTTAGATGTAGTCAGCAGTGGATTTCCTAGGTAATTTTAGAACCTATGGGAAAGCACAGTTGGCTCTTTTTTCGATACAGCTCTTTACTGTGTGGTGTTCTTGGCCGTTATCCTCAGCACATGTGCATGCTTCGAACTTGTAAGGTGCTGGTTACACACACAAAACCGACGAACAGTGTCCGCTTCAGCACTAATGCTTTCACCTTTTCTTGTCTGCCCGAACAGAACATGGGAGACTGTGAAGCGGACAACCAGGAAAGGCCAGTCGGCTGACGGTATGAGTGCAGACCTGTTAGAACTCTCCCAAAAGCAAGTCCCCACACATGACTGTGGAGCCTGGGGGTAGGACGGTTTCTTACTCTAACCACGACTTCAGAGCAGGGTTGTCTTCACATATGATCTTTCATCCTTAACTCTGGTGTTCTGTTTGCAACACTATATAACTAAATCGAGCTTTCTTTATAAGTAACTTCTGGTTCCTGTTACATAGGCTCAGAACAGTGTTTCTGAAGGGAAAATGTAATCCTACTCAGAGCCAAACATAAGTCAGTGTAATTTGAAGCCACACGCTGTTATCTAGATGTGTTACGACTTCTAGAAATCCCCTTGTGTTCTGGACAGAGCATCTAGGTGAGAGCCTTTAGTTTGGAAATCTTACTTGGCACTACTACTATGTGCTTTATAGTAGTGACCACTTGCTTTGAGGAAATGAGGCAATGAATTAGGAAAAGACTATTCATTCAGTCCACCTTCCCTTCCAGGCATGAATGCTTTGATTACAAATATCCCAGAAACAGTTCTGAAAACCACCTCTGGTCTAGGGGAAGTTGGGCAATAGGTCTTTCTCGTTTTTCCCTTTTATTTTTGCACTTTGTTCTGTGTTCTGGTTTTCCTAGAAGCAGACAGAGTAGCTGCTGCAGCTGCCTTTTTCATGCTAGGAGAGTGAGAGGAGCTGAGTGGTCCCCCTGAGCAGTTGTGTTTTCCACCATCCAGTGGCCTTTGGGTTGGGTTTGGTGTGAAGGCCAAATAACTTGGGAGAAAAGGCTTTTCTTTTATCTAAGACAATAAAGCTCAGTGTAGCTGACATAGACTATGAACAATGGAACTTACTCTCTTTATTCCTTAAAGGAAATCTAAGAGCACAGATCTGTGTAACTTATGTGGCCACCTGTCTGCAGCTGGGTGAGAAATGGTCTCCACAGAGGCTCATGGAGACGGAAATTTTGTCCTGGCCCCTGGGCTAAATGTTTACTTCTAGTTGTGATTTTCTTTTAAAGAAATGGTGACGATAAAAATCTTTTATTTTATAAAATAAAGTTTTATTTTATAAAAAAGAAAATTAAACAACATGGAAGGGTCATTATTTTTTCCTTGTTTTTCTTAATAACTTCCAAAGTTAACTGCCAGTATTATAGCTTAAATTAACTTCCTATTACTAATGGCAAATACAAGAAAGACTTTAGCTGCAGTGTTTCTTAAAAGGTGGGCTTTCAGTTAGACTGCTCTAAACAAAAACCACTGGCGTTGCTGACCTTCCACTGGGGTCTCCCTGGTTCTATTTCCTGCCGGCAGGTGTGGCAATCATCCCTGTGTTGCAGAGAACCCTTCACTACGAATGCATCATTCTGGTGAAGCAGTTCCGACCCCCGATGGGAGGCTACTGCCTAGAATTCCCCGCGGGTGAGTAACAGCACTGGGGGGAGAATCACCCCTGGGGGACAGTGGGACTAAGCCCAGGCAGAGCCTGAGGACAGTGGTGTTTAAATATTTAACAGCTTTTCATCTGTCCATGTGGTTGCAAGTAAAACAAAACCACTCGTGCACTGAAGTACCTCCAGGCCACACCCCAGTGATCCGCAAATCCATGGAGGTGTCACAGCTCACTTTTCCGGGCCGCCTGCCCTCTTCCTAGCAACATTCTTTCTAGCCTCTTTGAGTCATTGCTTTTCCTTAATTTGTCAAAAGTATTTCATTTTCCATCACTCGCAATCTGCCTCTGGCAAATTTATGCAATAACTACGCCCAGCTCTTTAAAAACTGAATGTAAAAGATACCGTGATACTCCCATACCTAAGCAGGCCAAGGAAATTGTCTTAATTTCAACTTGAATATTTTTTCAGTCGTTAGAGAAGGTATCTAGAATTGAATGCAGTACATATTCTAGGACTTCATTGGGTTGTTTCCGTGTGAAGAGATGAGGTCTCATTTCTTGTTAGTGGTTTAAGTTATATATTTTCAGTCCACCTCATAATAACACATTAAGTAACAGGTTTATTTTCTTGCTCATTTCCTTGACATTTCACTGAAGAAATAACTTTAAAAGTAATTGAGGGACTTTCCGTGGTGGCCCACTGGTTAAGGATCCGCCTGCCCGTGCAGGGACAGGGCTTTAAGCCCTTCCTGGTCCAGGAAGATCCCACGTGCGATGGAGCAGCTAATCCCATGCACCACCTCTTCTGAAGCCTGTGCTCTAGAGCCCGGGAGCTGGCAACAGGAGAAGCCACTGCAATGGGAAGCCCTCGCACCGCAACTAGAGTCACCCCCAGTTGCTGCAAGTAGAGAAAGCTCAGCACTGCAGTGAAGACCTGGTGTAGCCAAAAATAGGACAAATATGCCATTTTAGTTTAAAAAAGAAAAAAAGTAATTAACCCATGTTCACTTTTTCTTAGCGTTTTAAAAATTCCTTTTAGAAAAAAGGACTTGCTACGCTGCTGCCCTCCTCACAGTGAACTAGTGGTACCTGCATCTTCCCCCACCCCCACCCCACGCCAACCCCTGGCCTTTGCTTCCGTCCTTTCCCATCGTCTCCTGCCCAGGAGTCATTTACACTGGTGATTCCCTACAGGGCCTCCATGTGGCTCTGAGGGAGGAAAGCAAGATGGGTAACACTGTCCCTACGCCTTCACTGTGGTGACGTGACTCGACCAGACCTCCGCTGGCCCGCACCTAGCCGAATCTGCCGGTGCCGGAGGTCACGCTCTATGGTAGTGTTGACGCTAAAGTGCTCACAGAAGCATCTAGGGCCAGACATGAGAAGCAGAGCCTACTAAATCTGCCCGGAGTGTTCTGCCTTTAGTTTTTTCTATAATGGATCAGAACCTGAGTCAGTTTTATCTGCACACCCACTTTTCCCAGACCTCTTGGTTCTTGGCACCTAGCTCAGCAGCAGGGGGTTCCCTGTCCCACTCTCACATGCCTGGGGCTTGCAGGTCTCATCGATGACAACGAAAGCCCAGAAGCAGCTGCTCTTCGGGAACTCGAGGAGGAAACCGGCTACAAGGGCGATGTTGCTGACTGCTCTCCAGGTACGCGCTGCTCTCACAAAACCAGCCAGGTGGTCAGATCATTCTGGGTGTTAAAGAGTTTATTCTTTGACTGTTCTCCATGTCGGAAATTCAGGTGGCTTCTATTTGGCTAATTCACTGAAAACAAAGTCTAGATGAAGGCTGGTCATCTGTAAGTGAACCCCGTCCCTCCTCCCCACCATGAGAGCACCGCTGAACAAAAATGACTTGAAATTGGAGAATTACTATGAAATTAGGGTCCCTTTCAGGGTTTCCACATTCTAAGCTTTTTCTCATCCATATGCCATGCTTGTTACTAGGGGACTTTCTTGATGTGGTGCAAGGATTTTACGTCTAACCTCTAGGACTTACCAGACTTCCCTCAGGAACTCTGGGGAAAATCAGTACTGATTATACATGTGCTTTGCAGCCTGACAGCGTGTGTACTAAGCAAATAGGAGAAACGAGTTCTCTTACGTGACTTCCATGTTAACGATGAGTCACAAGTTGACTCTTCCTCCAGAGACAGTTCAGTGATAAATGATATCTCACTAGTATCTGGAAAAGTGACCTGCTGCCTCTCTCCCCAGCTGTGTGCATGGATCCAGGCTTGTCAAACTGTACCACACATATCGTGACCGTAACTATCAATGGAGATGACGCTGAAAATGTAAGGCCTAAGCCAAAGCCAGGTACGTGGGCACTGGCTGCGTTGACAGTGGTTGCGCTGCACTGAATATCTTTTAACATACTACTAGTTTGATTTTTGTTAATAGAATAAATGGTCTTTCACAGATGCTTCGTCGGTACACTTGGCTATTTTTTTAATTTTGTGTATTTAGCCCTTTTCTCACAGCACTTCCTTGATTTTTATGCTTTACATAAAATGTTAAATTAGGTATTTCCATGTTTTCTGTATGATGTTTATTCCCACTTAAGAGCTACGGACCTTAAATAGTGATCAGTGAAAATTTTCAGAATCACTCCGATTTCTCTCTATATATTGTAAGAATGGCAGGAATGCTATGGCACGGCACCATATTAACTATTCCTTATTGAGTTCCATGTTTAGTGAAGCTTTGGGGAAGTTCTTTGCCCCCTGTTTCTTAGCAGGCTTGGATTCAGAGGCCATAATGCCTGTCAGTTCCATGTGCTCTCCCACCCCTTAGACGGTAGTGGTGACACAGAATCACCTCATCATGTGTGAATGGAGGTCTTCCATTTCCCAGCCCTTTAGTTGTTCCTCAATGTTTCCAGTTTCCCATCGCAGCTTTTAAGTGCTCAATTTTCAAACTAGTGGATGTAACATGATGAGGAAGAGTTTGGCAGTTCCTCAGAGAGTTACACATGGAATTAGCCTGTGATCCAGCAATTCCATCCGTAGGTGAATCCCCAGGAGAATCAAAAGCAGGGGCTCCAATAGACAGGTGGACATTGAGCATCACTCACAATACCCAAAAGGTGGAAACAACCCAAGTTTCCATTAACAGAAGGGTAAACAAAACGTGGCCCATTCTTACAGTGGAATATCATTCAGCCATAAAGCAGTGAAGCAGGCAGATATGTGAAGCTTGAAAGCATTGTGCTCAGTGAGATTAAGCTGGACACAGGAGGGCAAATATTGTGATTCCACTGATAAGAGATAGCTGTATATTATGATACCTACCTATTTCATAGAGACAGAAGGTGGAATCGAGGTCACCAAGGAGTGGGGGATGGGGAATTCTTGTTCAGTGGGCACCACCTTTCTGTTCTGGATGATGCAGATGTTCTCATGATTGCACAACAATGTGAATGTGTTCAGTGCCACTGAATTGGTACCTTCAAAAATGGTCAAATTGATAAGTTTTATATATATCTTAACAGTTTAAAAATATACACGTGTGTGTGTGTATATATATATATATCACAAAATATGCTTTAAACTTGGCTATTAAAACATTTGATTTGGAAAAGAATAACATTGTACTGTTGGGATTTTTTTTTTTTAACCATGTATATAAGTGAAATCAGAGGCCCAGGTTTCTGTTAAACTCTTGTAGGCTTTTTGTCATGGCTTGCACAAAAGCCGTGCAGTGTGTGACCATGCTGGGCCTTGCTGAAATGTCCTCTTCTGTGTGTTTTCAGGAGATGGAGGTACGTCGTCACACCCCGGGGGCTGGCCTTGTGCGCCGGTGTTGCAGCGGGAGTGGCTGAGGCATCGTGAGTTGCTCGGGTGGGCTCACCTGGCGTCTGGCTCAGTTTTCACTTGTACTTTGTTTGTTTAGAATTTGTGGAAGTAATTTCCTTACCAAAGAATGACCTGCTGAATAGACTTGAGGGTAAGCACTCTTGATTATCACCTTTCTCTGTTTTTCCCACCCCTAACCCCAACAAATGGGGAACTAAACGTAATTGTTTCTTTGTTTTTCCTCATTAAAGTAAATACCTAGAAACTGCTAAGAAAACTGCAGGTGACCTATGATGTCTCCTTTCCGGGTGGCAGGGCATTTGAAAATAGCAAAACATTCCATGTCAAGTCCAAGTCACGGCCGCCGTCACCAGGAGCACAGCTCTGGGGCCCACAGGTCGGACCGGTTTGAGGCTCAGTTGACTGTATTAGTTACAACTCAGAACAGGTCCCTTATTTCTCATGAAATGGGAACAGTAAGACAGCCCCTGCCTCTTAAGAAGGCAGGAGTAAAACTAAACAGGATAATGTTGCCACACAGATGCTTGAAGGTTATGTTCTATTTTCTTTTTTTATATCAGAATAATATCCCTTTAAAAAAATTCCTTCCGTCTTGTTTCCAGCTAACTTCCCTTCCAGCCTTGTTGGGGCGGAATATTGAGGATGGTGGAGAGGAATCTGTAGGTATAGAAGTGGAGGGGCAAAGAAAGCCCCTTTACTAGCATCAGAATATAATAATCGTTATTTATTCAGCAAGTTACTTTTGGGAAGTGGGCCAGAAGGACTTTGGAGCTCAGTTTGCTATGAGGATAGCTTTCAGCGTTCCCTACCCCCACCCCACCCCCAGCCAGGACAGATGAGCAAGACAGAACCCTGTCTTTGAGGGTCAGACTGTCTCTTGAGCTTGTTCCTGAGCAAGTGGCTGGGAAACAAGGGGCAGATTGCCATCTGAGTAAAACAGAAGTCCTCACGAAAGCCCCTTGAGGTCTGATTCTGAGACCTCACTCCAGTCCCTCTGGATACACAGCTTCACCTCCACGTGAAACACGTGTCCCTGACCGTGGAGAGGATGCATGAGTCATCACCACTGGGTGGTTCAGAGCAGCAGAACCCTGTAGTGAGCCGTCCACGAGGTGCTGGATGGATCTGTAAACTTAAAAGGCTTCACTGTTGTAACATTAAAATCATCACGCGGCATATGTGCTCGTCTTTTCTTGTTCCTACTGTTCCTTGCTCTTGTCTCATGCTGGAGACGTGATTCTGCTCTTACATCCTGTATTCTTCCGCTAGAGTTCTAGAGTAAGGTCCCTGAAGGCAGAAAGTGTCTTGTCCATCGCCGCTGTCACCAGCACTTGGCACAGGAGCGGCGCGCAGTGGCTGCTCGGTGACCACTGGCTACTGGTAAGGGCATCACCATCCGTTTTCCACTTGGTTGTCTGACTTATGCTCTTCACCTCCTTTAGCTCTGATAGCTGAAGAACATCTGACGGTGGACGCCAGAGTCTATTCCTACGCTCTGGCATTGAAACACGCAAACACGAAGCCGTTTGAGGTGCCCTTCCTGAAGTTTTAAGGCCGAAGGACAGTAGCCGTCCTTTTGTAAACAGGACACCAGGCCTCCTTCACTGAGACTTCACAATCAGCTTAGTTGTAATGGAGAATTGAAATTAGCTTTTTCTTAAAATAAAACAACACAGAATGCATGTGGTGGTATGGAATTGTAATTACAGGTAAGCTGTAGCCATCATTTAAATGCCAGACTCTAGCTCATATTAACAGAGAAGAACACAAAATGCTGGTATGTTAAATCCAGCTGTTAAAAAAAAAAGCTATTATTTTTCTAATCTAATCCAAGAGATAATGAGAATAGTCCTGAATTCCAAATTAGGTCAGTTCTTCCCAGTCCCCACTAAAAACTATGTATGTAAATAACCATTTACGGTGTCAGGTTTTTTTTTTTAAGCTCTTATCTGTATAGGGACTTTTTTGGCCTCTCCTGACTGAATTATCTACTATATGGAATTAATCTGCATAGCAGAGATTAAGATAAGACTAACATTTGTGGTAAGCAGATGTTTCCACTTAGATGTCCCTAACAGCCACCTACCTGCAGGAGGTTGACCAGCTCTTACATAATGAAAAATGGTAGATTCATTAATAAAAAAATATAGGGCCCTGCTCTCAAGCATGTGTATATACTTTAGAATCTCATTTCCTATCCTCACCTCAAAAAGTACTTAGTTTCTAAAAACCAAATCCCTGGCATCAAGATTTACATGATTTGGGGCACTGTCGGTGGCTCAGATGGTAAAGAATCTGCCTGCAGTGCAGGAGACCTGGATTCGATCCCTGGGTTGGGAAAATCCCCTGGAGAAGGAAATGGCAACCCACCCCAGTAGAATTGCCTGGAGAATTCCATGGACAGAGGAGCCTAGTGGGCCACAGTCCATGGGGTCGCAAAGACTCGGACTTGACTAAGCGACTTTCTTTCACTTGGTGTTGAACCATGAGTGTAGCCAACATGGTGAGCAAGTATGTATGTTCTTTAAAGGAACATACGGGGGATTGTTTCTGGCTCACATCCCACCCCCCATCCTCAAGGTACACCAGTGTCACTGGCCATCTTCTTACCTCTCAAGCTTGGCTCCTGTGTGGCCTCCAGCGTCTCCAGCATTACTGCCTCTTAGGTGCATAATTCTCTGGGTGGTTCTCATTGGCTTCCCCTGAATCTTGTTTCCAGCCCTGGACCCAGGGGTCAGCCAGGCCCTTGAGAACCACATAAAATCAGGGGACTGATGACAAAAATGCCAGAATATAGTTTGTCTACAGGTTCACTGTCTTACCTAGAGGTATTTTTATGAGCAAAAATAGATGTTTATATTGTATTTCCTAAACAAGGATGGGAAGAATTGTGGAACCAGTGAACTGTATGTATCGTCTCCTCTCTGTATGAATACTGTGAAGATTTCAGCCCCAGCTAGTTGCTCTAATGGTAGCTTTCCCCCGGTGCCTTTAAAAAAAGTCCTTATTTTTAATCATTGGCATCATGATTCTCCAGAGACTGTAGTCCTTTCCCGTGAGGACTCAAGGCTCTTGTCGTTACTCCTTCAAAATCAGGAGGCGCTGAGGGACACAGAAAATACGCAGGCCCAAGCACAGACCCATCTCCAAACAGGCCAACTCTTGCAAGACCACTCCCATGGCAACTGATAAAGCTACTCTAAAATGCTGATGGAGGGGAGAGACTTGTAACCCCACCTGTCCTTTATGCCTTTTCCTTAGGTCACAGTTTAGAACTGACAGCTAAATCCTAGAATATCCCCCTAACGCAGTGTATGTTCTCCGTATCAAAGGCTATGCTTTGGAAAGTTGGTCAGTTTGAGAAGTGGCAATCTGTTTTCACTGGCTGGTCCTCTTGTTTCAGTGTTTACAAGTTGAAAGTTTAGATTAAAAGCAGTATTTCCACCTTCTCTGGGGATAAACAACTGTAACACTGGGTCATATTTCCATGGTAACAGTGGTCCAAGGCCCCCAGGAGATGCTTTCCAATAGACATGGCTCCTGTTCCTATCTACCTGTATTTTCTCTGCCTCCTTGCTCTTAAAATTAGTTGGCTTTGTGATCCTCAGCTAAAGGAAATAAACTTCCTGTACTTACTAAGAAAGTCAGCCACGACAGAAAACCATACTAATGAGAAAGACATCTTTGAAAAATCACGTTTGATCTTTTTGGACAACAAAGCACAATAAATAAAAATGAATTACTTACTGTGCTGCTTCAAATACAGGCTGGGACACTGAGAACATTTTTTCCCTGTTCTTTCCAAATGTCAGTCACAAAACTAAGCGCTTTTTTGTTGGTCACTGTCCCTCCATATTTTTAGGATTAAACTAATACATTTGCAACAGATATCTCAGGATGAATTCTGTATGAATACAATGGATCTATACAAGTAATCTTAGAAATCTTTTAATATCAGACTTTATTTTTCCAACACAACTGAAAGTTTTATTAAATAAAATTTTATTGTCTACTGTTTACACTCATGTTGCTGCTGTAAAGTACAACAACATAACACAAATTCCTAGCATGAATTACTCGTTCACCCCCCACTGAACTACAGACACTGCTTGAGAATTTGGTGTTTGCTTTAGGAATTTAAGAAAAAAAAAAATTGGGGCATATTATCTTGAAGAGTATTCTCAAGTGACCTGTTGGAATTCAAAGGCATAGCCAATACTGCAAAACAGCACTGGCTGTGCCGTCCC
This sequence comes from Odocoileus virginianus, assembly GCF_023699985.2. Classification (NCBI taxonomy): domain Eukaryota; kingdom Metazoa; phylum Chordata; class Mammalia; order Artiodactyla; family Cervidae; genus Odocoileus; species Odocoileus virginianus. Next base: position 14,725,043 of record NC_069682.1, on the reverse strand, counting down.
TAGGAGCAAAGGGGAGTGGCAAACAGGAAGAGGAACTGAGCAGCTGTTCCTGGTGACAGATGTGACTGAAAGCCTGCCTCTGCCCACCTGGACGGGGTGGCTGCTTTGCAGAGGAACAAATAAAACGGGGGAGGGGTGGGAACGTGGATACCATGAGTTAAAAAAGTATAAAAAGTAATTATATCTAAAATATAGATTAGATATAAATGCTCCAGAACTCGTTAAATAAGCTCAAAAATACTGGAAGCTGGCAATTTGAACTACATTTATTTTTAAACGAGTGGGGGGAAACTTGAGTGTTTTGAATGTCGTGTGCAAAACTGATCCACGTCACCATCTCACCATCACGACTGAACATGGCAAGGCGGGTACACTGGTTTCCAGCATCACAGGCAACACTGCATGTATGTGTTTTAATGAGTAATGTAAACTTCAGTGTTAAGGCAGCTGGTACTAACGCTGCACACAGGCTCAGCGCTGCGCCCATTTCAGGAATGGGACAGTCAGCACTTGAAAACAAACTGTGAGAGGAGAAAAGGGGAGCCAGCATTATCCGACAAAAACAATGCGTCCGAATATTGTTCCTTTCACACACACAAAAAGAAACTGGAACACTTAGAAAAACAAAGCACCCATCCCGCCAACTTCAGCCTGTTCCTTAACAAATATTTCAAAATACTGATAAATAATAGTGACTGCAAGCAGAATTCCAGTGCCAGAGCCAATGGCCCCAAGGAAGTCGGCCAACACTGACAGGGCGCCGATGCATAAGCCCCCAAACGCAGCTGCTGTGGGGATGTACCTGGAAGACAAAAACCCTGAGTCAGACTGAGCAGGGAAGGGTGAGCCAACTAAAGGGAACTGTCCACAGTACTGACGGCACGTCTGGGGCCACCCAGTTAACATGCTGATGAAAACTGATGAAGGGCACGATCTGACTCCCTTATTTCAAGAAACCAGTTAACAGCCAAGAAAGGCAATGCATGATTTTCATGCCTGAAGAGGAGAATCTGCAACTGTCACTTCAGTATTGGAATATTTAGTATTGTTTCTAAGTATTGTATAACCTCTTAGCTCCCTCTTTTAGATAAACAGTGAATTTCAAAATGTTTTCCTAAGTAGCAAATTTATGTAAGATCTGGATGATCCTCCTGAACAGTAATTGAACCTCAGCAACATGTTGGAGTCACCTGGAGAACTGTTAAAAATAATGGGACTGTGGGACCTCCCCAGTGGTCCAACAATTCAGACTTTTGTCTTCCAATGCAGGGGCATGGGTTCGATCCTGGTGGGGGAACTAAGGTCCCACAAGCCTTGGGGTGCAGCCAGAAATTTAAAAAGCAAACAAAATATAATGAGATTGTAATTAAAATACTCCAGACCAAAAAACAAAAGACGAGGGGGGACGGGGAAGATGGTAGAGGAAACAAGAATGGGAGAATGGTAACAAATAAAGCTGGATGCAGCTGGGACCCAGAGGTTCACTTTACCATTCTCTATAATCCAGTCTATGTTCTAAGTAAATAAAAAGTTTAAAATACCGATGCTTTGTCAACAAACGCTTCTGGAACATGTGGCAGTCTACATGGAAAAGAAGGAATCTGGACCCCGTTCTCACACCAAACACAAAAATTGGCTCAGAGTGGTCACAGATACTAACACAAGAGGATAAACCTTTGTGACCCTGGTTTCTTAGCTACAACACCAATAGCAGCACAAAGCAGAAAGAGAAAAACAACCTGATCAAAATTTAAAACTTGTGCATCAGAGGATGCTATCAAGAAAGTGGGAAGACAAACCATAGAATGGGACAAAATATTTGCAGATCACATACCTGACAAGACACATCCAAAATAAATTTTTTTTATCTTACAAACCCAGAAACAAAAAGATAACCCAATTAAAAATTTTAAATATGCAAAAAGATGGAAGAGACATTTCTCCAAAGAACATACTCAAATGGCTAATTAACACACGAAAAGATGCTGAACGTCATTACTCATCAGGGAGAAGCAAATCAAAACCACAATGAAAAAGAAACACCCCACACTCATACCCACTAGGTGGCTAACATCAAAACAAGAATTAGTGCTGGTGAGGACATGTTTGGAGGTGGGGGTGGGATGGAGAATGGAGCAGCCGCTGTGAAAGAGTCTGGCAGTATCTCAACATGTTCAACACACAGTTGCTACATGAACCAACAATTCCATTCAGCAAAATGAAAACATACATCCACACAAAACCTGTACAAGTATGTTCACAACAGCATTATTCACGACAGCCAAAAAAGTGGAAACAATCAAAATTTCTATCAACTGGATAAGCTGAACACAGTTATATCTATACAAGGGAATATTACTCACAAACAAAGGATGAACCCTGAAAACCTCACACTAAGTCAAAGAAGATATTCACAAAGGATCACACATAACTTCATTAATATGAAATGTCCAGAACAGGCAAATCTATAGCGACTAAAGAAGAGCTGGGAGGGCTGGGCAGAAATGGGGAATAACTAAATGGGTACAAGGTTTCTTTCTGGGTGATGGAAATGTTTCTAAAAGTACACTAAAAATAAACAATCCACTAAACCATATACTTCAAATGACTACATTACAGGATATGTGAATTATATCTCAAAAAAGTTGTTAAAAAATAAAAAAACTGATGTTGGGACCCAGTGTAGACCAAGTAAATCACAACTTGTACAGGTAGGATAGCAGTAATTTTTAAGAGCTCCCAGGTGATTTTTAGTGCACCAGTCAACAATGGGAACCTCTGACCTATAGCATTTAACAGTGGGGTGAGTAGTGAAGGGAACACAACTTCAATTAAAACAATAATTTAGGTATCAATTTTGATGTGGAGAATAATTCAATTTTGCATTAAATTTTGATTCTTTTGTGATAAGCAAATATGAACTTAAAAATTATAATATCTGACAACAAATGAAAGCCAGATCAAAAACCAAGTACATGTGCACTGTACGTTAATACCCTCTCTCCCCCTCCTATCAAACACTGAGTCTAATGCTCCTTACCTATTAAGCTCATGAACCATGGAGGTATCTCTGTGGCCCCTCATTACCATTTGTTGTTCTTTAAGCTGTTTAGCTACCTGCAAAGAGAAAAGCAATTTTTAAAATCAAACTCTATTTTACTACCAGGTTCTATGAGATGTGATTTCCATATACTAACAAAGTATAAGAAGGGTGAGGTAGGCACTGTCATAACATCATTCCCTGGCAACACTGCTGCACAAGCATGTTATGTGTATCTGAAGCTGAGGTTTCCCAATCTCTTTTTTTGTCACCTCCATAAAGGGAACTAAGGAATAAGACTTTATTGGGCAGGGATGAGCTTTGGAAAGTCACAAACCACTGTAAAATCTAAGAATTTTTCACTTTCCAGGAATTAGTTTTTAACTCCTTGGGGATGACATTACCTCATGAAGAAAATATGAATTAAGAGTTTAAATTACAAAAGTAAGTGTATCAATTACCATTGACACCTAAAAATTACAAATTTTTTTCATTTTCAAATAAACCAAATACTTACATCTTTGGCTGAGGAACCAGACACCTCTATCCATGTCTTAGAAAAGAATGCACATGATCCCAACATGAAGATGATATAAACAACCACATGGACAGGATCCTCAAATATGGCGCCCATGGACTCAGGAGGAGAAAGGTAGTAACAAAGGCCACCCACTGGGTAAGAACGAGCAGGTCCGCCCCCACTGACATCCTACAGAACAAGAATAAAAAGCATAAATGGTCACATTTCCATGACTTTTCAAACTCCCCAGAAAGTATGACAATCTCTTAAGCTCAAAGCACCTACAACTTACGATTCTAGTAACTTAAGGATTTACTTTTGTATCTAAAGTATTTTCAGTCTTACAAAATTACATAGTGTCTATTACATAAAAAGCATTGCGAATATACTAACAGAAGAGCAATTTTTAAAAAAACATTGTAATACAACTATAAGAAGACGTCCCACTTATTTACATCAATCTCTGATAACATTTAGAATATGAAGTTTTCTGAATTATGTAAGAGTACACACACATTTCTTCACTACAAAGAATGGAATCAACTGAAATATTAACACAAGATTAACACATCACTGCCTAAACTCTATGATATTTATTATAAAGAAGTCTTAATAAATATCTGTAATGAAATTTTGTTATCCACACAAACATTTATGAATTCTTACAGTTAAAGAAATGGGAATAACATATTTGTTTATATTAAATGAACGTTCTGGGCATACAGGGTGGGAAAGCAATTTTGGGATGCAATGATTAAAATGTCCTGTTCCGGAGATTACAATTTCCAAATGTTTCCTTTAATTGTGCCCCTAGAATCACTAATTCCAAATCAAATGCCCTGTTTATAGACAAATTAAACTTCCCAATAATTCTCTTTAGAGAAAATCTCATTAAGATCACAATACAATCTATACAACTACTCAGTTATATAGATTTATTACTGTGAAATTATCATAGTAGTAATTACTGCCAAAGTTTATCCTGGGTGGCACTAGTGGTAAGGACCCTCCTGCAATGCAGGAGACATAATGGTACATGCATTCAATCCCTGGTCAGGAAGATCCCCTGGAGAAGGGCCTGGCAACCCATTCCAGGATTCTTGCCTGGAGAATTCCATGGACAGAGGAGCCTGGCAGGCTACAGTCCATGGGGTCGCAGAATGAGACATGACTGAAGTGACTTAGCACACACATCAACTCTTGAGGGGAGGGCCAGCCCTTTCCCCCACCACAGATAATCCATTTTCTGTTAAATGAGTGAAAAAGGAGTCCAGTTGACCCTTGAATAATTGCAGGGGTTGTGGCACTGACCCTCCACACAGGCAAAAATCCACATGTAAATTATGGTTACTCTTCTGTGTACACAGCTCCTCTGCATCGCAGGATTCAGGCTGCTGCAGATGGTGTGGGACTGAAGTGTGTACTACTGAAAAAAATCTGAGTCTAAGTGGACACTCAAAGCCCAAACCCATGCTGTTTAAGGGTCAAGTGTATTATCGGTAAAGGCAATCCTATTTCTTTCAACTGACATTCAAGTTAGTCTCATTGTATTAAATTTTTGTATTTTAAAAAATGGCTTTCAGCAAAAGCAGAAAGTTATGTCACTACAACGTATAATGCAGAATTAGCACATTAAGACAAATGCAGAGTAAGCACCATACTTCAGGAATGACTAAAAAATAATAATTCTTTGGGGGAATACAAATTCTAGAATTACATACTCTGAAAACAATAAAGACTCTTACTCTTCTCTAATTCTATAGTTTTAAGGGGGAAAAATACTCCTTGGTCAGTTACAAATTTTAACTGGTCAAAACTCAATCTGCAATAACACATCTTAATCACAATGTGGCTGGAGTGCTTCAGTAGGAGCTATGATGAAGAGGAAGGCAGAACTTAACTGGATTCCATCTCTAGCAACTCTTGTTCTTTCTTCACTAGTTATTACATACCTTTCTCCAGCTAATCACAAACTAGTTTACTGCCATTTGGACTATGAAAAGCCACAGGGGAGGCAGGAGAGGATGATTTCAGACTCCCATATAATCAGCAAATTGGTTCTTTGAAAAAAACATTATTCAAGACAAGAGTGGAGTAAGATTACAAAACAGGGAGTCATAAGAGCAACTGTAATCTTAACCTAAAAGGTCACTTAAATGAGATGTGAAAATGCTTCTTAGATGTAAAATTATACAAAGTACTTGGCCATTTTTAATTTCCCAATGCTTACAGGTTTACAACTCCCAAATGATAAACTGTGCTATAGATAAGTGAATCTGAAAATGTTACAGCAGTGCTTCAATTATGGCTCACCTCTTTCAGGTGAAAATATAAGCACGAAATGCAAATTACGATAAATCTGAATACTTAGAATAAATAACGAACTACTCACGGCCCACTGTCCTAGTAAATTTACTAGGAAGTTGCCGCTGAACCGAACGGACAGCATCTGGGAAATCACATACAGGTTGGACACCAGGGCAGACTGCAGGATGATGGGGATGTTGGACGTGTAGAAGAGCTTGATGGGGTAGGTGCTGTACTGCCCGCGGTAGCGGGCTGACTTGATGGGCAGGTCCACACGGAATCCCTGCAAAAGGAAGCTCCGGAGTGAGTCGGAGGGACTGGACACAGCACGAATCTGGACAGTCACAGAAGGAAATCTGCAAAGACAATGCTAGTCAACTCTCCCTTCCACACAGACACACAGACACAGAAATCCTTCTCTACTTCATAACCACAGATGCTTTGCGGTTCAGCGTCTGTTAAACAACGGAACTGTTTGCCTAACTAGATTCTGAAATGCTGGCTTGTTAGCGACTAATATTCAAATGGCATGCTCCTCTTTAGAGAGCAAGAATAAAAATCCACACCCCACTTACTTCAACAAAGATGGTATACTTACCTGAAAATATATAACAACAGCGAACACGAAAACTGTGGCAATGAGATTCATGAGATTGGGCAAATTCTGACGGTAGAAAGCCTCCCTCAGAGCTCGGACTTTGTCTGTCCTGGTGGCCAGTAAATGAAAGAGAGCTATGACTGCGCCCTCAAACTCCGTACCTGATGAATCAAGATATGAATCAGCTGCAGCCTCATCACCCGAAGTTCTCCCAAAGTCAAAACAAGCAGCCCTGAAGCTCCAGTACAGGGCCAAAAATAGCGGTCAAAATAATTTAACGCAGTTTACTTTATGATACAGCCATGTGTGGAGCTTCTAAAAAATACTGACATCACTGAGGCAAATGTACCTTTTGTTAGTGTAAATCTGAAGTTTTCTCAAGAGACTATTCTTGATGAAAACAGTCAAAGAAGAATAAACCAAAGCAAATATTTAGTTCATAATGGTTGGCCTCGCCTTTACTTTGGGGGAGGGGGATGGAGATGGGGAAAAGCAGCAGCAAAGCAGCATACAGATGTCAGAATGAAAAGATCAACATTCCCCCACCAGGCTGGCCTTCAAGCTCACTTTACCAAGTACATTAATCAGCCATCACTGCTACTGATTGTTTTAAGGCTGGTCAGGTCAGATGTCAACCATTACAAATCTTGGATGGCATTTGAGAGAAGTGGAGGTGGGTGAGGAGAAAGTCAATTAATTATTTCAAAATGTAGGTACTACTACAAAGTCAAGGAAACAGCTGCAAAAGTTCTCTGATGACAATAAATGATGTTTCTTTATCCTTCTGTAAAATCTTAGTCCACTCCTTTTTATCTGCTGCAAGTGCAGAAACCAGTCAAAATCAATGGCTTCTGCAGCAATGGCTTAGACAATTAGAGTTTTTAAGTGTTTGCAATCACTGAATTTTTAAATGAGCAGAGGCTAAAATTTCCATATTCTTTCTGGAGTAATACTTCCTACTCCACCAATCTCCGCTTCTTCGCTTTGGAACAACTGCCATCCACTGTTGCCCGGGACAGCACAGCAGGGCGTCTGAGGTCCGTCCTGCTCCCCCACCTCATGTCCTCTCAACACACATCCAGCCAGACCCATGCAGTCGTGTCCCTGTGCGCTGTACCTCGGCCAGTGTTAATGGTAGTGGGGCTAAAGGCCTTCCAGACAATGGTTTCACAGATGTTGGTGGCAATAAAGAGGGAAATCCCAGACCCCAAGCCGTAACCCTTCTGTAGCAGCTCATCTAACAGCAGCACAATCAAACCAGCAACAAACAACTGTGGGGAAAGAAATGCGAGTAAGCAGGAGCAAGAATAAACCCAGAAAGGAGCAGTGAACGCCACAACTACTTGCAAAGTACAAGCATTTTCAACGTTAAAACCTAGCTACTTCGGTATCACTGTTATGACTCTCTGCACCTTTCAACCCTCACAGGAAGCCAGTTCTGCAAATCAGAGGATTGGAAATGTCACATTATAAAGCTGACATTTTGACTTTTAAAGCATATTTATATTTCTCTACAATGTTTAAATAAGACCCATTGAGAAGTACCCTAAAACAAAAATGTTCACAGTTGTAGTATTTATGACAGCAAGGAACTGAAAGCATTCCAAATAGCTTCAAGGAAGAGAAAAACCAGATGAAATATGTTACGAATACAAGATGCAATATTACAGGCCATTAAAGGAAGAGCATGTGAACTATGCTGATACATTTTTTAAGTATTATATATATATATGTGTATTATACATAATATAAAATATTCCCAGAAGGAGTTAAAACGTAGACCACAAACATGTCCACAGATTATAACAATGTAAAAATGCATACATACAATGACAAAATGTAAATCTGAGACAATTAAGGGTTCACCAGGTTCTTAAGCTTCTGATTTTTTAAAAAAATGAAGGCACACTAACTTTATGTGAAATTGAAAATTCTTAATTTTCCTCTTGGAGAAGACATTTCGGTAAAAGTATGAACCAATCAGAAATAATCCATAGCTTTGCAAGTGACCTCTGTGGTCAAACGACTCCCTCCCAGTACACCACTGGAAGTATGCTTACCTTACATTTTGTTTTCTCTTTTTCTGAGTTGTCATTTCAACGGCTGTACAGAGCCTAATTTGTCTACTTATAGTCTCTTAGTTTGAATTTCAATGGACTGTAAAAAAGGTAAAATTCTCAAAACTTCTAAGAGAGCTCACTTATTCTTTACTGTCTGAAAACCAAGTTTACCAATCTGACCAGATTAAAGACAAGCTAGCACTTAACTACTGAGATTTTATTTTGACTATGATTATGTAACAGGTACATACTCCTCATTAGAAATACAGAAGCCAACCCCGCATGGAGCATGATAGTGGTCCACAAACCACTGGCCAACCAGCAAGTGCTATTGTGGGTTTCTGATTAAATGACCTGCCTAAGGACACACAGGCAGCTCTGAAACAGCAGTAATTCTTCAAAACTCTGTTCACACCCATGCCCATCAGACAGGAGGGTAATCTGTGTACATCCAGTAAAGATCAAACTCATGCTTCTCTAACTAGACAAAGCAATTATAGGGAAATGAATGAGAAATGGTTTATATAACTGAAAGAGTGAGATAAATGATGGTTTAAAAAAAAAAAAAAGCATGCATGCCTATGAGAAGGGAATGAGAAATTAGGAATTGAAAGCATCTCATAGATTAGAATAGTGATAAAACCTGAATACTAACTGCATGCTTTTCTAGAGTGGTCAGTACATATGAACCTCTGAAGTGTGTATAAAAATAACACTAACATCTCAGCCTTGCTCATGCGTGCGTGTGCACACACACACACACAACTCAATTTGGACAAAATAATATTTACCTCTACTACGTCCCATGCACACTGATACTGTCTATTATTTTTGAAAACTGTAATCAAGACCCCTACTTAGATCCCAAACTCAATAGTGGAAAAACACTGACCATATGAAGGAAACAAGAATAATTAAGGTGAGAAATACCTTACATAACAGCATGCAAACAGTTTTCAAAATCTCTAGGTGAAAACACACTGATCCAATCATATCTCTTCAGTGAATCCACACATTTTCAATGTTAGCAATGCCTTAAAAAGAGGCAATGGGTCACTACCCATATGTATCATCAAACATGAAAATTTTCTCTATACATTAATATTAGAAGAATTAACCACAAGACAAATATTTGCGCACCTGAATTTATGTAAACAACTTAGTATATACCCACTTTACTTGCTTCGTTCCAGAAATTTAACTACTCCTTAATTTCTGGTACTGAAAACTTAAAATAGCTTAACTCCATTTTCTCTATCAATTCAAATTCATAACTGACTATTCAAGAAGTCAATACTTTAACCTAGAAGTGGTCAGCTGAAGTTCCTTAAGAATATAAATATGCCCTGACTAAAACACTAGAAAAGTTTTACTGATGTATAATGTTCTAAGAGCTAGACAGATGCCAATTCTGAGTGTCTTTTTAAAAGCAAGGTTATTCTAACTATGGTCATAAAGCAAATGCTATCAAGAAACAAAATAAGGCAAGATCTGGTGTATCAGCATCCTTACACTGAAGTACTGAAAGATATTAAAACCAGTTTCCAGAGGATCTTCTCTCCCCATCTATTGTAACACTTCTTCCTCTAATTCCCAGGGGTTTTAAATTTACCACTCAAGGTGTTTTTGAACTGAAGAAATAATGACAAAGCTATCCTTTAAAGAAATGTCCCTTCTTCCAATGGGAACTCACGAGGGGCTCAGAAAACTACCGCACAGTCCATTAAAAATGCCTCCCCTGAAAAAGAAACTATTTCCATTTCATTTAGAAAAGCCCTGTGATATGTGTTAATGAATAACATATAAATACCTCAATAATCCCTTTCTCCTTGATCTAAGTCATACTCACTATACAATCTTCTTACTATGATTTGCTTCCCATGTAAGATTTCCTATTGAAAAAGATGGTTAACCACGCCAATTGGAAATGGTGACATTTCTCAATACATATATGTATACACACACTAGTAAAACAGTGTTTTAGTTTTCTTTTAAACTCTTTTTCTGATCTTGACCTTTTTGACCATTAAAAAATTTTTTTCCTAAATTAATCCTAATTTCATAGAGTGAACAAGAGGCATTTCTGAGATAACTAGGACCCTAGATGTTCAGTGTTTAACTTACACAAGCTTCTTTTCAAAATACAGTAAATACTATTAGATAACTTAAGTACAATGCATTCCTGGGTAACTTCTCCAAAGGATTTTTAAGGACTGCATTAGAGAAATGGAGTCCTCAAATATCTTTCAAACTTGACACATTTTAAGATTCTTAGTGGAGGAAAAATGATGCTGGCCTTTAAAAATTCTATTCCAACATATCCATTTAAAAAACCCACAGGATATATACACATGTGCTTATATGGTATTTCACTGAGTACAAGATACTATTATTTGTAACATTCTTATGTGAGCCACTAAGAAAAGAAAAAACACTACAGTTAAACTATGACAATAACCTGTTACAAAGAATTTTTATTGTCTGCTTATAAAAAAGTTTAGACTTAGATGTTTATCATCTAGCTTGCTCTTTCTGTGCCTGTTTATATACAGTAACTGTTCAATAACAAATCACAGCAGATTGTTGTGAGACACTTTAAAGAGCAATTAAACTCAACAGCATGTTGTATCAACAATGCCCGTAACCCAGTGATGTGAGGACGATACAAACAGCTGTGACCAAGCTGACATACACAGGCAGGCAGTGACCACCATCCCAATCACTGCCCGGCTGACAGCACGGTAAAGAGATCATCAGGTCTAAGAAAAAATCCTGATTTCAGAGACATCAAAATGTGCATCTTAGAATCAGTGAAATACAGCTGATAGATCCACAATCTTTTTATTACACGTCTACACCTTATTACAATAAATTTTAATTTTTTACATCAATACAACTTATATGTCACTTCAATAATCAAAATATAATTAAGTAAAATAATTCAAAAGTAAGAAAATGACTATATTAATCATCTAAAGACCTGTTACAAAAGAAAACTGTTTTGTTACCTCTGTATGGAAGCTGCATTTCTCACCTGGATGATGATGAGGAGACAGATGCCAGCGCCCATCTCAGCAGGGTCCCCGTACATGCCCGTCATGACGTACACGATGGCTTGCCCAATGGTAATGATCATGCCAAACACTGACGAAAACGGGGGAAAGAGGACATGCTTACAACCAAAGACAAAGAAGGACTAGGAAAACACCTCTACCACAGAATTCTCACATTTGGGAAAGACTCTTTAGTTGTAGTGATGCTCACATTTCTGGGCTCCATTGAACAAGGCTCTATCCTTGGGTGTATCTCCAACTTCAATGATTTTGGCTCCAGCTAACAACTGCATGATCAAACCAGATGTTACAATTGGGGAGATACCCAATTCCATTAAAGTTCCTGTAAAGGAAGGGGGAAGAAGTAAATGATCTTTACTGTACCCAACGGACACAACCAAGAGACTCAGCACACATAGCACATACCCAATAGAGATTAGCTTAGAAGTGGCCCAGCCCTTAAAATTATGTCTACTGAAATACATGCTTAAAAGTTAACAAGAAAATTTTCATTCCTTAAACATTAATTGCTAAAAAAAAACTCATTTATTAACACAATCTCATAAAACACTGACTCAAAATTACTATAAATACCACAAAATGTAATTTTCTGTAAATTCTAAACTTGTTTTTTTTAAACTGTTAAAGAAACCATTTAAAAGAAATAGTCCAAGAATTCTGTCCAAATCACTGTTCTTAAAATTTACACTAAACATTTTAATGCAGAATTTTAAAATTATATACTAAGTCCAAAAATTAAATACCAAGTTAGTAACAAATGATACTTAAGAATAGCTGTGTTTCTCTAAACTCAAAATCTAAAATTATATAAAAGTCATCAAAATCAATGTTGTAGAATATTTATGGCATAAAAATGTTAATGACATACTAGATAGGAAAAAGCACTCAACAGTATGTATGGCTGGATTGACTACTTAAGTGGAAAATCATCTCCTGTTATTTGAGTTCAGCTATCAAGATGTTTGCACTGTTAATGAACTTATCTACAAAACAGAGTCACAGACCCAGAGAACAGACCCGCGGCTGCCAAGGGGGAAGGGGTGGGAGGGGTCAGCCGGGAGGTGGGTGAGCAGGCAAGCACTACTGCACAGAAAAGACAGACACACAACACACAGGCTCTCCAAAGTCACACCTAACACAGAGACCCATCGCAAAACTCATTACCGGACACTCCACTGCACTCCAGAGAGAAGAAATCCAATTCCACACACCAGAACGCTGACACAAGCTTCCCTAACCAGGAAACCTTGACAAACCAATCGTCCAACCCCACCCACTGGGTGAAACCTCCACAATAAAAAGGAACCTCAGACCACAAGAATACAGAAAGCCCACTCCAGACACAGCAATCTAAACAAGATGAAAAGGCAGAGAAATACCCAACAGGTAAAGGAACATGAAAAAAGCCCACCAAGTCAAACAAAAGAGGAGGAAATAGGGAATCTACCTGAAAAAGAATTTAGAATAATGATAATAAAAATGATCCAAAATCGTGAAAACAAAATGGAGTTACAAATAAATAGCCTGGAGACAAAGATTGAGAAGATGCAAGAAATGTTTAACAAGGACCTAGAAGAAATAAAAAAAAAGTCAATTAAAAATTAATAATGAAATAAATGAGATCAAAAACACTCTGGGGGGAACCATGAGTAGAATAACAGAGACAGAAGATAGGATAAGTGAGTTAGAAGATAAAATGGTGGAAATAAATGAAGCAGAGAGGAAAAAAGAAAAAAGAATCAAATGAGGACAACCTCAGGGACCTCTGGGACAATGTGAAACGCCCCAACATTTGAATCATAGGAGTCCCAGAAGAAGAAGACAAAAAGAAAGGCCATGAGAAGATACTCGAGGAGATAATAGCTGAAAACTTCCCTAAAATGGGGAAGGAAATAGCCAACCAAGTCCAAGAAACCCAGAGAGTCCCAAACAGGATAAACCCAAGGCGAAACACCCCAAGACACATATTAATCAAATTAACAAAGATCAAACACAAAGAACAAATATTAAAAGCAGCAAGGGAGAAACAACAAATAACACACAAAGGGATTCCCATAAGGATAACAGCTGATCTATCAATAGAAGCCCTTCAGGCCAGAATGGAATGGTAGGACATACTTAAAGTAAAGTAATGAAAGAGAATAACCTACAACCTACATTACTCTACCCAGCAAGGATCTCATTCAGATATGAAGGAGAACTCAAAAGCTTTACAGACAAGCAAAAGCTGAGAGAATTCAGCACCACCAAACCAGCTCTTCAACAAATGCTAAAGGATCTTCTCTAGACAGGAAACACAGAAAGGTGGTATAAACGTGAACCCCAAACAACAAAATAAATGGCAACGGGACCATACCTATCAATAATTACCTTCAATGTAAATGGGTTGAATGCCCCAACCAAAAGACAAAGGCTGGCTGAATGGATACAAAAGCAAGACCCCTATATATGCTGTCTACAAGAGACCCACCTCAAAGCAAGGGACACATACAGACTAAAAGTGAAGGGCTGGAAAAAAATGTTCCACGCAAACAGAGACCAAAAGAAAGCAGGAGTCGCAATACTCATATCAGATAAAATAGACTTTCAAATTAAGTCTGTGAAAAGAGACAAAGATGGACACTACATAATGATCAAAGGATCAATCCAAGAAGAAGATATAACAATTATAAATATATATGCACCCAACATAGGAGCACCGCAATATGTAAGGCAAACGCTAACGAGTATGAAAGAGGAAATTAATAGTAACACAATAATAGTAGGAGACTTTAATACCCCACTCAAAACTATGGATAGATCAACTAAACAGAAAATGATCAAGGAAACAGAAACTTTAACAGACACAATGGACCAGCTAGACCTAACTGACATCTATAGGACGTTTCACCCCAAAACAATCAACTTCACCTTTTTCTCAAGTGCACACGGAACCTTCTCCAGAATAGACCACATCCTGGGCCATAAATCTAGTCTTGGTAAATTCAAAAAGATTGAAATCATTCCAGTCATCTTTTCTGACCACAGTGCAGTAAGATTAGATCTCAATTACAGGAAAAAAATTATTAAAAATTCAAACATATGGAGGCTAAACAACACACTTCTGAATAACCAACAAATCATAGAAGAAATCAAAAAAGAAATCAAAATATGCATAGAAATGAATGAAAATGAAAACACAACAACCCAAAACCTATGGGACACTGTAAAAGCAGTGCTAAGGGGAAGATTCATAGCATTACAGGCCTACCTCAAGAAACAAGAAAAAAGTCAAATAAATAACCTAACTCTACACCTAAAGCAACTAGAGGAGGAAGAAATGAAGAACCCCAGGGTTAGTAGAAAGAAAGAAATCTTAAAAATTAGGGCAGAAATAAATGCAAAAGAAACTAAAGAGATCATAGCAAAAAGTAACAAAGCTAAAAGCTGGTTTTTTGAAAAAATAAACAAAATTGACAAACCATTAGCAAGACTCATTAAGAAACAAAGGGAAAAGAACCAAATTAACAAAATTAGAAATGAAAATGGAGAGATCACAACAGACAACACTGAAATACAAAGGATCATAAGAGACTACTACCAGCAGCTCTATGCCAATAAAATGGACAACTTGGAAGAAATGGACAAGTTCTTAGAGAAGTATAACTTTCCAAAACTGAACCAGGAAGAAATAGAAGATCTTAACAAAACAATCACAAGCAAGGAAATTGAAACTCTAATCAGAAATCTCCCAGCAAACAAAAGCCCAGGACCAGATGGCTTCACAGCTGAATTCTACCAAAAATTTAGAGAAGAGCTAACACCTATCTTACTCAAACTCTTTCAGAAAATTGCAGAAGAAGGTAAACTTCCAAACTCATTCTATGAGGCCACCATCACCCTAATTCCAAAACCAGACAAAGATGCCACAAAAAAAGAAAACTACAGGCCAATATCACTGATGAACATATATGCAAAAATC
Source organism: Odocoileus virginianus (assembly GCF_023699985.2). Lineage (NCBI taxonomy): Eukaryota > Metazoa > Chordata > Mammalia > Artiodactyla > Cervidae > Odocoileus > Odocoileus virginianus. Next base: position 14,709,483 of record NC_069682.1, on the reverse strand, counting down.
CTTAACAAAATTCTAGCAAACAGAATCCAACAACATATTAAAAAAATCACACATCATGACCAAGTGGGCTTTATCCCAGGAATGCAAGGATTCTTTAATATCCGCAAGTCAATCAATGTAATACACCACATTAACAAATTGAAAGATAAAAACCATATGATTATCTCAATACATGCAGAAAAAGCCTTTGACAAAATTCAACATCCATTTATGATTAAAACTCTCCAGAAAGCAGGAACATACCTCAACATAATAAAAGCTATATATGACAAACCCACAGCAAGCATCACCCTCAATGGTGAAAAATTGAAAGCATTTCCCCTGAAATCAGGAACAAGACAAGGGTGCCCACTCTCACCACTACTATTCAACATAGTTTTGGAAGTTTTAGCCACAGCAATCAGGGCAGAAAAAGAAGTAAAAGGAATCCAGATAGGAAAAGAAGAAGTGAAACTCTCTCTGTTTGCAGATGACATGATCCTCTACATAGAAAACCCTAAAGACTCTACCAGAAAATTACTAGAGCTAATCAATGAATACAGTCAAGTTGCAGGATATAAAATTAACACACAGAAATCTCTTGCATTCCTATACACTAACAATGAGAAAACAGAAAGAGAAATTAAGGAAACAATACCATTCACCATTGCAACAAAAAGAATAAAATACTTAGGAGTATATCTACCTAAAGAAACAAAAGACCTATACATAGAAAACTATAAAACACTGGTGAAAGAAATCAAAGAGGACACAAATAGATGGAGAAATATACCGTGTTCATGGATTGGAAGAATCAATATTGTCAAAATGGCTATACTACCCAAAGCAATCTATAGATTCAATGCAATCCCTATCAAACTACCAACGGTATTTTTCACAGAACTAGAACAAATAATTTCACAATTTGTATGGAAATACAAAAAACCTCGAATAGCCAAAGTAATCCTGAGAAAGAAGAATGGAACTGGAGGAATCAATCTGCCTGACTTCAGACTATACTACAAAGCCACAGTCATCAAGACAGTATGGTACTGGCACAAAGACAGAAATATAGATCAATGGAACAGAATAGAAAGCCCAGAGATAAATCCAGGAACCTATGGTCACCTTATCTTCGACAAAGGAGGCAAGGATATACAATGGAAAAAAGATAACCTCTTTAACAAGTGGTGCTGGGAAAACTGGTCAACCACCTGTAAAAGAATGAAACTAGAACACTTTCTAACACCATACACAAAAATAAACTCAAAATGGATTAAAGATCTAAATGTAAGACCAGAAACTATCAAACTCCTAGAGGAGAACATAGGCAAAACACTCTCCGACATAAATCACAGCAGGATCCTCTATGACCCACATCCCAGAATTTTAGAAATAAAAGCAAAAATAAACAAATGGGACCTAATGAAACTTAAAAGCTTTTGCACAACAAAGGAAACCATAAGCAAGGTGAAAAGACAGCCCTCAGATTGGGAGAAAATAATAGCAAATGAAGCAACAGACAAAGGATTAATCTCAAAAATATACAAGCAACTCCTCCAGCTCAACTCCAGAAAAATAAACGACCCAATCAAAAAATGGGCCAAAGAACTAAACAGACATTTCTCCAAGGAAGACATACAGATGGCTAACAAACACATGAAAAGATGCTCAACATCACTCATTATCAGAGAAATGCAAATCAAAACCACAATGAGGTACCATTACACGCCAGTCAGGATGGCTGCTATCCAAAAGTCTACAAGCAATAAATGCTGGAGAGGGTGTGGAGAAAAGGGAACCCTCTTACACTGTTGGTGGGAATGCAAATTAGTACAGCCACTATGGAAAACAGTGTGGAGATTTTTTAAAAAGCTGGAAATAGAACTGCCATATGACCCAGCAATCCCACTTCTGGGCATTCACACCAAGGAAACCAGATCTGAAAGAGACATGTGCACCCCAATGTTCATCGCAGCACTGTTTATAATAGCCAGGACATGGAAGCAACCCAGATGCCCATCAGCAGACGAATGGATGAGGAAGCTGTGGTACATATACACCATGGAATATTACTCAGCCATTAAAAAGAATTCATTTGAATCAGTTCTAATGAGATGGATGAAACTGGAGCCCATTATACAGAGCGAAGTAAGCCAGAAAGATAAAGACCATTACAGTATACTAACACATATATATGGAATTTAGAAAGATGGTAACGATAACCCTATATGCAAAACAGAAAAAGAGACTCAGATGTATGGAACAGACTTGTGGACTCTGGGAGAAGGCGAGGGTGGGATGTTTCAAGAGAACAGCATTGAAACATGTATATTATCTAGGGTGAAACAGATCACCAGCCCAGGTTGGGTGCCTGAGACAAGTGCTCGGGCCTGGTGCACTGGGAAGACCCAGAGGGATCGGGTGGAGAGGGAGGTGGGAGGGGGGACCGGGATGGGGAATACATGTAAATCCATGGCTAATTCATTTCAATGTATGACAAAAACTACTGTAATGATGTAAAGTAATTAGCCTCCAACTAATAAAAATAAATGGAAAAAAAAAAAAAAGAAAAGACAGACACCAAGGTCCTCCCGGCTACAGGCCTCCCGTGCAGCACAGGAGCTATACTCAGTATCCTATTATAAACCGTCCTGGAAAGAAATATACAAAAAAAGTATGTAAATGTGTAAGTGAATCACTTTGTTGTATAGCAGAAATGAACACATTATAAATCAACTATTTTCGAATAAAATAAATTTTTTTAAAAGATGTTTTTATTGTTATTTTTACTCAGTAGGTTATGGGTAATTTTTATTTATTTTTTGCCTCTATTTTCTAAAATTTTTCTATATAGAAAATAAGCATTATAGTTCCAGTTAAAAGAAAGAAAGAAAACCAAATACACCAAGTGTGTAAGATAATATGCAAAACTAATAATTCCACATAGCCAAGATCATGTTTCCATTGCCCATTCTGTCACATCACAACCTTAATTCCTGACTTTTATAAATGCTGAAAAGGTGCCTTTAATATGAGAAAGATTTCATCTTAAATGGACTTCATGTGTGTTTCAAATACTTCTTTAATGGTAAAGAGATAAAAAACATGTCATTGTTAAAGCTAGTAGGCAGGTGGGTAGATGTCTTTTTACATCAAAAATCACCAAAATTTAAACTGCAAATAGATCAAGTCCAAAAATTAATCCAATCAAGCTTAATGAACATTTCATTTAGGAAATATGGCACTTCAACTCAGTAGGGAAAAGAAGGAAAATGGACCTTGGCAAATGACTAGACATTTATAGCAAATTAAGCCTAGATTCCCTATCTCATGACTTCCAACAAAATAAAGCCCAGATATTTAGAAAATTTAACCATAAAAGATAAAAAGCAAAAGTACTTGAAGTGAATATGTTTATAATCTTGGAAAAGAAAAAGCCTTTCAAAGCATGACAAAATATCTAAAAACCACAAGGAAAAAGATGGACAATATGATTAGATACAACTGTGAAACCTCCATGTGGCAAAAGACAGGATAATAGTTAAAAGAAAAATATTCAAACACAAGGAACAAAGAGCTCAAATCTTTAAGAGGCAAAGAATTCTCCCAAATGGATTTTAAAATGAAGAAACAACAACAGTGAAATAAGTCAGCCAGAGAAACAAATACCATATGGTATCACTTACATGTGCAATTAAAAAAAACACAACAAACTAGTGAATATAATAGCAAAATAAACAGTCTCACTGCAAAATCACTGCAGATGATGACTGCAGTCATGAAATTAAAAGACACTTGCTCCTTGGAAGAAAAGTTATGACCAACCTAGACAGCATATTAAAAAGCAGAGACATTACTTTGCCAACAAAGGTCCATCTAGTCAAAGCTATGGTTTTTCCAGTAGTCATGTATGGATGTGAGAGTTGGACTATAAAGAAAGCTGAGCACAGAAGAACTGATGCTTTTGAACTGTGGTGTTGGAGAAGACTCTTGAGAGTCCCTTGGACTGCAGGGAGATCCAACCAGTCCATCCTAAAGGAAATCAGTCCTGAGTGTTCATTGGAAGGACTGATGCTGAAGCTGAAACTCCAATACTTTGGCCACCTCATGAGAAGAACTGAGTCACTGGAAAAGACCCTGATGCTAGGGAAAATTGAAGGCGGGAGGAGAAGGGGACGACAGAGGATTAGATGGCTGGATGGCATCACAGACTCAATGGACATGAGTTTGAGTAAACTCCGGGAGTTGGTGATGGACAGGGAGGCCTGGCATGCTGCAGTCCACAGGGTCACAAAGAGTTGAGCACAAATGAGCAACTGAAATGAAGTGAAGCAGTCTCACAGATATGGAGAACAAACTAGAGGGTAGGGGTGGGGGAAGGAGCACAATATAGGGGTTGAGGAGTGGGAAGTTAAAAACTACAGGGTGTAACACAGGCTCAAGGATGTATTGTACAGCACAGAGAATACAGCCATCCATTCCAAAAAAAATAGAAAAATTAAAAAGACGTAAATGGCACAGCCACTCCCAGTAATGTTCTTTTCTCAGGAAAATACCAACACAGGAGGAAATCCCAGCACCCAAATCTGTACTAAGTAACCCTGAAACTCTTAACCAAGACTGGCTGGGTCAGGTATAAACATGGTAACCTGGAATTATGAACTGAGAACTGAACCAGGAGCTGTTGAAGCTAAATCACAAAGACAAGGTTCCCAGCTAGCCCCTGCTGCTGAGGTCTGAAGACTGTCTGGTTCTCCCTCCCCAAAGGCTAAACTATTCTACCTCATCTTTGGATTCAAAAAATAACTAGTATCCTTCCAATAAATTCCAGTTTTATGTTTAAACCACTCAGTCATTTCCTATGATTTATAACAAGTCCACTCATAGAAGAAATACAAATATTCAATAAAAACATAAGATGATGCACTAGTATGGAGGCAAAAGAAAAGCAGCACATACCTCTGTTGGATGCAAGGATAACTCTCATCCAGTAGAAAGGATCTGCAGAATCTGATGACATGATTCCAAACAGTGGTATCTATAGGATTAGATAAACTAGTTCATGAAAATGTATTATACAAATTAAGTTTGAACTTAATAATGCATTCACTTAATATTTGCCATACTTAAAAAAAAAAAAAACACTACTTCTCAAGTTCTGTAACAAAACAAAAATACCTGAAATGTATAGTTTTTTAGGGAAAATATAAACAACGGATATCAGTACTTTTCACCAGTAAATACTCCTATCAGTACAGAGATGTACTGCACACAATCTGAACATATGCAAAAATACTGAACTACACACTTAAAATGGTTAAGATGACAAATTTCATGTTTTTACAATTAAAGAAAATGTTCTTTATCATTAAAGTATAGGATATATCTATGAAGTCACAGAATAATTTTGCAAAGCTATGGGTACAAATGACAGCCAAGGCCATGCTCCAAATGTAAGACTGAAGACAATATACACAGTAGAATGCAGCCATTAAAAATTATACTATGAAAAAAAATTTTTTGAATTATACTATGAAGCTTATATTAGTATCAGGATATGTTTAATTTGTGGTAGTAAGTAAAAAAGAGTGGTTCTCAACCTGGGGCAACTTAGTCCCCCAGGGGATATCTGGGAATTGTCTAGGAAGACAATTTTGGTTGTCGCAACTTGAAGGGGGTGCTAATGGCATCCGCTGGGTAGCGGACCCTCACAGGAAGACACTAGCAAAAGTCTAATGAGAGACAGAGCCCCGGTGGCATTTACAGCAATTCTCTCAGCTGATCTCATCGCCCTCCATCCTTTCAAGCTAAAAAACACCATGGAAAACAACAGACCCCGAACCCTTAAACTACATCTGTGAAGGGAAAATAAACCTGTTGGAGATTCAGTGGAAAGAGAATCAAGAAATCACCAGTCCTGGGCAGAAATCCCTAAGCATGAGAAAGACAAAAAGGTACAGCCTGGCAACTCTGTAAATCCATTACAGAAAAAAAACAATAAATAACATAATATACGTAAATTAAGTAAGGGCACGAAAAGTCGTGAGCAGTGTAACACTTCAAGAAATACAACAAGTTATACTTCTTGGGTTTTCTTGGGTTCTAGCTATAAAGCTGAAAAGATTTACTATCTGGCCTTTTACAGAAAAAATGCTTGCAGACCCTTGGGTTAGAAGATTCACTAAGTTCAAAGCAATAAAAATCATAATCCCAGTAGGCTTTCTTTAAGAAACTGACAAGCTGATTCTAAAATTCAAATGAGTGACTGAGAACTGACAAAATCATTCTGAGAAGAGCAAAACTGGATGACTTTTACAACCTAATTATAGGATTCAGTCTAAAGCTACCATAATCAAAACAGTTTGGTTTACCATAATGATGGAATATGATCAATGGAATAGAACTGAGAGTACAAAAACAGATCCATGCTTAAATGGCTAACTGGTTTTCAACAACGATGCCAAGGTTAATTCAATGGAGAAAGGATAGCCTTTTCAACTGGCCTGTCCATACAGAAAGAAATGGGCCCTAACCTTCCTTCATGCCATACACAAAAATTAACTTGGAACAGACCATAGACCAAAACATAAAAGCTAAAACTATTTAGAAGAATACGGGAGAAAATCTTCACAATACATTTATCTGATGCAGGACTTGTATCCAGAAAATATTTTAAAAGGCATGTAATTCACTAATAGGACAATAATGCAATTTTTTTAACAGGAAAAAGATCCGGGGAGAAAACACTTTACAAAAGATGAACAAATATTCAGTTAAGTATATGATAAAGCTGCTCAATATCATTTGCAAGGGAAATAAAAGTTAAAATCTTAAAGTGGAAAAAAGGGAACCTTCCTATACTTTGATGTAAAATGAAAACAGAAGCTTCCTCAAAAAACTGAAAATGGAGCTAACATATAATCCAGCAATCTTACTCCTGGGTATAGATCCAGAAAAGGTAAAAATTCTAATTCAAAAAGATACATTCACCCCAATGTTAATAGTGGCACAGTTTACAATAGTCAAGACATGGGAGCAACCCAAAATGTTTAAGGGCTGGTCAGTAGAAGCAAAGTAATACAATGATTTGGCTTTGGAGGATTTATAATTAAAACATGCTGTTTACAACATGATTAAAAGCAAACAAAAAGGAAAAATATTTGCACAACACCTGTCAAAGGTTTCACACTTTTATATATAAAACCTTGTCATAAACCAATTTTTAAAATCTTAAGAAGAAAATGGGTAAAGATCATTAACTGAAAACTAAGGGAAAAAGAGAAAATATGTTCAAACCCACTAGAAAACCAAAAGAAATACACAGTAGAAGAATCATTTCACTATCAGCTCAGACTGAAATGATGATTCTCCTATGTACAACAGTTAAGACAAAGAAGCAATCTAAATGTCCATCAACAGAGGAATGAATAAAGATGTGAGTTGTATGTATAATGATGATGCTCCTATGTACAGAAGCAATCTAAATGTCCATCAACAGAGGAATGAATAAAAGAAGATATGGGTTGTGTACATACACACACACACACACACACACACAATGGAATACTTCTCAGCTGTTAAAAAAAATGCAGCGACATGGATGGACCTAGAGGTTAGCACACTAAGTGAAGTCACTCAGAAAGAGGAAGATAAATACCACACGATACCACTTATATGTGGAATCTAAAATACAACACAAATGAACGTATTTATAAAACAGAAACAGACTCATAGACATAGAGAACAGACTTGTGGTTATCAAGGGCTGGGGGAGAGGGATGAAATATAAGTTTGGGATTAGTAGATGCAAACTAGTATACACAGGGTGGATAAACAAATACTGTATAGCACAGGGAATTATATTCCATTCAATATCCTATATTCAGTATCTGCTGTACATCAGAAACTAACACTGTAAATCAACTATACTTCAATAAAAAGTAATCTTCTAAAAAGATATGCTCAAAATAATTCAGTATATTTACTATTTGAACTAAAATTAGCTTCTCAAATTATAACCAACCAAGACCTGAGAATAACAGTACAGACATCTGTTCAGTGTTTGGTTACATACCTGACAACATACTAAGAAAATGAAGAGAGTTATAGCAGTCCATAGTACCTTCTCTCTAAACTGGATCTGTGCAACAAAATAAAAAAACAACCAATCAAAACCAAGAAACAGCAAATGTAAAAAAAGCAGAAATGCATATTAAAGCTTAACCAGCATTCTCCATCATGACATGCTCTTATTATTTACTCTTAAAATACTCTCACCCTAGTGAGTAGCAGCTAAAGCAAACAGCTAAACTTCTCAAGCATTTTTCTTATCTGAGAATTAAGGACTATGGTTTAAATACAGGCAGGCCTTAATACACTGCACCACGTTAGCTGAAACTGAAAAGGATAAAAAGACACACACCCAATATTCACACATTTCAGCTAACATCATACTGTACAAAGCCATCACTTATTGTGGTAAGTGATATCATATGGTATTTGCCTTCCTGCCTATATTATTTAGTGAGTATTTCATAGACTAGAAAAGCTATAGTTTGTTAGTATATATTACATGTAACAGGAACAACTATTTTTATAACCTCAAAGAAATTTGAAAAAAGAAATATATTTCTGAATATTATAAAACAGTAAGTTTAACAAAAGTCTTACTTATCTCTTTCTAGTCCCTATTCTGGTTAGTTCCATGAGAAATTGAAAGTATAGTAAAAGAGGAACATCTGGGAACGTTTGGGATTAACAATATTTCTAGAATTGAAATGCCTTACTTCCAAGTTCACAATGATGGAAGAACAATTTGATGCAGTCCCTATCTTTTGAATGCATTTCTGTGATTTTTCTCTGCAATGAATGAATCAAGAAATGAGAGGTATACGCCTGCCCAGTTGCAATCCATTTATGTGAAACAGTTGGTATGCATGAAAACTGACCCAAGAGACTGAGTCATTTCTAGTGTGGTGGATCATAATAGACAGGAGAATACTGTATCTTATCTAACACCCAGGCCAAAGAAACATAAGGTTTGGAAATGCTACAACTTAGAGAACAGTTGTTTTTGAAACCAGGAGATAAACTATCTAGATTTAAAAGGTCTGCTGCTGCTGCTGCTAAGTCGCTTAAGTCATGTTTGACTCTGTGCAACCCCATACAGGGCAGACCACCAGGCTCTGCCATCCCTGGGATTCTCCAGGCAAGAGTACTGGAGTGGGTTGCCCTTTCCTTAAAAGGTCTACACTACTAGTTTATTCACTTTTATGCCTCTTGTGAAGAGAAGGAATAGGTATTTCTCCAGTTACAACCAGAAAAAGGTTGAGGAAAATAAATCAATGTAGCTAGTTTAACAGAGTAAGTCACTTAGTTACCTTCTATATTACAAAAATATTATACTTACTTTCCTTTCAGGTTTCTGAATTTCTGGTAGAACTGCACAGAAAGGCTTGATAACTTCTAAAAATTTGACTGTTTAAAAAAAAAAAGAATAAATGCCCCTATTACAAAGTTTTAAAAAAGATTTTTATTTTTGCAGAATCAAATACAAATGTCCTTTTAATGGCAATCCATCCCATTCCCACCCCCAAAATGAATTAATCATAATGCTCTTCATTTCAAAGTAATTTGCTTCCTCATGCTTGAACCCCACCCCTTTACATATACAGAAAAGGAGTAATTCAGTCAGCACCTCTACATCAAAAGGAGCAAAACCAGTCGACCAACAAGAACATGCATTATGGAAGGAAACAGGACATAAAAGGAGGCAAGTACAAGAAATGAGCTGACACTGCAGGACTGACAATTTGGGATTGAAAGATGCTGAAATGCATAAGTGAGAAATATCACACCCCAGCAGTGAAAGTGCCAAGTCCTAACCAGACCACCAGGGAACTGCCTAAATAGGTTTTTAAAAGTACTGAATACAATCTCTGCTTCATTTCATTAAGTCACTATTCATTGCTTGGACGCTCTCCCATGTAAGAAAATCTCAAAGTACTTCTGTATGTTCAATCCTCGGCCCAGAGAATGATGACTACATTTCATTAGAAAGTACTGTTTTCCCAGACAACTCATAATGTATAAGACAGACCAAACTTCAGGATAGGCACTCTCTTCTGGCATGGCTTAAGTCAAGTCCTGCCAAAGAACTGGAGGATGAAGGTGATAATCATTCAGTCTCTGCCAGTGTCTGCAATGTGCAGAAACACAAAAATCCATAACTAGGTTATGAGTTAAGATCATTCTTCCCTTACACACACAGGATTCTATGTACTAACATCATGAAATTGTTTTAAAACTGACGTGAGCTATTACACTTCAGCCAGTTAGCCAAAAGTTGACTACAACATCTTTCTTGATGTTGAATTTATATTACTGAAGTATGGTTGATTTGACTACACCGTCTTTTTATAAAATCTCTCAAAGTGATGGCGGCCACTGATGTTTGACAGAAGAACTCATAAATTCTCATAAGCAGGTATTTGTTACCCAAGTACCATTTAAGACGACTTGGAAAGCAAATCTGAATTATGAAAGTGTTCATCTCTACTACAAAACAAATGTCAATCACATCAGGAAACTTGCTAGAATCCCCCTACCCCTTTTCCTTCCCACTTCAACCTAAGCTACCCTCCCAGATTTCTTGGTTTATGGTCATCTGTGTTGGAATATTCATGTTCAAGCAATGCTTTTTTTGTCTGCCACCCCACTCTTCCTGTGTTGTAGAATTTAACGCTTTATACTGCAAACTCAAGATCAAGGGTCTCCTATTCCTTTCTAAGCTTTCCGCAAATGTCCACTAGTTAGCAGGCCAACGGGTGTACGGCTTGGGTTTGCGGTAATCCGTTCATCTAACAATCACCCCAACAGCTATGTAAGTATATCTGTGAAGATACGTGGTGTTGAGGGTTTGGCAGAGGGCCCTCGAAAGATTCCCCTTATTTAAGGCCTTGTCTCTAAGGCTTATACGACCTGACACACGTTAAGTTTTCAGTAAACGCTACAGAATGACTGGAATGAAAATTTTAACGAAAACGCTAGGCCACCAATCGCCTCCTTTCCTCCCCTAAAATAGACGCCGTGCATCACTTTTTAAAAAATGAAACAAGGCAGGGAGCTTCATTCATCACAACTAATATTCCAAGGGTGATTGGGAATAAAAATGTGAGTTTCCTAAGCTCCTGAAAAATTAAAAGTGGTCCAGGTGTCTGCTGGTTCCTTAACTCCCCGCCCCGCAAACCAATGGCCTCCCCGCGCCGTCCTCCGCTGCACGCCACCCACTGAGATGCGCAGACCCAGGCCTCCCGATCCTAGCCCCGCAGCCGGCCTAGGCTAGGCCTCGCACGGCTGGAGGAGCCTAGGCTGAGGCCCCCCGCCCGCGCTCTCCGCAGCGGCCCGCGCCTCCCCGGTCCACGGGCTAGGCGACACTGGACCGGCGCCCACCCCCCGCTTGCGGACCGTCGGGGCCCGCGCCCTCGGCAAGGGCCTACCACCGCTACTCACTGCCCATGGCGGCGGCTGGGGCGGCCCGGCGGGGCCCAGCGGCCTCGGCGCGGCCTTCGCTCGTGTCCCGCGGCTCGAGCCTCGGCGCCCGCTCGCGACACGCTCCGGCCAGCCCCGCGCAGGCTCCGCCCCTGCCCACGTGACCCGCGTTGTCGCCCCGCCAGGCCCCACCCCCTGACGACAGCCTGGCTTTAGGCCGCCTGCGCAGATGACGTCCGCGTCGTTGCCATGGCCACCGCAAGCGTGGGCGTCCTCCTGCGGAGCCCAGAGGTGGGACCCTCTGTGGGGCCAGGGCTGCCGGGTCTTTGCGCTGTGAGCACCTCTCCGAGCCCAGTGTCCAGCAAGGGCTGTCTCCTTGACCTCGACACCCAGAAGGCCCGGGGATTGGAGTCAGGACGCAACCCGAGCGACCGCCCCAAGAGCGCAGGACGGGTTCGATCCCCACGACTGGAGCCGAGATACCTCCAGAGCCCGCATGACCCAAACAAACTTTTTGTTTCCATCTTACTGGAACTACTGGGACGTTTTCAGAAATTTGTTTGTATTTATAGCTTGTGAACTTTTCACTCTCTACTATGGCCTTCCTGAGCAGCTTTCCTGAGGGATCTGTTCCCCAACCATAGATGGAACATCACCCCTTGCCTTGGAATGCGGAGTTTTAACCACTGGACAGCGCCTCCCCCCGCGCCCCCCCCACCCCCGCTCCAAATCCCTGTCTGCCTTGTCTAGTCTCTTCTGTCCCCTCGTGGACAGCATAGTGTAAGGAAAAGCATATAATCTTAGCAATCTGGTAGCCCAGATTTTAGTTCCTCCTACTTCTTAATGAGGATAATGAATGAGCAACACGGTTTATCTTTAATTTGCACGTGTTTCTAATGTCAAGAAAACCGCCTTATTGCAACAGGTGTTCAATAAACTATTTATTGAGGAAACGCCATTCTACTCTTACAGGGTCATTTCTTATTTTTGTTCCATTATAGCTGGTTCTTCATATGAGTCAGAGAAGATACAGGGGAACAACACTAAAGTAATATACTTTAATAAAAAGTCTTCCAAAATTAACTGGTTTGGCAACTTGCTGTGGAGAACTAACAGTCCCTTCCTGCAAGGTAATTCAAAATAATGATGCATGTTGCAGTGATGATTGAGAGTAAGAAGGTTAAGATATAGAAGATATATCTCATAGCTCAACTTGGAGATTAACAAGAAACAGACTTGGAAGGTATAAAGTTAGACATTTGGAGAGATCTAAACTAAAAAATCTCTAGTCTTCCATCTACTTTTGTGCTTAGACTTTTGAAATATTTTAACTCAAGAAATCAAGAGATCTGCAAAAAAGATGACCCTGTGCTTTTATTTTTTTTCTAGTTTAATATACAACATTGATAACCATTCTCATTAAATAGATCTTTGTAATTTTATTGGTTGACAAGCATGGTACTAAGTTACATGATTTATGATTTAAGATGTGAATCACTAATCTACTGCTGTGGCCAGAACAACCTATACATTGGTTCTAAAAGACACTTGACAGTTGCCAGTAAAAGTGGAGAGGGTATTCCAGGGCCTCAGGTACTCTCCCATTTCTGAGAAAACAGTATTATGGCACAAGAATGGTATATGGTAGTTTCTGTAGCACCAAGCCATATAAAGCTAGGAAGTCTGCTGATGTATAGTTATACTCTCCAGTACTAAGCCTAATTTCCAAATAAGGGAATAGATTGGTGATCTCTAGAAGTCCCCAAAGCACCTAACACTGGAAAGTTCCCACTATCAAAATGATCCTTAAGTGCCACAAATAAACATCATATGACAGCAGGGACTTTTAGAGGCAAGGCTGATCAACCAGTGGCTGAAATCCCCATATCAGACACCACCCAGAGTTCATTAAAAATAGTAAGGTATTGTGGCAAGAATAATTAAGGGTGACAAAAAGATAATATGGCAAAGTAGATCACCAATCAATTTCACTGTAGCTACAACTCAATAATAATGTGGTGAACACCCATAAGTTTATATTTAATAGGACCGATACTTAAGGACAATGGGTAAAATAGTGATCCTGAAGAACACAAATCAGGAATAATACAGTTTTGCTATAGTGTTTGATAAAACATTTTTCACAGTGGCTGGAAAGCAGCACCAGAGATGACATAAAATTAAAATAAAGGTACTCAAGGACTTTGAATAAAGAAGGGAAGATTCATGAAAGTGACACGCATTAAGAAAATCTGGAGGAAACACAGCAGTGGGACCCTGGCTCACACTATATGCCTGGGTGTATGTATATAGGGAACTGTTGGGGTCTTCCTCTGTTCCAGACATGTCCTTGGACTTCCCTGGCATGTGTGCTGTGTTTCAATAAAGAGTGACCTGATCAACCTCAAAAAAGAAAATTGTAAATCGCTTCAGTCATGTCGGACTCTTTGTGACCCTATGGACTGTAGCCCCCCAGACTCCTGTCCGTGGGATTCTTGAAGCAATAAATTCATGCTCAAGAACTTTTCCTGAGTACATACAGTTAATTAGAAAGAGGAGAGTCTAAAGACATCTGGATCAGGACCCAGTTCTACAACTCACTCTGACCTAAAACAGTACAACATTATGGTACATTGAAGGAGGAAAGTGACTTGTGGGATTCATGTCTCAAAGAACAATTTCTTTGGCTATTCCATGTATTCTAGATTTACCTCTCCTCCACCCTCATTAATCTCAATGTCTTCCAGGAATACAATCTTTTCATGGTACCTAGCGAGTGGAGGAGACAAGCCTTTCTTTTTATGGCAGTTTTCTTACAAGGAAGTAGTATTTCTTCAAAGGACGTCATGGGGTGAAGGTCTTGGTGAGGACTTCTTCATGCTGCTGTAGGTGAATGGTGCCGATTCCCACAGCCGGTACTGGCAACGCGGGTCGGCTTACAAGACGGAGCTATTGTAGAAACAGAAAAGAAATAAAATGACATTTGAACTCAGTCAGAGCTCTGCTTAGCTTGCCCAGGGACACGAATATATTTCTCTTAAGTTGTTTAACCATAAATCACCATTTTCGAAAGTAATGAGTGACATAAACTAGATTACAGGGAGCTCTATGTCACAACTGGAAACTAAATTCCAGGCATGATAAGGTGAGACACATTCAGGAATTTGTCTTGTTCTTAGGTAACTGTTACTTGGTTTTAGCTGTAGGG